>NC_045555.1:43396677-43706677 GCF_009769535.1 Thamnophis elegans | reverse complement strand
ACTGCACAGCTGCACAGCTGCAATTCCATCTATCCCCCCCCAAAAAAATAGAAGCCTCCTCATCAGGTCACAGCACCGAGCAAGGCAACATTTAAAAGAAGGTTGCAATCTAGTGAAACTCCAACCTTCCATCAGCTCGTGACTTCTGCATTCGCTCTCTTTCACAATGAACTTCCCCAAATCTTCTGCCTCCTGAAAGATTCATTTTGCCTAAAAACAGAACTAACCCTTAGCCTAGTACATTGATACAGGGATGCGATGGCTCAGTGGCTAAGACACTGAGCTTGTCGATCAGGAAGGTCGGCAGTTTGGCGGTTCGAATCCCTAGTGCCACGTAACGGAGGGAGCTCCCGTTACTTGTCCCAGCTTCTGCCAACCTAGCAGTTCGAAAGCATGTAGAAATGCAAGTAGAAAAATAGGGACCACCTTTGGTGGGAAGGTAACAGCCTTCTATGCGCCTTCGGCGTTTAGTCATGCCAGCCACATGACCATTGATATATCTTTGGACAGCGCTGGCTCTTCGGCTTTGAAATGGAGATGAGCACCGCCGCCTAGAGTCGGGAATGACTAGTGCATATGTGCAAAGGGAGCCTTTACCTTTTAGCTTAGTACATTGACAAGGATTTACCCAGCCTCTTCAAACTGGCCAGCAAATGGATTGCTAGGATTTCCCACATGGCAGCCTTCCATGTCTATAAAACCCTTTATTTATTTATTTTTCCATTTTTTTCAGGGTCCTTCTTTCTTGTGAAACAGACACCCAATTGGAAGAAATGTCCTTCTGGGTTCAGCTCCAAGTGGGGGAAAAGACACTGGAAACATGGGGGCTGCTTGGAAAGATGGTTTAATGGTGGACAGGATCACATGGCTTGAGCTCCTGAACAGAAAAGGGGGATCACCTGCTTCCAGATATTGGCTGAAGAAGAAAAGAGAGCAAGATGCTGAAAGTTCCTGGCTTTATACTCTCTGTTCGGCCCCACCTCTTGATTTCCTCTTCCTGTGTAAGAAATGTATTCTGATTGGTTGTCAGACTCCCATGGGGCCATGTGGGACAACTCTCTAAGCTGTGTTTGGAGTCCAAGTTTGGTTGAGTTCCCAGATGCCATGTGGTGAGTTTCTGTAGGTTAATCCTATTTTTGTTATGTAGAGTAAATTAGTTCAGGGCCCCTAATGGCCCATTGAGAAAGGCAGAGGCTATTAAGAGATAGTGTACTTCCTGCCTAAAAACATGTTTCTCTATTTCTGACCCAGTGAAATATATTCTGCCTTTTCAATATTTCCCAGGATATTTCATTTTTCTAGGAGAGGGCTGGGTGCTAACTTCCTACAGATTATTGCAGTCAAGATGGATCTTCTCCTCTTTACTCAAACAAGTTAGAGATCCAAGTCCAATGCATATAAAGAGATTATATAATGTATTAATAGAAATGGATTCGGAAACAGAACTAGTTAAAGACTGTTATGATAAAATGGGCTCAAAATGTTGAAGAACCAATAATGTTGGATACATGGGAAAAGATTTGGGTAAGAAATGTAAAATCTACACAAGCCCCAAAATTTGAGAGAAAACTTTTATAAGATGTTTTATAGGTGGCATTTAGATCCTAAAAAAATGGCTTCTATGTATCCGAATTTACAACCTAAATGCTGGAGATGTGATGGTGCTGATGCTACTTACTTTCATATATGGTGGACTTGCAAAAAGGTTAAAGCATGTTGGATAAAAAATATGGTGGATTATGCAAAATGTTCTTTAAAAAAGGATAAACTTTACCCCTCAGTTATTTTTGTTAGGTATAATCACTGATTATACAGTTGTAGAGATTAACCTGATTTTGCATTTAATAACCGCAGCTAGACTGTTGGTGGCGCAATACTGGAAGAAGGAAGATTTGCCTACTATTCAAGAATGGACACTGAAAGTAACAAACCTAGCTGAGATGGCTAAAATATCTGCATATCTTAAGGACCACTCAAACGAGAGATATAAACTGGAGTGGAGAAGATGGATTGATTATACTCAAAATAAATCCGGGACTAAGAAATTTCAGATAGCTTATGACTAAAGAAACCAGGAACGATATAAATTGTTTAGAGTTAGCCTAGCAAGGAGGAGTTAAAGCTCAAGTGAAAGATGTTATTAACTTTTTTTCCTTTTTAAGCTTATTTTTTGTTTTTGTTAAAGATTTATACCCTGTATTGGTTCTGGGAAGTCGGGGGGGGGGAGGTTGGGGGGGAGGGCGGGGGAGGGAAGTAAATCTTTGTAAAAGTTTGTTTTTAAAAATGTTCATTAAAAAAAACAACATGGATCTTCTCCTCAACCTTCTGCTCTTTCTTCAGACTGAATCCACAACACAATGGCAATAACAATAGCAATTAGACTTATATACCGCTTCATAGGGCTTTCAGCCCTCTCTAAGCGGTTTACAGAGTCAGCATATCGCCCCCAACAATCCGGGTCCTCATTTTACCCACCTCGGAAGGATGGAAGGCTGAGTCAACCTTGAGCCGGTGAGATTTGAACAGCCGAACTGCAGAACTAGCAGTCAGCTGAAGTAGCCTGCAGTGCTGCACTCTAACCACTGCGCCACCTCGGCTCAGAAAAGGTTTCCTCCGGAGATGGAGCTTGACAAACGACGCCCCGTCTAAAGCAAGTGAGACACTTCTCCAAGGTCACATGAGGCGGAGTGACGAGGTTTTCCCCTCTCCCACCCCGCTAGCCCCCACCCTTTCGTGACACCTCACTTGACCTTTGAACTGTATTCCTTCCAACTCAGCAGAGAACATTGCCTAGCGCTGTAATCACAGCTGAGTACCAGTGAGCATTTCATTGTCATTCCTGCTGTGACTAAGCATTTTTAATTGCCCCAATTTCAGCTTCTTTTGACGAGGGGGATTTAAAGTTTCAGTTTGGTTCTTTTTTTTAACATAGTAAAATAGTGGCTGCCGGGAAACAATAATGTGCAAGAATTGCAATGTGAGACTTAATTGGAAATACCCATCTGTGCTGCCTTCTCTGAACACACTAATATCCTTTCTTCTATAAAGGCAACCCTCGAAGTATGACGGGTTATTCAGTGACCATTTGAAGTTCCGATGGACCAGTGGTGGGTTTCAAAAATTGTTCGAACCTACTCTGTGGGTGTGGCCTCCTTTGTGGGAGTGGCTTGCCGCCCATGTGACTGGATGGGAGTGGCTTGCCGCCCATGTGACCGGATATGAAGATGCCGACGACACTTGTCAGAACCACCTTAAATTACCTCCCACACAGCACTGGCATGCATAAGAATAGGATGTAAACTTGTTTTTTTAAAAGGCATCTTTGGTTTGCATTAAAACAACTTCAACACACGCAATGTTCTGATTGCACCACAAACGCAGTAGTCATCCTTACTTTTCACAGAGGCACTGAGTTTTATAAATAGGAGCATGATAGTGTAGAATAATCATATCCAAGGACCAGTGGTGGGTTTCAAAAAAGTTTGGAACCTCTTCTGTAGATGTGGCCTGCTTTCCGGGTCCACTGGTGGAACCTCCTCTAACCGGTTCGGTAGATTTGACGAACTGGTTCTACCGAATAGGTGCGAACTGGTAGGAACCCACCTCTGCGATGGACCTACTGGAGGGTTGGTGCTTATGACCTGGATTTGGAGATCTGAAAGTCGACAGCCCCCCACCCCTACCCCACTCCCATTCATCTGACCACTTTGGGCTCTTGGCAATCTGGCTGCCTTTGCAGCCATTCTCAGCATTCTGATGCGTTTTGCAATGTTTTTCCCAAAACCTGATATTTACTTCCAGTTTTCAGCCCGTAGCAAACCATGGGTTCGCTGAACAACCACAGTGTTCACTTAATGACCACGGCAATTGCTTCAAATTGGGTCAGTCGTGTATCTAATCTGTTTTCTGACCATCACGGGTTATGACTGAGATGGGCAGACTCCATTACAGTCATAACTCAAGGAATGGAATGGGCAAAAGATAGCCAGTGGATTAAAGCCATCTTATGCCATCTCAGTTGAGGCAAGAAATAGATTGCTGTTGGACACCTGCCAGGTTCTGTCAACCCGCCTGATTTTATGTCGTAATAGTTGTCAGGACTGCAATTATATTCCGCCACACTTTCTCTTATTTCATTATGCTATTTCTTTAAGTATAGTCAATGGGAGGGGGGAATAGAAGGAGTAGGATTGTGGAATGTATTGTTTTTCATTCTTTGCTAGAAGCCAAGGTCATCCTTTGTCTCCGCACCTTCACACCTGACCGGAAGCAGCTGGGCATGGACGCCAGCGTGGAAGGAGGAGATGGGCTGTGGGTGTGGGGACCCGATCATGAACTTTTAACTGGGTGGGATTCTGATGTAACAGCTATGTGCCAACATGCCGGCTTTATTAAATTGGAACTTTAAGCACAGTTTTGCCTTCGATTCTGATTTGATTCTACATGGTATTTGGAACGCTGACAATAGTATTTTAACAGGAACTTGGCGTGGTATTAAACAAGCCAATATTTAGCAGCAAGAATATTTTGGGGCTTAGAGAAGACAAAATTGAGGCTAATTGCAGTCAAATGCTTCTTTAGAATTATGCCCAAAGCTTGAGAAAACAAGTATGTCATTCAGGATACCGCTTATAAGCGCTATGTGCTTAGAGCTCAAAGTATTGTTAGAGACCCCATACACCTACTTCATAATCTGTTTCTATTTCTAGCAGGACTAGCAGATTCTGTAACAGCTTTGTTCTCTATGTCATCCATCTGGTAAACTAAGAATAATTTTTCTCGCCATGTACATTTATTTATACATCCAAACTAGACGGTGTTGTTTCTCTGTGTCATATAAAATAGATGGGTAAATGCGTAATTCTGTATTTATTTATCTTGTCATGTTTATATTTATATTATAGTCGAGGTGGCGCAGTGGTTAAATGCAGCACTGCAGGCTACTTCAGCTGACTGCAGTTCTGCAGTTCGGCTGTTCAAATCTCACCGGCTCAGGGTTGACTCAGCCTTCCATCCTTCCGAGGTGGGTAAAATGAGGACCCAGATTGTTGTTGGGGGCGATATGCTGACTCTGTAAACCGCTTAGAGAGGGCTGAAAGCCCTATGAAGCGGTATATAAGTCTAACTTCTATTGCTATATTAGAGGTGGAGACCCTTTGAGAGCTGTATACAACATAATTTCATTTTAATGTATGCCGATTACTGTACATTCAAAGTTTTTATTTTTATTTATTTTATTATTTGTATGCCGCCCTTCTCCGGGAGGACTCAGGGCGGCGAACAATTCAAAGGGGAAAAAAGGGGGAACATAAAAGACAAAATACAAATAATAAAAGTCGACAACAATCGCACAACCATACATGTCGAGAGGGGAGGGAACTCATCACCCCCAGGCCTGCCGGGGTGACATAAAGATATTCTAAGTCTAAATCAGGAAACCATAATGGAGTGTTTCTCAAACTTTTTCTTTCATTACCCAAAGTTGCTTATAGAAAATCCTTTTTAAACTAATGTAGGTAAAAATAAGTCAATTTAAAAGGCCCTGTTATGCTTGGGTAATAAATTCATCCTGTGTTACTACTTCTAACCAATCTTAGGTAATATATCCAAGTTTGGAATACGCTGCCATGGTGTGCTGACTTTCATATTCTCTGGATAGAATTGTGCAAGCACAGTTTCTCACCAGGAAACTAATTAAGAGTATGTGAATATGTGAAAACTTGTCTATCTGTGAAAATCTAATCAGTATGGGAGTGTATGTGTTGTGAAAATTTAATTTAATTTGGGTGTCTTGCTTTAACACCCAATTAGCATGAGAAAAAACCAGAGAATATAGTCATATTTGTGAGTGGCCACTGTAAGAAAATGCCAAATCTGATTTATCCTTTCCACCAATCCTTATGGGTCTGTAAAGTGACAAAAGTTCTAAAATGTAGCAGAAAATTTAAGGGCAAAATATTCAGGTGACTTTTAATGTTGAGTCTTCCTTTCAACATTTTCATAATGCCCCGGATGACTTGTCACAGCCGTAAGGTGTATATGGCAGAGGATGGGATCTGATGGTCTGCGTACCTCTAGCATTCAAGAAATTAAAATTCTTAGGGAGAAGAAATCTCATCCTAACCAATTTAAGGAAAACCATCATCTTCACCGCGTTCGATTTTTGCTCTATGTTGTTCCGCATTGGCTTTTTAGGGCTGGTGAAAAGCTTCATTGCAATAAAGACGCTTTCCAAACACCACAGAAAAATTCCCCCCACTGATCTGCAATCTATGTCACTCGGTATTTAATTCTAACACATGTTCAAAACTTTCAGGATAGCAATTGAGGTAGCTGAAGCGTATTTCATTATAAAAGATCAAGACTTTATTTCCAAGAGAACAGTCTCCCCTACACATAATGTTGCCTTTAAAATGCCCACTCCCTCTAACACACCCAAGTCTTCCAGATGTCCCAGAAAATATAATGCATGCATCTGTTTCCAAAAGCAGGACTACAATTAAAGAAACCTGCCTGGCAAGCCTTTTCCTATTGAAACGAACAAAAATATTTCTTCTTTCCATTTTACGGAAAGGCGCATCTTTTAAGTACATGTTACGAAATCCACAGGAGGATTTTAAAGAAAGCTATTCTGTAGAAACCTTCCAGGATCATTAGTATTTAGGGAACCGAGTCCTTTTTTCCCATTTTAAGCAAACAAGGAGTGTGTGTTTTGGAATGAGCTATCAACGTAAATTTCACAGGAGTAAAAATTTAAACCATTGCTAGTTATCCTTATTGATTCCATATCCAAAGTATGCAAATTTACCAACGTTTAAGTGCACTTTGAAAGGAATTTGTTCCAACAAAACTAGCAAAATAAAATCACACATGGACAGCCATTTTTAAATAGCTTTCGCAGCCACATGGACTTTAGCAAATTGCCATTTCCCCCCCCCCCCACCTTCCCCTCATTTAAAAATTATCTGAATAGTGCAAGAACAGCAACATTGCAAGGCGTTTGGTTTCATTCATTACCTATTTTTGGCCTTTTCATTAAAACTGCATGAATTTAAAAAAAAAAAACACATAGTGCAGAATTTCCATTTCTTAAGGTATTGCAACAAGGCTTGTGTCAGAATAATACTATGCGTCGTGACCCGTCAAAAGCGCGTTCCACAAAAGCGCGGTCGACGAAATCGCGTATGTGACGTCATTACAACGCGACGAAAAAGATCGAAAAATTGAAATAAAAATTAAATTACAGCAAGCCGATTCACATAAAGGTAAGGGTTAGGTTAAGTGTTAGGGTTAGGGTTAGGTTAAGGGTTAGGGTTAGAGCATTAGCGTTACGTTTAGCCTTAGGTTAAGGGTTAGCGTTAGGTTTTTCGTTACCTTAAGGGTTAGGTTTAGGGTTAGGTTAAGGGTTAGGTTTAGGGTTAGGTTAAGGGTTAGGTTTGGGGGGGTTAGGGGAAGGTTTTAGCTTTATTTTTACATTTTTCGATCTTTTTCGTCGCGCTGTGATGACGTCACATACACGCTTTCGTCGACCGCGATTTTGTCGTCCGCGGTTTTGTGGTAGAACCACTATGCATAAGTAAAAAGCAAGATCTCCTTTTCACAACTGTATCAGTGTTTTGGGATTGCAACTTCAAGTAAATCAATGGGCATATTGAGCTTTCTGCATCAGCTGAATCATATCTCTGAACAAGCGCTGTGGGGCATCAAGGCCCCAAATGAAATCCAGATGTTCCCAATCTGGGATCTCCTTGTGGTATATCAAATTTGGGATCATAGTCATTAACAGGGCGATGTCCTTCCTGTCTGCCAGTATGTCATGGCCACCCGTCCATATAGCTGTTGGAACATGCATCCCTTCCAATTTGTAGAGAGGCGGTGTTGGCTACGGAAGAAGGGAAAATTATGGTTAAAAAAAAATCCAAAGAGATTCTCATCCTGAATGTCACCACTGAGCAAACTGGCTGAGGTTGTAGTTTGGCAACAACTGGAAAGCTAAGGTTCTCCAGATTTGTTCAACAAGCCATCTGGAGCAAACTATTTTCCCATCTATAAGATCAGAGGTGAGTTCCTACCGGTTTGGTAGAACCGGTTCGTCAAATCTACCGAACCGGTTAGAAGAGGTTCCACCAGTGGACCCGGAAAGCAGGCCACACCTACAGAAGAGGTTCTGAAATTTTTTGAAACCCACCACTGTATAAGATGCTACTTTTTCTTTAAAATATTTACTTGAAAATGGAGGGGCATCTTATACCGGGGGGGGGGGGGGGTGCATGTCAGAGAGGAGGGGTGTCCCATCCCTGTCCTCCAGCTCCACCGCACATTCCAGATGAGCCTCTACCTTACATGCAGCTCTATCATTCCTCTCTATTGTAGTTATTTCCTATATCACATTGCCACTCTAGGTTTCATCTCTATTGTCCCTGTGAAACATTCCCTGTTTTTGTTGAGTCCCCGTCCCCCCCTACTCGAATTTGCTGTGTCTGTTGTGCTTTTAAATTGTTCGTATTGTCTGATTGTTTTTGTCTTACTTTTTGTAACTTCCCCTCCCTTGGCTTTTGTTCAGCCGCCCTGAGTCCCTTCGGGGAATAGGGCAGCCTACAAATTGAATAAACTCAACTCAACTCAAACTTGTAGTATTACAAGATGGCTTCCGCACAGTGATGGCTTGAGGTGTGCTTACTTACTCTACATGAAACATGGGGGCGTTCTATACATGGGGGCATCTTATAGATGGAAAAATAACAGGTTCTTACTCAGGACAAATACTATGTAACACATGGCCACATTGATCCTTATATATTGGTTTACTATATTTCATTTGCCCAATAGCTAAAGTTTTGGGGGCTGATTTCCAAGTTATGTAAAGCATAAAAAAAAACACCAATAAACACACACATGTAAAATTAAAAAAACCAACAAACAAAAATAATTCAATTTCTTAATATAAACCACACAAAATCCATATCTAAGTTCCAGTACCCTGGTATAATAGGGCAAATAGAATAAAAACAATTCTAAGTAGAGAATGTCTGGGCTAAGGGAAAGCTTTAGTTTAGATACCAGGTATGGCTTCTGCCAAATGCTGCCCAGGGTTGAATGGCACTTTCCTCGGTTGTCCAAAACTGTAAGCAATCCTCTTTATGCAAAATTGCCAGAGTTCTCCAAGATTTATTCAGATAAAATGGAAGAGGTTACAAGAATTTCAGCAACTGAATGGTTTCTAATGTTACCTAGCAAAATGGGGGTGGCACTGGTCTTTTCATATAGATAATGAATCAGCTTCCAACCAATTTCTTTCTCTCTCTCTCTCTCTCTCTCTCTCTCTCTATCTATCTATCTATCTATCTATCTATCTATCTATCTATCTATCTATCTGATGAATATTCAGAAAACTCATATCTATCTATCTATCATCTATCTATCTATCTATCTATCTATCTATCTATCTATCTATCTATCTATCTATCTATCTGTCATCTATCTATCTACCTATCTATTTAGCTATCTATCATCTATCTATCATCTATCTATCTATCTTTCATCTATCTATCTATCTATCTATCTATCTATCTATCTATCTATCTATCTATCTATCTATCATCTATCTATCATCTATCTATTCATCTATTCATCTATCTATCTATCTATCATCTATCTATTCATCTATCTATCTATCTATCTATCTATCTATCTATCTATCTATCTATCTATCTATCTATCATCTATCTATCATCTATCTATCATCTATCTATCTACCTATCTATTTAGCTATCTATCATCTATCTATCTCTCTATCTCTCTATCATCTATCTATCTATTCATCTATCTATATATCTATCTATCTATCTATTCATCTATCTATTCATCTATCTATCTATTCATCTATCTATCTATCTATCTATCATCTATCTATCTATCTATCTATCTATCTATCTATCTATCTATCTATCTATCTCCCATCTATTATCTATTTATCATCTATTTATCATCTATCTATCTATTCATCTATCTATCTATCTATCTATCATCTATCTATCTATTCATCTATCTATCTATCTATCATCTATTTATCATCTATCTATCTATTCATCTATCTATCTATCTATCTATCTATCTATCTATCTATCATCTATCTATCTATCTATCTATCTATCTATCTATCTATCTATCTATCATCTATCTATCTATCTATCTATCTATCTATCTATCTATCTATCTATCTCCCATCTATTATCTATCTATCATCTATTTATCATCTATCTATCTATTCATCTATCTATTCATCTATCTATCTATCTATCTATCTATCTATCTATCTATCATCTATCTATCTATCTATCTATCTATCATCTATCTATCTATCTATCTATCTATCTATCTATCTATCTATCTATCTATCTATCTATCTCCCATCTATTATCTATCTATCATCTATTTATCATCTATCTATCTATTCATCTATCTATTCATCTATCTATCTATCTATCTATCTATCTATCTATCTATCTATCTATCTATCATCTATCTATCTATCTATCTATCTATCTATCTATCTATCATCTATCTATCTATCATCTATCTATGACAGTTTGCTGAATCTTCATCAGTTTGAGAATCAACCATTACAATCTGTCCTCGATTTATAAGTTCATTTAGTGACCATTCAAAGTTACAACATCGCAGAAAAAACTGACGATGGCTGTTTTTCACACTTACCACCATTGCAGCATCTCCATGGTCACGTGATCAAAATCCAGACACTTTGCAACTGACTCTATTTATGACATTTGCAGTGTGCTGGGGTCACATGATCAGCTTTTCTGACTTTCGGACGAGCAAAGTCAATAGGGAAGCCAGATTTACTTAACAACCATGTCACGAATTTAACAACTTATGGCGATTCACTTAACAACGGTGGCAAGAAATGTCATAAAATGGGGCAAAATTTAAACTTAACACCTGTCTCATTTAATATCAGAAATTCTGGGCTCAACTGTGGTTGTAAGCCGAGGACTATCAGTGTACTGGTTATCTGATAATACTGCAGTCTAATATGTCTCTCCCTTTGGAAATTCTTACCTGTTTATAATGAGCCATGTTTTCTTTTCTGCTTCCCCAGTCAAACGCTCTGCTTTCCCCAGACTTTACCATCTGAAAATAAAGTTACTTTTAAAGGTGTATAGGCATTCAAGAATATTCACTCACTCACTCCTTCATTCATTCTATTTACTGCCTTTCTGCTCTGAGGCGTTTATTATATGCAGGAAGAGAAAACAATCAGGTGAGCAGTTTTCCCGTAACCCGTTTACCCACCCATTCCTTGAGAGATAACACAGCTGTGTATATTTTCCAAAGTTTTCCCGTACTGGCAGGCATCCAGAGTTTAGTGTAAATAGTTCAAAAGTTTTTATTTCTTTTAAAACAAACATTTCATCATTCCTCAATCAGTGAGACATCGGAGTACAATTTTTGTGTGTGTCAAAATAGTTCTAGTTTACCACCAAATTCTTGTCTAGCCTAATGTATACCCCTCCCTCCCTCCACCCTCCTCCCCAACTCCCCTCCGACTTCCCCGCCCCCCTCCGACTTCCCAGAACCCGTACACGGTATGGATTTTTAACAAACACAGTCTAAAATCTGTTGAGAAAAAAGAAATAAAGAAATTAATGACATCTCTACATTGACCTTAGCTTCTTCTTGCTGAGCTAACTTCAAACAATTTAAATCATTCCTGATCTTAAGCATAGGCTAACTGGAATTTCTTGGTCCTGTATTTATTTTGTATATACAGGGCGGGGCATAACCTTTTCCTAGGGGGTCACAGCAACACTTGTAATAACAACACAAATAATTCATACACCATTCGAAAGCCCATCAAAAACTGAGTTTATTGACACGATTTAATAGTCAGTATGACCACCATTAGCCCTTCGAACAGCATTCAAACGAGGTGGATAAGAACACAACAAATCTTCAAACAGTTCCGTTCGATTTTCCAGATTTTTCAACACAGTTTCCAAATTCATTCTCAAAGTTTCAACCGAATATCGATTTTGACCTTGCTCCTGAATCATCAGAGCTTCCACTTCATCCTTAATTATGGCCCCAATGTTCTCTGCCGGATTGAGATCTGGCGAATTTCCCGGCCAGACGTCATTGCCCCAAAATTCAACATTGTTGTCCTTTAACAATTGCTGAGTCGCATTTGCACGCATGCAAGGAGCTTTGTCATGAAGAAAGACAGCCTCACCAACCACCAAGACATTGTCTGGATCACTGAGAAATGGAATGACATTCTCCAATAAAATTTTCTCACGGAAATAACTGCCATCCCAGGATTCCCCTTTATCCTTCAAAACCCAATGCAGTTTCTTGGCTGTGAAAATGACGAAAATCCCGATGCAAGTCGGATTGCGAACGATTTGTCGATATCGTTCATGTTTGGCGATGTCGTCGACGTCTTTAGCCCAAATTCGATCGTTCTGGAAATTCGGTTTTCGAATGGCATAAACGAAGAATTCGTCAGATGGCGCCAAATGAAGAAAATCTTCCTCGGTCCATTCAGACAACCAATCGCACAACCAAAGCCGATCTTGAACGTGTGTTTGAGTTTTCAATGGTTTGCAAATGACGTGGAATGGCTTCAAACCTTCTCGTTCTCGATATCGGCCGATTGTCCTTTGATCAACTCGTTTTCCCACGAATTTGAAGGATTTCTTGGGCCACTTTTCGGTTTCCTTTTCGTTGTTTGCGACTGCCAGTTGCAATGATGGCTTTGCTTTCTTGGGACAGTTGCAGAGGACGCCCTTCTCCAAATTTTGTGAAACATTCTTGGGCTGTTTTGTTCCAATTATCAGTAACCCAATCCGGATGACGTTTCAATTTGTTTGCAATCCATTTTCGATTGATAAACGTCGCTCCAGCATCGCGAGCCTCTCGAAAGGCAATGCATTTTATTCTGTCAATGATCCTTTGTTCTTCCGAATCGAATTTTCCAGCCATTCTTAAAGCAAATTTAACATTTAATAGCTCATTCAATTCAGTTTTTTATGGGCTTTAAAATGAGGTGTCGTGGAAGTTGTAAACTGCTGTCGATCTTGCTGTGACCCCCTAGGAAAAGGTTATGCCCCGCCCTGTAGTCAATCCATTTTTTCCCAGTCTCGTTTATATCTCTCATTTGAGTGAAGAGTTTAGTGTAAATAATGGTACTGAGTCCGCCTCCTGCTGAGGGAATTTCCTTAGAAGTAAGACCTCCAAAATTCAATTGGTCTTACTCCTAGAAAGGCACGTGCCAAATTGCAACAGAGGTAAAAGCTAACATTAGAATCATGACCTATAAATAGCAATAGCAGTTAGACTTATATACCGCTTCATAGGGCTTTCAGCCCTCTCTAAGGGGTTTACAGAGTCAGCATATCGTCCCCACAGTCCGGGTCCTCATTTTACCCACCTCGGAAGGATGGAAGGCTGAGTCAACCCTGAGCCGGTGAGATTTGAACAGCCGAACTGCAGAACTAGCAGTCAGCTGAAGTAGCCTGCAGTGCTGCATTTAACCACTGCGCCACCTCAGCTCTTAAATGCAAGCCAATAACTTAAACACCCTTGCGGAAAGCATTAATCAATCAGCCTTTGGGGTTTCAACTCTACCTGAGCCCAGTGAAGTGCATTCTGGACAGATGTTCCAGCTGGGCAATGTGTTGCATATACATCTACTCGGCTCTGAAAACAAGAGTGAAATGGTTAGCTAAATATATAAACCAAGTATATCAATCACTTCTTTTTAAAATTTCATTTAAGGGGGGGGGGGAATGCATCAGGACTTAACATTTGGCCATGGTGTCCAAAGGCAATTGGCCTTGGCTAATCTCGAAAAAGCTAAGAAAGTTCAAAGTTCAAAGAATTTATATGCCGCCCAATCCCGAAGGACTCCGGGCGGCTTACAGACATACATCTTTAAAAAAAAAAAAGATTAAAAATAGAAAAGAGAAGCAGGTTAAAAAAGAGACATCATGCACTCAATCTAGTCGGGGCTGGGCCTCAATCATGAGGTCAACAGCCCCAGGCCTGCCAGAATAGCCAGGTGTTAGTAGCCTTTCGGAAGGCCGAGAGAGTGGGGAGGGTCCGGATCTCTGGGGGTAGATCGTTCCATAGGGCCGGGGCAGCTACAGAGAAGGCCCTCCCCCAAGGAACTGCCAGGCGACATTGTCTGGTCAACGGCACCCGGAGAAGGCCCATCCTGTGAGATCTTATCGGGCGCTGGGAGGTATGCAGCAGAAGACGGTCTTGAAGATATCTGGGTCCTAGGCCATGTAGGGATTTAAAGGTAATAACCAGCACCTTGAAAGAAGGGCTGCTCTGATTATTTTTTGGATGAACTAGACCAGGGGTGTCAAACTCAAGACCCGGAGGGTGCTTAGATCTGGCCCACGGGGCCAGCCTGGAAATAGCAAATGACTGGCCCACGCGGTGCCTTTGCTAGCAGCAACGGGCTGTGGGAAGCCCCCGTGCACCCCATTTTCGGCCTTGAGAACCTCCTGCAGCACCTTGCCAGCCAAAACAGGTTTTGGCTGGCAGAGTGCTGCAGGAGGCTCTCCAGGCCGAAAACAGGGCACGTGGGAGCTATCCGTGTCCCCTACCTCATTTTGGCCAGCAGGGTGCTACACGAGGCCGGCCGTCCCATCTCCTTCCCCCCAGCTGGCTCGTGGAGGACAACTAGAATGCTGATCCGGCCCTCCAAGAAATCCAGTTTGACACCCTTGAACTAGACTAATTTAGGCAAAACATTTCAACTTCACTTGAGGGAATCTTTAGCATTCGAGAGACACTATCTTGCCATTCTTAAGCTGGCTATGATTCTCAGTCTTTCATTACCAAATAGCTGAGATGTAATACTCTTAAAGAAGTGTATTTGCCTGTCCGATAACATACATTCATGCCCTCGTCCTTTCTCGCCTGGACTACTGTAACGCTCTCTACATGGGGCTGCCCTTGAAGAGCACCCTGAAGCTTCAACTGGTCCAGAATGCGGCTGCGCGGCTTGTCATGGGGGCACCCAGGTACTCCCATGTTACATCCCTTTTTGGCGGCCTGCACTGGTTGCCGGTTGTCTTCCGGGTGCGATTCAAGGTACTAATTTTGACCTTTAAAGCGCTCCGTGGCTTAGGCCCAGGGTAGCTGCGAGACCACCTACTGCTACCGGTAGCCTCCCATCGTCCAGTGCGATCCCACAGAGTTGGCCTCCTCAGGGTGCCGTCGGCCAGACAGTGTTGGCTAGTGGGGACAGCCTTCTCTGTGGGAGCGCCTTCCCTCTGGAATGAGCTGCCCCCGGAGCTTCGTATAACCCCCGACCTCCGGTCCTTCCAACACGCCCTAAAAAGTTGGCTTTTCCAGCAAGCCAGCTTGGCCTGAACAGAACAAAACAAATTATTGATCACTGTTAATTTTAATTTGAATTCTTTTTTTAAAAAAATGTCATTGTCAATTTTAATTGGGTTTGAGATACCCTATTTCATTTCCTTGGGAGAAGGGCGGCATATAAATCGAATAAACCTAAACCTAACCTAACCTACACAATGTTATTTTTTTAAAAAAAAAACATTTACAGATTCATTCATTTCATTTCAAATCAGAGTTTACGCATTTAGGCTCTTTAATTCATGCTCTTACCATGTTTAGGTTTTTCTCGTTAAATCCACAGATGAGAAAGAAAAGGTTGCCACAAAGATCATCAAGTATAACCCGGTCGCATACTTGGGTAGCAAGCCATTTTATTATACCATTCTGGGGCATAAATTGCTTTGTTCCAAATATTTCCTGCCAAAATAAGAATAGTATACCATAGGTCCCTTTGCTAGAAAACTAGGATGCTTCTAACTATGATCAACATAGAATTATAGGGCTGGACAACAAGGAATGCGTGGAATATCATTAAACAGAGATCCATCCTAGAACTGAGAAATTTCCTGAAAGTGAGAATAATTAACCAGTGGAACAACTTGCCTCCCGAAGTTTTGGATGCCCCATCACTGAAGGTGTTCAAGAAGCCATTTATCCAGAGTGGTCTCGGATTTTCTGCACGGGCAGGGAGTTAAGACTAGTAACCTCTAAGACAGTGATTCCCAAACTTGGCAACTTTAAGACTTGTGGACTTCAACTCCCAGAATTCTCCAGACAGCTCTGCTTATATATATATAAAACACAGGTTCGAATCCCAGTAAGGGTATGGCTAGTTTAATAGAGCTAAATAGCTTGAAATAGATCTATACTAGTCTCCCTTTATTTATTTATCAGCACAAATATAACACACACACACACATACAGACACACACACAGACATATATATGTTATATTTGTGCTGATAAATAAAAAAATTCTGTATCATTGGTACTCAGCACCTGATAGTCTGACAAAGATATAAAGGTGTTTCAAATGTTGGCTGGAAAAGTAATTTTAAAGAAGGTACATTTTATCATATTTGGTAGAATTAGGATAAAGCAAAGTCATATTGGAGGCAAGTTTATCCTTTAATTCAGAAGATTAGTAAAACAAGCATAAAACTGAAACCAGAAATTTTCTTTTAGAACTACTGAATAAAGATCTTGGGGAAAAAACATATGAACCTTTATCAACTATGTTTACAGCAGCTAAAATTCCGTATTTGCAAAAATGGAAAGATATGTCAATTCCTATAATGGAAGAATAGATGAAAAAGGCGTTGGAGCTGCAAAAAAAGCAAAATTAACTGTTTTAATTAAAGAATGTATCCAGTTTTGTTTACACTTGGGGGACCACTTCTGGATTTTACATTTGAAATGGCGGGGGGGGGGGGGGGGCGGGGGGATGAAATTTTGACTTTGGGGTTTGTTGTTAAATTTAAAAAAAATGTTGAATTCATTTGTTGTTCTAGAAATAGGTAGTATTTAATAATTATGTAAAAATAAAAAAATGGGATTTTAATTTTTTGTGCACTTCACTGCACAGAAAAAAATTCACTGCTTTTATTTCCTTCCGTTACCTTTGTCCTTTTTCCTTCTCATTTTTCCTATTATTTTTATTTCTATTTGAATTTTATATTAAGATGAACATTAATTTAAAAAATAAAATAAAATGCTAAAGGAGGTTAACATGTTACCATTGTGGTTTTTAATAGAGCTGAGTAAGCTGATACGACTTCATTCACATATTCTGCTAGATGTTAATAGCAGTTAGACTTAATAGCAATAGCAGTTAGACTTATATACCGCTTCATAGGGCTTTCAGCCCTCTCTAAGCGGTTTACAGAGTCAGCATATCGCCCCCACAGTCTGGGTCCTCATTTCACCCACCTCGGAAGGATGGAAGGCTGAGTCAATTTTGAGCCGGTGAGATTAGAACCGCTGAACTGCAGATAACAGTCAGCTGAAGTACTGCACCCTAACCACTGCGCCACCTCGGCTCATAAATGAATGAATTGATTCACCTTTGGTGGTACCCAAAACAAACTATTCCGAAACTTCCTGTGGTGAATCTACCCAGCCATTAACAGGCAGAAAAATGTTACATATCTGATTCAAGGAACTCCCTCATTTGGGATAGAAGTACATCTAGATAAGTTTATTAAGGACATCTACTAATTTTGTTTCAACGTGGAAAACCAGTTTGGTGTATTGGTTACTCAAACAAGACTTGAGTTCTAGTCCTGCCTTCGATGTGAAAAGCCAACTGGACATCTGCCAATCATACTCATAGCCCAACTCACCTGACAGGGTTGTTATTGTGGGGAAATGATGAAGAGAAGGAAGGAGTATTAGATATGTTCTCTGCCTTCAAATAATAATTAAGATGGGATATAAATAACAACCCCAAAATTTAAAAAAAAATATTTTTTATTTCATATATGCTATGGCATCATAACTATTACACTTATATCATGGTTGAACTGCTCCTAGAGTTAGGAAGTTTTTCCTAATATTTAATCAGAAGTTATCTTCCTGTAACATTCAACCTGGGCCCTATATTTGGGGAAGGGGGAGGGAGGGCTTAGAAGGCAGTTACATTCTGAAAAAGAACTGAGAGCAAGACAGAGAGAAAATATTAAAGGTAAAGGTCCCCCTCACACATATGTGCTAGTCGTTGCTGACTCTAGGGGACGGTGCTCATCACCGTTTCAAAGCCGAAGAGCCAGCGCTGTCCAAAGACATCTCTGTGGTCATGTGGCCGGCCGTGGCATGACAAAACCGCGCTCGACTAAAGTGCGCCCGATTAAAGCGCATCGCTGACGTCATCAACAGGGCGACAACAGCGAGCGCGGAGAAAGAAGGGCGCTTTAAATAGCGCTTTGAAAGCAAGCCGATTCAAGTTAAGGTAAGGGTTAGGCTTAGGGTTAGGTTAAGGGTTAGGGTTAGGGTTAAGGGTTAGGTTTAAGGTTAAGGGTTAGGTTAAGGATTAGGATTAGGTTTAGGGGGGTTAGGTTTAGGGGTTAATTTTAGGTTTAGCGTTTACAGCGTGCTTCTGTCTCCGCGCTGTTGTCGCCCTGTGATGACGTCAGCTACGCGGTTTCGTCGAGCGTGCTTTAGTCGAACGCGGTTTTGTGGTGGAACCGTGGCCGGCATGACTAAATACCGAAGGCGCACGGAACACTGTTAACCTTCCCACCAAAAGTGGCTCCCGTTTTTCTGCTTGCATTTTTACATGCTCTCGAACTGCTAGGTTGGCAGAAGCGGGGACAAGTAACAGGAGCTCAACAGAGTCGTATGATTGCTTGCTCTTAATAGGGCATTATATTAATTTCAGAAGATTAATCCACGTGGGCAGGACCTTCGTGGCTACTTCAGTTGAGACTGAAATTGCTATCAAGTGTCTTCACCGATGCCAAGAAGATCAGCAATTACTTTTTTTTTTCAACTTGAATAAGGCACTTCATCTTTTCAAGGAAGTTGGCAGGCGAACCTCACAGTAGTAAGAACAGGTAAAACACTCAACGCTCAAGTATTTTCTAGGCCCAACTCAACAATTCAATATTTCAATAATTTTGGGGAGAGGGGTAATGGACATCTTTAAAAAGTGATTTTGGGCAACTTACTGTCTTGGTCAGCTCAACTTCCCTCTTTCTCGCTACAGGAGGAAAAGAGGAAGAAGCAGAATAGACAGCCATCATCTATGATGCCACCGAACATCTCAAGTCACACAGTGTAGTGTTTGTTTAAAACTGGGTTCCTTGTTAAGACGTTTGTTCAAAGCACATCGGTCTTTTGTTCAAGTATGTACAAAAGGAAATGTACTACTTAGCTACATCACCTAACATCCACACTTTGTGGTTCAAGCAAATATTTCAAACAAAACACGTACTTTAAGTAGAAATTCAGGAAGCTGTCCAAGTTTGGCCAAACCACTGGTTGAAAATGACGCAGTCATAACAGGGGCCAATCCCAAAAACATGTGTATCTTTTTTGCCAACTCTGGAAAAGCTGAAAACGCTATGAAACCTGGAGGAGGGAATTAGAATTTTATTATTTGTATGCCGCCCTTCTCCGGGAGGACTCAGGGCGGCAAAAATTCAAGGGGGGGGGAAAAGGGGAATATAAAAACGAAATACAAATAATAAAAATAGGCAACAGTCGCACAACCATACATGTCGAGAGGGGAGGGAACTCATCACCCCCAGGCCTGCCGGCAAAGCCAGGTTTTGACGGCTTTTCGGAAGGCCTGGAGAGAGGTGAGGGTCCGAATCCCTGGGGGGGAGTTCATTCCAGAGGGCCAGAGCTGCCACAGAGAAGGCCCTCCCTCGGGTAATAGCCAGATGGCATTGGCTGGCAGATGGCACCCGGAGGAGGCCGACCCTGTGAGATCTAATGGGTCTGTGGGAGGTAATTGGCAGCAGGCGGTCTCTCAAGTACCCGGGAGAAACACGAAGGACATGAATAGATCTTAAACTTACGCGGCTGAACAAAATCAGTAGGAAAACAGTTCGTTGCATATTCCACAAAAGCAATCGCATTTTTTAAAAATCATTTTCACAGCTTAGGAATAGCATAAATAAGGCAAAGGGAACTTTCTCCGCGCCTGAAGACTGTTTTCATCCGTTTTTTTCCTTTATAAATCCAAAGCAGTTTTCAAAATGATTAAGCATTCTGAGATTTGATTCTTAGAAGCCTCTTTTGCTATGCTGAAAAAAGTTGATTTCTTTTTTCTGCAGGCATCAGCTAGTTAAATAGGGTATGTCATTTTTAAAATAGTCAGGCAACAAATCACAAGGATTTAGCACATTGTGCAGACACACTATATGCCATTGATGGCTAACCTTTTTGCCAAAAGTGGAGGGAGTGGAGGGGGGGAGGAAGTCGTGCATGGGCATGCCCACACCCATAATTTTATGTGCCCTCCCTCCGTGCATGCACACGGGGCCTGCCATGTATGCACGTGCGACCTCCCCACCCCACCCTCCTGCTTTTCACGCACAATGGCACGATGGATCCATTTTTCGCCCTCCCCAGGCTCCAGGGGCTTTCTAGGAGCCTGGGGAGGGCGAAAACGGCTTTTGCTGCCCTCCCGGAGGCCCTCCCGGAGCCAGAAACTGCCCGTTTTCTGACTTCCAGTTTGCATGTTCAGCTGTTTTTTTCCCCTCCGGGGACTTTAAGGAAGCTACCTTATAGGATTGCCCATAGGACCGTTTTTTCTCCCTCCGGAGGCTTCAGGAGACCTCCCTGAAGCCTCCAGAGGGTGAAAAACAGCCCAATGCACAAACCGGAAATCCGTTCCCGAACTTCCGGTTTGCGTGTCTGGAGGGAGAAAAACGGCCCAATGCGCAAACCGGAAGTTCGGACTTCCGGTTTGCATGTTGGGCTGTTTTTCACTTTCCGGAGGCTTCAGGGAGCTTCCGGAGAATGAAAAACGGCCGAAAATGAAGATTGAAATCAGCTGGCCAGTGCACGCATGCACACTGGAGCTGACTGCGTGCCCTAAGAAATGGCTCCGTGTGCCACTTGTGGCACACGTGTTATAGGTTCGCCATCATGGCTATATGCCATATACCCCTTTATAAAATTCAACTGAAATTGGGGGCCTTCATTTGGTCCAAGAGATCTTAATTCAGTTCAGAGTCACCTCAAAACTTTAGTGTCTTCATCAAGCTTTCATATATAAATATTTTCCATTATTCAAAATACGTCTTTCCTAAGCTAATACCCTTCAGATTACACAAGCTGCAGTCATAACTCATCTGGAAAACATCAATTTAAAGAATACTGATGGAGATGATTATTTATTTGTATTTGGCGTTAATTACCGCTTTATAGATAAGCATTGTGAAATTTAACTTGGCCCATGTAGCTATTAAAATAACCAATGTAAAATCAGTAGTTTGCTAACCTACCTATGATGGTGCCTTGAGAATGGCCAACGTAGAAGAGTTTCTCCTGGCCAGTTTTGTTCAAGACAAAGTTTATTGAAGCGGGGAGGTCATATTTAGCCATTTCATCAAAACTAAAGAGAGCAGAGGGAAATCCATCAGATTTACATATAACGTAAAGAAGTAGGATCCATCCAAGCTGCCACGCACTGAAATAGAACTTGTCAGATTCCTGCACTTCAGCTCCTAGAATTGCCCAATCAGCCTGCTTAGCTCTTCCTTTCAACATTTTGTCTTCCTTTCTGCAACTTGTCCTCATTTCACCCACCTCGAAAGGATGGAAGGCTGAGTCGACCTTGAGCCGGTGAGATTTGAACCGCTGAATTGCAGATCGCAGCCAGCTGAAGTGGCCTGCAGTACTGCACCCTAACCACTGCGCCACCTCGGCTCTTCAAAGGAAGGGATAGGTAAGGGGGCAAAAAACAAACAATTCCTAACGTTTAACAAATTTGTCTACCTGAACATCCAGAATTCTTTTTGCTTTGTGGTGTACTTGATGTGTTTTCGAGACCAAGTGTTTCCTCTGCTGTTCCCTAACCAAACATCAAAACCAGCGTCAGCCAGCACAAAACCCAGGCTGTTGTAGTCCAGATTGGTCACCCAGTTACTGCCATCAGCAAGAAAGCCATGTTGCAGAAACACAGCTGGTCTCGGTTCTGAAAGAGAAGCATTTCACACATAGTTAGAAGCAGAACAACGCCATCCTCTCCTCAGGCAAGAAAGTTCATTGAACAAATGCCTTTCTTTGAACAACAGCAGATTCGACGTATAAATACATTGATGCTAATGAAATCTCCCCAAAGAGATTCTCAAGGGGGGGGAATTCATAAATTTGTGATTAGGTTCACATCTTTATATGCCGCCTGACTCTCAGCAACTCTGGGTGGTTTACAAATGATTTAGCAATAGCAATAGCAGTTAGACTTATATACCGCTTCATAGGGCTTTCAGCCCTCTCTAAGCGGTTTACAGAGTCAGCATATTGCCCCCAACAACAATCCGGGTCCTCATTTTACCCACCTCGGAAGGATGGAAGGCTGAGTCAACCCTGAGCCGGTGAGATTTGAACCGCCGAACTGCAGAACTGCAGTCAGCTGAAGTAGCCTGCAGTGCTGCATTTAACCACTGCGCCACCTCGGTTCTCTTTAAAACAGGGGTCCCCATTCCCCGGTCCGTGGACTAGCACCGGTTCCCAGCACGCCAGAAACTGGGCCATGCAAAGAAATGAAGTCCCATCCATGGGATGCAGGCAGCATGTGAAACCTTGCCCCCTCCGCTCCGCGGAAAAACCTCTCTTCAAAGAACTGTTCCCTTGTGCCCAAAGGTTGGGGGGCTGCTGATTTAAAACAAAGGAACCTTCTTGTGGCCTGACCATTCGTGATCCCCCTAACAAACCACCTGATTTTTGACCTCCCTTGTTCTTTCTAGCCGAAACTGAACAGAATTAGGTAGGATCCTGGAAGAAATTACTGTACCCCAGGGGTGTCAAACTGGCGGCCCGCAAGGCCAGATGTATCATGTGCAGACCATGCCCAGTCCTGCTTCGCGAAGAAACGTCATGTGATGCAACATGTCGCCACGAGTTTGATACCCATGCTCTACCCTGTATCAATGGGGATGGAACGCTTTCCCTTGTTGACATTCTGGGGCCACTATGCGAACTATTAAATATATTGTGCAAGATTGGTTTCACAGAAGATCTGCATGAAGCAACGTCTGTACAGCTGGATTAGACATCTGCCGAATCTGCATAGAAGTTTTATATACAATTATGTGGACAGTGTATGTTTGTTTACATCCCTTCTGTCATGCTGTCAGCATATGCTAAATAATAATTTAAAATAGGATAATAAAATGACAACTATAAAAGAGGGTAGGGATGTGTTCTAACCCCCCTTCCTCACTCGATCACAGACGACAGTCAGACAGACTTAAAAGGAAACAACTTTATCAGTCCTGGCTCACGCTC
Source organism: Thamnophis elegans (assembly GCF_009769535.1). Lineage (NCBI taxonomy): Eukaryota > Metazoa > Chordata > Lepidosauria > Squamata > Natricidae > Thamnophis > Thamnophis elegans. The sequence goes on along the minus strand of NC_045555.1, from coordinate 43,683,323 downwards.
ACCAAAATAAACATAAATAAAGCCTCTGGCAAAAAGGTTACGCAGCAGAATGCAAAAACAAAGAGCTCTTACAGCAAAACCAGGTTTACAGAAAGAAAGCAAAATCACTTCTCCGAGTGTCTCTTCGAATCAGGATTACAAAAAGCAAATCACTTATCCAAGTGCCTCTCGCAAACGAACCACGACCGATGAACAACGAACCACGAACGAATGAATGAACGTTGACTTCTGCAACCAGGGCGTGGCACCATCAGTCCTTTTATCTCCAGAAGACCACACTTAACGAGCCCCAGCTGCAGCGTTATTCCTGCATCCCGACTCAACTCACAGCAAACTTCTGCTGAGTCACAACAGGATGGCATAATAACAAACCAAGTGGAAGCATCACCACCAACAAAGACAACCTAAGTTTATTGGTGCCTTGGGTGAAGAGCCAGTTCTTTGGCCCCTCAGCATGGTACATAATTCAGCTGAACACATCAATCAATCAACCGGAGGGTGGAAGGAGAAGGAGGTTGGGCTACAGAAGAATTTTTTTTAAAATAAGAGATCATATGAGATGGTATTTTGTTGGAGATGTAATAAAGACAATACTTCTTTAAAACACACGTTTTTACAATGTCTCATGCTTATAAATTTTTAGAGAAAGATTTGATAACCATCAACTGCTGAGATAGTTGCAAATGATCTCATAGAAAAGGAAAGAATTGGGTTGGGTATGTGGGTGGGCCTTTTTATATATTCTACAGGGAAGCAGGATACCTCAAAAAGCCAAACTAACCTCAAGGCTTGGCATCGCTGATGGAGATATCCAACCTCAAAAACAAGAACTGAGATTTCCTGCTGGGTTACATTTATTTAATTTGCCACGCCTTTGAGAAGCTGAGAGACCTTGCAATCTGAAGCATTATGGCAGCAATAATACAGTAGAATTATGTTGTTTTTTTTACTAAATGTATATGCCACCCATTTATATGCCACCCATCTTACTATCTAGAATAGAATAGTCCAACTCCACTGCTTAGGCAGGAAACCCGCTCCCATTTCAGACAAATGTGGTCCAATCTCTTCTTAAAAAATTTCATTGTTGGAGCATTCAGAACTTCTGGAGGCAAGTTGTTACACCGATTAATTGTTCTAACTGTCAGAAAATTTCTCCTTAGTTCTAGGTTGCTTCTCTCCTTGATTAGTTTCCACGCATTGCTTCTTGCCCTGCCCACAGCTGCTTTGGAGAATAGCTTGACTCCCTCTTATTTGTGGCAGCCCCTGAGATATCGGAACACTGCTATCATATCACCCCTAGTCCTTCTTTTTGTTAAACTACGCATACCCAATTCCAGCAACCAACTCTTTGATGAGTGAATTTGTTTCAACCTATGAGGTTGGTTTGTCCTATTAGGCACAAAGATCAGGACTAAGTAGAATTCTGGCCGTTCCATTTCAACAGTCTCTTGGGCTAATGTCCTCACTGAACTGAGCAGAGCGTGACCCGTCAAAACCGCGCTCGACTAAACCGCGCCCGATTAAACCGCGTCGCTGACATCATCAACAGGGCGACAACAGCCAGCGCGGAGAAAGAAGGGCGCTTTAAATAGCGCTTTGAAAGCAAGCCGATTCAACTTAAGGTAAGGGTTAGGTTTAGGGTTAGCTTTAGGGTTAGGTTAAGGGTTAGGGTTAGGGTTAGGATTAGGGTTAGGTTTAGGTTTAGGGTTAGGTTTAGGGTTAGGTTAAGGGTTAGGTTTAGAGTTAGGTTTAGGTTAAGGGTTAGGTTTAGGGTTAGGGTTAGGATTAGGTTTAGGGGGGTTAGGTTTAGGTTTAGAGGTTAATTTTAGGTTTAGGGCTTACAGCGTGCTTCTGTCTCCGCCCTGTTGTCGCCCTGTTGATGACGTCAGCGACGCGGTTTAGTCGAGCGCGGTTTTGTGGTGGAACCGAGTAGAGTAATTAAACAAATTAAAATATATTGGGAATAGGAAACAATCATTTTAACATGGAGAGACAATATTTATAAGTGATCTATATGCTTTCATAATACTCTATTATCTGTTTACGAACATATACTCACCCTTGGTTTTCGGACTTAATTTCCCGTAAGGAATTCTATTAAGACCTAGGAAATATCCATCATCCGTCACCACCTCATATTCCTCACTGGGATATCCTCTGAATAAAATGATTTCACTCTAAAAGAGAAAAAAAAATCAAAGATAGTGTTGCTCATTATTAAGTTATTCTAAAGCACCCAGGCTAGCCTTCACCCAATTTAATGTTCTCAAGAAGTTTTGTGACCGCTATTCCTAGTATTGCAAACTTTTAACAACCCTAGCTAGGAATTTTGGAAAGTTTGTTAGCTCAAAATATCAAGGCAGGTTGATAAAAGGCTGGCCTAGATAATTTATTTCTCTTATCTAAACCCAAGACATTTAAAAAGCAAATTCTATATATCAAAGGACAAAGAAAAAAGATCACAAAGGTGTTATGGTAAACTTGAGCCGAGGTGGCGCAGGGGTTAGAGTGCAGTGCTGCAGGCCACTACAGCTGACTGCTATCTGCAGTTCAGCGGTTCAAATCTCCCCGGCTCAAGGTTGACTCAGCCTTCCATCCTTCCGAGGTGGGTAAAATGAGGACCTGGATTGTTGGGGGCAATATGCTGACTCTGTAAACCGCTTAGAGAGGGCTGAAAGCCCTATGAAGCGGTATGTAAGTCTAACTGCTACTGCTATTGCAAAACCTCCCTTAATGTTATAGCTATTGCTGTAACTGTCAGATGACCATTGAAACAAACAAGCAATAAAGCTGAAGCAATTTATCTCTGTATCCGATCAGTAGGTTGGGCAACTATCAACTTGCTTCAAAGTTCACAGTTGCTTCACAATGGTTTAGCAACTTCAAAGAAGGCCCTACTGCCACGCTATATACCTACTGGTAGTACAGTGGTTTGAATGCAGGATTGCAGGCTAATTCCGCCCACAGCCTGGATTTCAATCCTGATAGGACTCAAGGTTGACTCAGCCTTCCACCCTTCCGAGGTCGGTAAAATGAGGACCCAGAATGATGTTAGTAGTAAGTTGGCATTAGATACGAGTCAACGGAATTCATGGAGGGCTGGACTTGGGATTGTTTGTGGCAACCTAACAACTGCAGACTAATAACTCTTTTAACACCAACCCCAGTAGGGCAGGTCAAATTTTTCAACTTTCAGCTTCCAAACATTAGGGGTGCTCAAAAGCTGCGACACGCCTTGGGGATTGTAAAGATATTTTGATTACTTTAATATAATTTAGATGTGCTTGGTAAGTAGCTACATAAATATCATAACTTTTTAACAATTTGTGTCTGCGCTCCAAGTATCATGTAGAATTAAATCAGAGTCCAAGGCAAAACGATCCTTAAAGTTCCAATTTAATAAATCAGACATCTGTGTAATCCCAATTCTGGAAGTTACATCGGATTCCCACCCAGTTGAAAGTTCATGATCTTGTCCCCACACCCACAAATCCATCACATGGTCCAATCTTCTTCTTCCACGCTGGCATCTCCACCCAAGCTGATTCCGGTCATATGCAGAGGTGCGGAGACAAAAGATGACCTTGGGCTTCTAGAAAAGAATGACAACAACCTATTCCACAATCCTACTCCTTTCTATTCCCCGCTCCCAACAAAAACACTAATGAAACAGCATAATGAAATAAGAGAGAGTGTGGCAGGCCAAAGATCCTAAAAAGGATATAATTAATTGCAGGTCCTCTGGGATTGGGCGGCCTATAAGTTCAATAAATGAAATTAAATAAATGAAAATGTTTGTTTCATTTGGCTCTGCCTCTTCTTCTCCTACACGTTTGCCCTTTTGAGATATGTATCTCACAAGAACTCAGCTGAGCCGGGAGCATGAATGCCCTTCACAAATTCTGCATTTTACTTTACCTGTTTTGCTTTACCTGTTATAAACTGCTCCCAGCTGGGGGAAATTTGCTTAAGAGCAGAGTGTCACGTTTTCCCTCTGCAGGCCAAATCTTCAGCGAAGAACAAACTTCATGAAAAGATTGGCCTCCAAATAAATACCACGTTACCAATCACTGAAACGGTCTGAAATCGAAGGGATAGTAGTAACAACTTACAATGTTCATGGATGTTTCTGGATCCAAATTTCTTTTTCTTCTCTCAAGCACCGATGAATTTACCAGGCCTTGGAACAAGGTCACTGCAATTATTAGCCGCCACATCTTATCTCTACGAAAAAGAGAGAAAAGGTCATCTCCTCAGCACAAATATGCAAGTCACAAACACTACAGTAATAATCAACCTCCTCTAACACCAACACTTAAGACTGTGAAGCTGCAGCTCTCTCCTGTTCTACACAGAAACATGAAATAAAAGCAGCTTAAATTTACTCAGCTGATACTCAGAGCTATGGCAAAAGCACACAAACAAACCAGCCTAGAAGAGGGAAAATGTTCCATTATAGTTAAGCGCTGTGGAATTCTAGGAATTGAAGTGCACAACTCTTAAAAGTTGCTGAGATTGGAAAACATTGAACTAGAATAGTATGATCTTCCGGTTCACCGACAAATGCGCGACCGACGAAACTGCGCCAAGAAAACCGCAAGTTCGAAATTGCGCTGATGAATGAGCGCAGAAGTGCGCCGACAACAGCGCGCCGTCAAAAGTGCGCCTTCAACAAACAAGTAATAACAACCTAATAACCCTAACCCTAATCCTAAACCTAACCCTAACTCTGAACCTAACCCTTAGCTTAACTTAAATCATGCTTTTGTGGGCGCGGTTTTGTTGGCGCGTTGTTGTGGGCGCGTTTATGACATTGCGGTTTTCTCGCCGCAGTTTTGTCGGCGCGCTTTTGTTGTGCGCGCATTTGTCGGGTCACATGATCTTCCCACTGTTTCTTTTGCCTCTGGCCAATCTCCACAATCATTGGCTTTGATAGAACAAGTTGCCCTTATCAATCTCTGTCATCCCACAGATGGGGCTTCACTTGTTTGCGTGGCCCAGTTTCTAGCATGAAGTAGCCCCATCAACTGGGGGGGGGGGAGGGTTACAGTGTTCTAGGCCATAAAGTACAGGATTAACTGAACAGCTTTCGTTCTTAGTTTTATATCTTGTTCTTCCTCATGGAACTAAAGGCAAATTACACAACACTCTCTTCTCTGATTTTTTCCCCTACAACCCTTTGAGGGTAGGCGTGGCTGATTGACTTAGTTACCCAAGGAATTTCCATGGCTGAGGGTGGACTGGAATAAGCATCGTCTGGTCCTGCTAATACACCATAACGGTTACACCACAGTGCAAGTACTATCATTACAAAGCAATAAAGTATCGCACATATCATCTGAATGGCTGCTACCAATTTCCAGTTACTGGATATTCAAAGTTGGGGGGGGAGGGGAACATTAACATCACCACAAATCCATGTTAGTTATCAAAACATTTCCAAATGTCAGTGTCAGGGCTGCTTCACTTAATAACCAAGAAAGAAACCACTCAACTCCATTTTGCGGAATTAAGAGTACTTTTACTGATTATAAGTAAATAGAAGCTAAGCAAAGCTGGATCTGAGCAAAAGCGCGCGCAAAGCAGTAGATATCAATACATGATCCATTCCCCTCCCCTTGGTAACCCCAGGCCATAGTCCAATCGTATATCTCCACAGCTGTCAGGTGGGAGACATCTTCAAAAATCGTCATCAGGTTGGAATTCCGGACAGTTGGCCTTGGCGGGAAACTCCCCTCCTTGCCACATGCGCAGACGATGGTGAGAACAGCTCCCAATTAACAGTCCTTCTGTACAGATTAATTCCCACACCCAAATACCATGCCCTCCCTCCCTGTTTCAATGGCAGCCGAAAAACAAGCAGCAAAACAGAGGCTGACAGTCAGGTTTTTCAGTGTTTGTATCAAAAACTGAAGTTGCCAGGAACATAAAATCAATATCAGAACAGATAAATTGGCCTCTACTGGCTAAAATCTAGTTTAAAAAAGGAACTTGTATATATGTTTGGCTGAACTTTTTAAAAGATAAGTCAAGTTGGATCTAACTACATGGACATAGCAATAGCACTTGGACTTATATACCGCTTCACAGTGCTTTTTAGCCCTCTCTAAGCGGTTTTACAGGATCAGCATGAGACCATTAGGAAACCTCGGGGATGAAAATTAGACTGGGAAATTAAAAAACCGTGCAAAGAAAAAAGCAAAAACTTAACTATGTTCACATTGTTATAAAGTCTTCTATTAGTCAACAAGAACTGAATTCAATTCTAGGGAATGGAGGGTCTATAATTGGTCTGCTATCAGCGTTCTGTGCTCCTTCGGCGTTTAATCATGCTGGCCACATGATCACGGAGACGTCTTCGGACAGCGCTGGCTCTTTGACTTTGTAACGGAGATGAGCACCACCCCCTAGAGTCGGGAACGACTAGCACATATGTGCGAGGGGAACCTTTTTAACCTATTGGTCTGCCACTCTGCTTGCACAATTTCCAGTGTCCAGTTACTCTTGTTTATTGTGCTACAGAGAATTTTGATCTGATCCAGCCTGGTCCTTGTACTTTATTTCTAATTCTATATAGAAACTGCAAGTTCCCATCTTGAATTGTAATAATCATATAATAGCACCGTGGCACGACAAAACTGTGCTCGACTAAAGCGCGCCCGATTAAACTGCGTCGCTGACGTCATCAACAGGGCGACAACAGTGAGCGCGGAGAAAGAAGGGCGCTTTAAATAGTGCTTTGAAAGCAAGCCTATTCAAGTTAAGGTAAGGGTTAGGTTTAGGGTTAGGGTTAGGTTAAGGTTTAGGGTTAGGTTAAGGGTTAGGTTAAGGGTTAGGTTTAGGGTTAGGTTTAGGGGGGTTAGGTTTAGGGGTTAATTTTAGGTTTAGCGTTTACAGCGTGCTTCTGTCTCCGCGCTGTTGTCGCGCTGTGATGACGTCAGCTACGCGGTTTCGTCGAGTGCCCTTTAGTCGAACGCAGTTTTGTGGTGGAACCTAATAGCACCATTTATGCACCGAAGACTGCTTAGGAAAACCTCCACATTTGTAAAAGAAAGAAAGACAGACAGACAGACAGACACACACACACACACGGAAGTAACTGAGGTATGGAGCAGTGTATGACTCCAAATATAGCCCAAGACACAGTGAATGTGTAAAGCCTCAAGAGGAGGATTTTAAGAGAAAAGAACAGAGTACAAACTCAGATGGAATGAAGCACAATCACCAGGACTGTGGTGTTTTTCAGAAGATCATATAGAAACAAGTGATAAAACACTTATTCATTTCTTATTCAAAGAGGATGGTGGAGCTACTTTTCCTCCAGAAAGCTTTATTTTTTTTTGAGTGGGGGAAAGGCAGCATTTCACAAGTCTTGCAACAAGCTACAAAATCCACCTGCCTCCCCATAAGAGTCACTTCCATATTTCTGCTGAAAAATGGGAAATATATTAAAAAGAGGAACCCAAAGGATTCTGATTGAGACACATCTTCTGCAATAAAAACACGTCGAAAGACCAGAGTGGCGAACAAAACAGTTGGGACCTTAAAAATATTTTCAGAATTGTGATTTCCATCCTTTCAAGTTTACACATTCAATTGCTGCCTTGGCCTATACAGACCCTTTAGGCAAGAAAACTCCTTAGGTGGAGAACAGTATGGAAGTTGGATGGAACCACAGAGGCACAAAGTGCCTGGAATCGGTGGTTCCCAGGGTTTTCTACAGCCGTGTCACGTCATATTATGTTCTGCTGTGATCTGTGGAGATCAGCGAGTGAACGTGATCTGCCGTAGAGATCAAAGGATTACAGCTGAGCATTTTGTTCCTTGGATATTGGTTTGAAGGACAGGACATGCTGGTAAAAGTGCAGAGCAAGCAGTTATGGAATGGCCAGAAGGGAATTTTTTGAAATGTTGGCAACTTCTATTACCAATACTGAATTAACTTCCCTGCCTTTAAATTCACTAACAAGAAAAACAACAAAATAATCCACAGCGGTTATTCCTCTTTAACATGCATGCCAGAATTTGAATCCGAAGCTTGTTCTTATTAGTAGTTAAGTTAGTCTGGGGCTTGGGAGCTACCGTAAATAAAATAAAATAAAAACACCACACTCTGCTAGAGAGAAGTTTCCTGAAGATGCGCACGAGTCCCAAACCTCGGCAGACTAAACCTCTGGTCCCGGTGACCGACCCAAATTGGATCCTGCAACATTATCCTGTATTTTGCCTTCATTCCTTAAGTCCAAAAAGACCTTTATGTAACCTGGCCTGTAACTAGATGGAAGAATGTTGAATGGGGAATTTTTTTAAAATTATTTTAATTTTATCCATTTCATATATACATTCACAATTATATGATCTCGTAACTGTTATTAATAACATGTATTTATAACAATTTTTCCCTACTGTTGACAATATACTTGAAGATTGCTTTTTTAACATCCCATAGATTCATCTTATCTTACAACGGTCCTACTTCTTCTTCCCTCCCTCCCTCTTTCCTTCCCTCGTTTCTTCTCTCCTACTCCCCTTCCTTCCCTCCCTCCTTCCCCTTCCCTCCTTCTTTCCTTCTCTCCTTTCTTTTCTCCTTCTCTCCTTCCTTTCCGCCTTCTTTTCCTCCTTCCTTCCCCCCTTCCTTCTCTCCTACATTCCCTCCTTCCTTCCCTCCTTTCTTCTCTCCTTCTCTCCTTCCTTCCCTCCTTTTCTCCTTCCTTCCCTCCTTGCTTCCCTCCCTCCTTCCTACCCCCCTTTCTTCTCTTTCTTCTCTCCTTCCTTTCTTCCTCCTCTCCTTTCCCTTCTCTCCTTCCCCTTCCTCCCCTTTACCCTTCCCCTCTTCTTCCCATTCCTCCCCTCTTTCCTACTCTTACATTCCCTCCCAAGTTGAATGGGGAATTGATAAGTTAAACTACTAGGAGATCTGAAAAAATACTCCAGGAAAGCTGGTGGCAAAACTCACTTCCAAGAACTCCATGTCGCCTTCCGAAATCAAATTGAATCAAACAGGTTTCCTTCAATGTGAGCTGATCTCCTTTAGAAACTTTAATGCACAAATACCGAGCCGAGATGGCGCAGTGGTTAGAGTGCAGTACTGCAGGCCACTTCAGCTGACTGCTAACTGCAGTTCGGCGGTTCAAATCTCACTGGCTCAAAGGTTGACTCAGCCTTCAGGTTCAAATCTCACTGGCTCAAAGGTTGACTCAGCCTTCCATCCTTCCTAGGTGGGTAAAATGAGGACCCGGATTGTTGTTGGGGGCAATATATGCTGACTCTTTAAACCGCTTAGAGAGGGCTGAAAGCCCCACGAAACGGTATATAAATCGAACTGCTATTGCTATATTGCTAATACAAATAGCCTTCTGGCAAGACACACATTTTCCAAACAATAAATCCATAAACTTTTCGCCAATGTCTTGCTTCTAACCCTGCTTCTAATGACGTTGTCTACCATTGCTCGAGTAGCTTTCTCTACTTTTGACAGGTTAACAGCTAAGTTTAAATTTCCAGGTCCAAAGGCTGCATTTCCTCGCCATCTTTCTTTGCTGGAAGGCCAATGGCCAATGTCAAGAGGCAGGGATATTCCTGCCGAGGTGGCGCAGTGGTTAGAGTGCAGTACTGCAGGCCACTTCAGCTGACTATTATCTGCAGTTCAGTGGTTCAAATCTCACCTGCTCAAGGTTGACTCAGCCTTCCCACCTTCTGAGGTGGGTGAAATGAGGACCCGGATTGTTGTTGGGGGCGATATGCTGACTCTGTAAACCGCTTAGAGAGGGCTGAAAGCCCTAGGAAGCGGTATATAAGTCTAACTGCTATTGCTATTGTCATTTTAAGAGCCGATGGACAATACGCCTTTCCCAACCACTTTTCCCTGCCTCCCATTTTCCTGGGAAGCATCACGGGATTCCCCAACACAGGCAAGGATTTGATTGGGGCTTCCCCTCCAAGCCCTGCAGCGTTGAGTAGTACTCTCTTTCCCATGTTCCGCTTCCCCACTATGTTCCACTACAAAGCCCAGAAGCCCCAGCCCAGAAGCCCCCAAGGCTAGTCCGAGTGCTTCCTTAAGTAAGAGCCCCTGCAATTACCTCTCCAAGTTTCCCGACGCGGGAGGAGAAGCGCAGCAAGAAACTCACCGAGAAGCGAGGACGAGGAGGAGACGAAGACAGAGAGGAAACCTCGCCCACGTTGACTCCGGTTTTTTTTTTTTTTACGACGCACCCAAACCACGCCTCTCAGGCTATGCGTATCGGCCAATCAGCATTCCCGGGGAGAAAGTACGCCCCGCCCTCCTCCTCCTTCTCCCCCTTCTTCCTTGCGCTTTTTACGCAGCGCTGCGGGTGCCAGAAGCGTAAAAGCGCTTCTCGCACCAGCAGCGCTGCGTAAAAAGCGCTGCGTAAAAACGCTTCTCGCACCAGCAGCGCTGCGTAAAAAGCGCTGCGTAAAAAACGCTTCTCGGAAGCGGCGAGGCTTTTGCTACGAGGCGGAAAGTGGGTAGCGGCCTCCTACGTTCTGCGGCAACGGAGGGAGCGGCTGGCGCTCCCCGGGGTTTGCACAAGACAAGAGCCCGTCGCCCGGACCGTGGCCCTGCCTGAACATGCAGGCAGTCCCTCCCATTCAAAGTGACAACTTGGCAGCAGGAAAGAGGGGAGGAAAGGGAAGAAGAGGGGAAGGGGAAAGGGGAGGAAGGGGAAGGAGAGAAGGGAAAGGAGAGGAGGAAGGAAGGAAGGTGAGAAGAAAGAGAAGAAAGGGGGGTAGGAAGGAGGGAAGGAGAGAAGAAAGGAGGGAAGGAAGGAGAGAAGAAAGGGAATGTAGGAGAGAAGGAAGGAGGAAAGGAAGGGGGAAAGGAAGGAGAGAAGGAGAAAAGAAAGGAGGGAAGGAGAGAAGAAAGGAGGGAAGGAAGGAGAGAAGAAAGGGAATGTAGGAGAGAAGGAAGGGGGAAAGGAAGGGGGAAAGGAAGGAGAGAAGGAGAAAAGAAAGGAGGGAAGGAAGGAGGGAAGGAGAGAAGAAAGGAGGGAAGGAAGGAGAGAAGAAAGGGAATGTAGGAGAGAAGGAAGGAGGAAAGGAAGGGGGAAAGGAAGGAGAGAAGGAGAAAAGAAAGGAGGGAAGGAAGGAGGGAAGGAGAGAAGAAAGGAGGGAAGGAAGGAGAGAAGAAAGGGAATGTAGGAGAGAAGGAAGGAGGAAAGGAAGGGGGAAAGGAAGGAGAGAAGGAGAAAAGAAAGGAGGGAAGGAAGGAGGGAAGGAGAGAAGAAAGGAGGGAAGGAAGGAGAGAAGAAAGGGAATGTAGGAGAGAAGGAAGGAGGAAAGGAAGGGGGAAAGGAAGGAGAGAAGGAGAAAAGAAAGGAGGGAAGGAAGGAGGGAAGGAGAGAAGAAAGGAGGGAAGGAAGGAGAGAAGAAAGGGAATGTAGGAGAGAAGGAAGGGGGAAAGGAAGGAGAGAGGAGAAAAGAAAGGAGGGAAGGAAGGAGAGAAGGAGAGAAGAAATGAGGGAAGGAAAGAGGGAATGTAGGAGAGAAGGAAGGGGGAAAGGAGAAAAGAAAGGGAAGGAAGGAGAGAAGAAAGGGAAAGAAGGAGGGAATGTAGGAGAGAAGGAAGGGGGAAGGAAGGAGGAAAGGAAGGAGAGAAGGAGAAAAGAAAGGCGGGAAGGAAGGAAGGAGAGAAGGAGGGAAGGAAGGGGAGTAGGAGAGAAGAAACGAGGGAAGGAGGGAAGAAGAAGCAGGACCGTTGTAAGATAAGATGGATCTATGGGATGGTAAGAAAGCAATCTTCAAGTATATTGTCAACAGTAGGAAAAATTGTTATAAATATATATTATTAATAATAGTTATGAGATCATATAATTGTGAATGTATATATGAAATTGATAAAATAAAATAAAACAAAGTGACAACTTGGCACTGAAAGAAGGGACTTCTTGTGATCAGTGGCGGATTAAGGCTCACTGTCCTGAGCACTAACAAATCTTGGTGCCCCCCCCCTCTCCTTTGTACATACTCTACAAATCCTCATTGGTTTTTTCTTTCTTTCTCAACACTGTGGTTCCTCCTTCGGGCCTGGTGCCCTATGCACGTGCTTAGTCTGCTTAATGGTTAATAACACCACTGCTTGTGATCATTTTTCACACTTGTGACCTTTGCAATGCACATTCGCATATGGGTGTATTAGCCAAGGGGACAACTTTGTGGGAAGTTATCATCCAGCCCTCTCCCAGAAAAAATGAAATATCCTAGGAAATATTGAAAAGGCAGAATATTTCTCTGGATGTGAAAAGAAAGAAACATGCTTTAAAAGACAGAATAGTTGCCTGTAGCTTCCTGCCACTTTGTCAATAGGCCATTGAGAAGGCCAGGCTAGCCCACTTTACATAATAAAGACTTCCCCACTGCAGCTGTAGGAGGAAGGGATATTACTCAACTCTCCACATGGCATCTGGGAACTCGTACCTGTATTCAAAACAGCCTAGAGAGTAGCCCCCTGCATGGCACCATGGGAGTCTGACAACCAATCAGAATACATTTCTTACACAGGAACAGGAAACAGAGAGGTGGGACTAAACAGGATATAAAAAGCCTAGCAAGCCCCTCCCTCAGCCCTTCTCTTCTTCTCCACTACATTGAAGCATGTGATCATCTTTTCTGTTCAGGGCTCAAGCCATGTGGACCTGTCCAACGATAAACCATCTTTCCAAGCAGCCTCCATGTCTCCAGTCCCTTTTTCCGCACTTGGAGCTGAACCCAGAAGGACATTTCTTTTAACAACTTGAAAGCAGGAAAGAAGTTGATTCACATATTTGTAAACACAGGTGCACAGAAAGTGGGCACCAAAGCATTCCATCAGCTTTTATCCCCTTACACAAATTCATTTACACCCCCTCTCCTTTTTGACACATCTACTCAATTCAGATTAACAAGAGTTGGAAGGGACGTTGCAGGCCATCTATTTGATTATTTATTTTATTTATACATGTAACCACAGCAGCAAGAATTGTATTTGCCCAGAATTGGAAATCAAATAAGCTACCAACGGATGAAGAAAGAGATAATAAAAAAGATATTCGATTGTGCAGAGATGAATAGGTTGACAATGAAAATAAAGGATAAAGAGGAATCGGAGTACTTCAAGACATGGGGAAGATTTTATGATTGGGTAGAGAAAGGAAACTAGAAAAGAAAATAGGGAGAAGATATAGAACCCAGACGAGGCACTGTTAAATGGAAAAGGTGGGGAAGAAGGGGAAAACAGAAAAGAACATATTAAATATATAAGTATATATCCAAGAGCGAGATATAAAGGGGGGGAGGAATATAGTTAGGATAGATTAGCGAAGGTAAGGCGAATAAGAAATGATATCAAATTATATTTGGTTTTGCGGAAATACCACCCCAAAGAAACATAAACTCAGATCTGAAAGAGACACCTACAATAATAGAAAAGAAAGAAAGGAGGAGAAAATGAAAGGAAGATGGGGGAAAGAAGAAAGAGGAGAGGAGGATGGAATGGAGAGGAAGAGAAGGATAGGAAGGGAAAGTGGAAGAGTAGCAGTAGGAGAAAGGGAAGGGAAGAAGGAAGAGGAAGGACAGGAAGAAGGAAGAAAAGTAGAGAAGGGAGGGAGGGAGAAAAGAAAGGGAAAATAAGGTGGTGTTACAACAGGAGGAAGGGATGATAAATAAACAACCCAAACTCTATATTATAACCTATTAGATGAAACAATAAATCTATAACAATGATAAATGTAAAGAAGAATAACAATTACGTGAATGTATAAAAATTCTATGTAAGAGAACAAATTTTTTTTAAAAAAAATCTGAGATATTCTATTGGTTGTTATCAGATTCCTATGGAGTCAAAGAGGAAATGCAAATTCTAGTGTTTACATCTGAGCTAATCTAGAATATTTTAAAATGGTTTTTAAGGATTTTTTAAATTATTTATAGAATATAATTTTTTTATTATTTTAGGGAAATTTTATTTATTTATTGTTTATAGATTTTTTAATGGCTTTTAGGGAGGGAATGGTATTTTTAATTATTGTTTATAGAGTATGTTTTTTAAATGGTTTTTAAGAATTTTTTATTATTTATAGAATATCTTTTTTTTAAAAAAATTATTTTAGGGAATTTTTATTAATTTATTGTTTATAGAATATGTTTATTACAAGAAACGCTATTCCATTTTGCAAATGTTTTATTTGTGATGCAATATGTTGCTTTTAAGTGTACAGGTTGGTGCATGGTTTATGTGTGGCTGCTTTTCTATGGGCAGGCCAGGTTGGGGCAAGGCAGCTTTGCCAGATTTTGTGTGTTTCTGTGTGATATCTGGTTGTTTAGGTAATTGTGAGGTGGTTGCTGGTTCTGTGAGCTTCCTGGAACTGTCCTTTATAACTTCCCACAATGCCTTGATGGTTTTTATTCCAGTGGCTTTGTCTTTCCTGTCCTTAGGGAAAAACTAGTTTCATCTGCAGTCTTTTGGGGGGAAATTGTTATTCTTTTGGTGTTTTCCTGGCGCTATCATAGTCTCTCTCTCTCTCTCTCTCTCTCTGTGTGTGTGTGTGTGTGTGTGTGTAATGTCCCACAGTTATCTACACATTAATAATGATCAAGTACTAACAATATTTCCTTATACATTTTAGTGACCTTTCCTTACATAATTGGTGTTTTCTTTCATTTAGATTTCTAATTTCTGTTTCTGTTAGTTAGCAATTGATAAAACAAATCTCACGTGAAAAAGTATTCGAAGCCTTCTTGATTTTAATTGTCAATTTATTCATTCCTGCACATTCTAATATTTATTCATTTTCATATCTTTGTTTTTCCACTGTTGTGCAAACGCAATTCCAGCAGCTGTTAAACATGTGTAAAATTAAATATGAGGTGACATCATGGGGATACGGTAGGAGAAACAGACTTGCTGGGATATACTTGTGCCCTGAATATTGCCAATGAAGGATGCCAGATTGGAGGGATTAACTAGGTAATAGCTTGTTCTGACTCCCCCCCCCCACCTCCCAAACCGGTCCCCCTGTTGCCACTTGCTCTCCCCGCCCACCTGCCTGCCACTCGCTGGCTCTATAGGCAAAAGAGGAAATGCAAATCATAGGTGTTTACCTCTGAGCTAATCTGGTCAATTGTTTATCTGTGCTCCCAGGTTTACTTCTCTGGGGGGGGGGGGGGTGTCCCTGAAAGGATATTCGGCAATTCCTTTTGTGGCTAATTGGCTATTGTCCTGTGTTGGATCTTGGGTGAGGGGCTGTTTCCAATCCTACCACTCTGCTTTTGTTAGCTGTCGAACTTTGCTGCAAGCAGTTTCAAAATATCCTGTCTTGAATGGATTTCTCCCTGCATTATTTGCTTTGCTTATGAACAGAGCCGTCTAGACAGAAGGCTTCTTCCAATAAGCTCTTTATCTCCTTAAGTGCTGACATCTGCTGTGGGTTATTAAGAAAAAGTGGGGGCTGCTTTCTGCCTCTAAATAACATGTTTCTCCATTTCTCCCTTTGGGGAAATATAATACCTTCCCTTTTTAATATTCCTCAAAATATTTCATTCTTCTAGGAGCTTCCCACAACCCACAACTCTACCATCTAGATTACCAATTAGAGAAAACATAGGAAACCATCAACATCGTCATCAAAGGTATAAAATTCACAAGGGGAGAAAAAACGACAACAGGCTACTCTTCCAGGATATCTTCATCGGTGACAGCAAGCTACTGTTGGAAGAAATAGCAGTTAGACTTATATACCGCTTCATAGGGCTTTCAGCCCTCTCTAAGCGGTTTACAGAGTCAGCATATTGCCCCCAACAATCCGGGTCCTCATTTCACCCACCTCGGAAGGATGGAAGGCTGCGTCAACCTTGAGCCGGTGAGATTAGAACCGCTGAACTGCAGATAACAGTCAGCTAAGTGGCCTGCAGTACTGCACCCTAAGCACTGCGCCACCTCGGCTCCTAGCTATGTCCATCCGTGTTCAGTTCCCAGTGGGGAAAGACACTGGGAACATGGGCGCTGCACAGAAAGATGGTTTAATGCCTTTGAGCTCCTGGGTGAACAGGGGACCACATGCTTCAAGATATTGGGTGACGAGAAAAAAGGGCCAAGATGCTGAGAGTCCCTGACTTTTATACCCTCTCCTGGGCCCCACTTCCTGTTCCTGTCCCCGTGTAAGAAATGTATTCTGATTGGTTATCAGACTTTAGTGGTGGGTTTCAAAAATTGTTCGAACCTACTCTGTGGGTGTGGCCTCCTTTGTGGGAGTGGCTTGCTGCCCATGTGACTGGATGGGAGTGGCTTGCCGCCCATGTGACCGGATATGAAGATGTCGATGACACTTGTCAGAACCACCTTAAATTACCTCACACACAGCACTGGCATGCATAAGAATAGGATGTAAAACTTGTTTTTTAAAAGGCATCTTTGGTTTGCGTTAAAACAACTTCAACACACGCAATGTTCTGATTGCACCACAAACGCAGTAGTCATCCTTACCTTTCACAGAGGCACTGAGTTTTATAAATATGAGCATGATAGTGTAGAATAATCATATCCAAGGACCAGTGGTGGGTTTCAAAAAATCTTGGAACCTCTTCTGTAGGTGTGGCCTGCTTTCCGGGTCCACTGGTGGAACCTCTTCTAACCGGTTCAGTAGATTTGACGAACCGGTTCTACCGAATAGGTGCGAACTGGTAGGAACCCACCTCTGACAGACTCCCAGGGCAGGGGGGTCTTAGCTAAGTTTGTAGGCTGTCCTGAGACCCAAGCTCAAGTTTTTCTTGCTGGCTGATGTAATCTTCCCAGGTGCCATGTGGTGAGATGGGTAGACTACACTGGATCAGGCCTTAATGGCCCATTAACAAAGATGGGGGGGGGGGCAGAGGTTCTGCCTCTCTGAGTTTCTACTTCTCTTTTTAGGGGAAATATTCTGCCTTTTTAATATTTCCTAAAAAAATATCATTTTCTAGGAGAGGGGTGGGTTTTGACTTCCTACACCACAAACACATGTTTATCGATAAGAACTACCCACATCTATCAACAACCCAACCTCCCACAAGAGACATGGTGTAAGAACACTACAGTATATAGATGAAGACAAAATCAAATACAGAATTTCTTTACAGAATGCTGAATCTTCTATCGTCCCTGTACCGGAACAACTCAAGCGAGATCAGAAGAAATAGAAACTTATCTTGTAGGGGGGCAATACAGCAATTTTTAGTTTCCTTTTCAGGGAACAGGAAACAAAACTCTTTCTAGTTAAAAGCGAGTAGGCATAAACCAGTTGACCATTTCAGACCAGATCATCGGAAAGAGACACCCATTATTTTGAGAGAAGCAAGCTCTCTTCTAATCGGGCAACATGAGGTAAGTGAACAAGAAGTAACATTATATTATCCTTCTCAATTATTTCACCTATAAAGTATTTAGCGTGTAAAAGCTCTTTCTCATCATGCAAAGTGTCAGCTTCTTTTTATAGGGTTGGGTGTTTTCTTGGAAAAAGAAAAAGGCACAGTCTGTTTTATAAAGGTATAATGCCATAAAGGAACTAAAAGCACTTATCCAGAATATAAACCAACTGCAATGAATCCAATCTGTATCATTACATCTTGTCTGAAGAAATTCCCTTGGTCCGTTCCCAGCTGGGAAGCAGTCACCAATGATGAGAAGAAATAGACATGGAAGCAGGTGCCAGAAAAGGGATCTTCTAATTGAGGAAGGCAAGAAAAGTAGTGACACAGCTACAGTGTTCCTGGCTTGCAAGCAAACTTGGAAGGGTTTATGAGTTTATGAGTTTATTTATATGCCGCCCTTTTCCCTGGGGGGACTCGGAGCGGCTTACAACTCGAAAGGTGGGGGAGAAACAAACATTTAACACATACGACAATACATTATTAAAAGCACAACATTCATACTATTCGGGTGGGTTACAGTCTTTAACCCCAGGCCTGACGGGATAGCCAGATTTTGAGGGCTGTGCGGAAGGTCTGGAGGGTGGTGAGGGTATGAATCTCCACGGGGAGATCGTTCCATAGGGTCGGAGCTGCCACCGAGAAGGCCCTCCTCCGGGTGGTTGCCAGTCGACATTGACCGGCAGATGGACTCAGAGTGACTCTGAGCTGTTTATTGTTAATTTCCCCTTAATTCCTGCAGCTTGATCAAAACCTTGCGTGTTTCTTGTTTTGTTTTCCCGTTTTCCTGAGTTAATCTTGGTCCTGGGTCTTTCCTAGGAGTTAATCTTTTTTTTTTAAAGTTTTTATTGTATTTATTAATGAAGAAAACACACACACACAAAAATTATCTTTCATTACATCTTGCAGAAAGCGTATCCATTGGTTACAGGTACATTTCGTGCGTTTCTTCCCCAATCCCATATATTTCATTCAGTTTAAATAGTACATTTTAGAATTTATATATTTTACTATCACTATACCACCATTTTCATTGAATAGGATTTTAGGGACACAGCCACCTACTGGCATTATTTCTTTTTTTCCAGTCTCAATAAATCTGCCGTAACTTTACACATGCTTCTGTCCATTTTATTTTTACTAGTGAAACACACCTGCTGGTATCATTAAATATTATCCATTAACATTTCTTTGTTATTGGTTTTTTTTTTTAAATTAAGGAGTTAATCTTGTTAGGGAGACAGGAAAAAGGGAGCTCCAGTTTACCTTAGAGCAGTGACCCTTTAATACAGTTCCTCATGTTGTGGTGACCCCCAACCAGAAGGTGACCAGATTTTCAGATTGGTAAAGAGGGACACCTTTGACCTGGGGGGGGGGGGGGGCTTGATTAAAAATTTTATACAGAACAACAAAAATTTTCATTCACTAGTTAGCTCTCGCCTGTGCCCTGGCAGATTCCCCCCCCCCAAAGCTTGTCTAAGCCATCCGAATCAATAGCAATAGCAGTAGACTTATATACCGCTTCATAGGCCTTTCAGCCCTCTCTAAGCGGTTTACAGAGAGTCAGCATATTGCCCCCAACAATCTGGGTCCTCATTTTACCCACCTCGGAAGGATGGAAGGCTGAGTCAACCCTGAGCCGGTGAGATTTGAACCGCTGACCTGCTGATCTAGCAGTAGCCTGCAGTGCTGCATTTAACCACTGCGCCACCTTGGCTCTTCAACCCCCCGCCTCCCCCTTAAAATTTGATTTTAAAACCCCTGTAAAAAAAAAACCTCTTCTTCGCATGCCACCTCTCGGGATCCCAAGATCCATCATTAAGAAAGCGTCTTGATAGGCAAGAAGGCCATTCCCGGGAAAGGGGGAGTTACCGAAGGGAGTAAAGTTCTGTCGCAGTATAACATAGAGGAGAATGTGGCATCAATCACACGGGATGACATCACGGGGAGATGGAACGAGGAGATGACATGTCCACGGGGTGGGCAGCCGACAGTGTTCAAGGGGGGTAGCGGGAAGCTTATGTCCATCATAACAATGGTCGGTGTTAAGGACAATATGTACAAGTAACGGCCAGTTGTCAAAAATGCAGCAGATGATGAATTGCGAGGTGGTGAAGTGGCCAGTAATAGTGGTGATGAGGACAGCAGTGGCAATAGCGGCTGCTCAGGGGTGGGTTTCTCGCCCCGTTCCAACCGGTTCGGTTGGAACGGGGCCGGCGGCGTCCTCGTGCACGCGCACGGTGCGCGCATGCATACTAGCATCTGCGCTACGCTTCATCTGCTCCTGGACGATCGCGCAGGCGCTGTATGCGTCCTGCGCATGCGTGGAAGCGCAGAACATGTCAAAACCGGGTAAGGACCGCGGGCGGGCGGTAAGTAACTTCCGGGTTCGGCAACCAACCGGTTCGCAGGGACTGCCGCGAACTGGTTGAAACCCACCCCTGCGGCTGCTCCAACTCCAACTACTCCAGCAGCCAGGTTCCGTCCACGTCAACCGCACTCATATCCATCGCCAGGGCCACACTCCATTAACCCAGGGGCCAAATGGCCAAATGACACAGTATGGTGGCCCAGGCAACGGCGGTGATACCAGAGGGGGCCAGAATGAAGGAACCTCCTCCCCCCCCTCCAACCGCGCCCATGCCAATTACCAACTTTTGAGAATAATAGTGTTTTAAAACTTTTTGCTCTCCATACTTTTTAAAACTACCTAGTTTTAAAAAGTATGGAGGACCCCAAAGTAACTTTTGTTTACATGGGTATTTATTTATTTGTTTGTTTATTAAATTTATTGGCTGGCTATCCTACCACCTGGTATCTCTGAGTGGAGAGTTCAGCCATATTTACAGTATTAAAAGTTAACACTGACACATTTGTAGAATATTTATTTATCAAATTATTTAAAACTGATATTCAGTCATTAGATATTAATATGAATATTTTCCATGCACAAACTCTAAAAAAAAAAAAAAAAAAAGTCGTGTGAAACATACTCTTGAATTGAATTTCTTTCTCCGGAAATTGTACGTGTGTCTCATTCTCTTTCCTTTTGTCCCGCAGTCTCACCTCCCAGGAAGGTTTAAAGGAGAGTCTCCAACAACTTGAATGCCATTTTACATGGGAGTTGCAGAAAGAGCATATTGATCCCGGAGAATTGGAGGAAAGAATTGATGAGCAGACTCAGTTCACTAAATCCAAAGTTAGAGATTACAACCTTCGTGCCTATGTGAAATTCCTGAACGGCAAGAAGGACGAAGCACTGGAAAACTTGCAGAAAGCTGAAGAGACGGTGCCCATAGAATACCCTGGAGATGTTGAAAAGGGAAGCCTGGTTACCTGGGGCAACTATGCCTGGCTGCACTACCACATGGGCAATCTTACTGAATCCCAAGCCTACGTGGAGAAGGTAGAAAGCATCTGCAAGCAATTTGGAAGTGAGTCTCCTTATAAGATGGAGCTCCCACAGATCGACTGTGAAAAGGGTTTTGCTCTCCTAATATTTGGAGCCAGATATTATGAAAAGGCCAAGGAGAGCTTTGAAAAAGCCCTGGAAAAAGAACCCGAAAACCCAGAATTTAACGCAGGCTATGCAATCACGGTGTACCACTTGGAAGATATCTTTGCCAAAAAACCTTCAGGGAAAGAGTCATCCTTGGAAGCTTTAAAGGTTGCAGCGAAACTGAATCCTGATGATGTATTTGTTCTTCCCCTCCTTGCAATAAAGCTTCAAGCATCAGACAAAAGCGTAGAAGGAGAAAAATGGATTGAAGAAGCCCTCCAAAAACATCCTGACGTTCCTTATGTATTAAGCTACGCTGGCAAATTTTACAGAAAGAAAGGAGACGTAGAGACATCATTGCAACTTTTGAAAAAAGCATTGAAAAAAGCCCCGAACACTGGATTCTTGCACCATCAAATCGGCCTCTCCTACAGGGCACAGTATTTAGTGATGAAAAATGAAAGCCGATATGATAAGTGCCAAGAGAAGGATAAAATGAAGGAATTAAAAAGAGTTTGCATTTTTCATCTTGAAAAAGCGGTGGAGCGTAAACCCAATTTTTTCTTTGCTAAAATTGACCTTGCGAAGAGGTATGCAGAACAAGAACAGCCACAGAAAGCGGATGAAATGTACCAGAAGCTCTTTGCCAAAAACAACCTATCTTCCTTAGAGAAGCAACAGCTCCATTTTAATTATGGGCGTTTTCAAGAATTTAACAGAAGGTCGCGATCAGAAGCCATCAAACACTACTTTGCAGCGCTGAAGATTGAAATTGACTCTATAGAGAGAGAGAAATGTAAGTGTATATTGAAGAAATTGATAAAAAAGAAAATCAGGAAAGGTGAAGCCAATGCTGAGAATTTCGCCATCCTTGGATTTATTTATCGGCTGAATGGAGAAAAGGAACAAGCATGAAAAGCCTATGAAGACGCCTTGGAAATTGATCCTGGAAATGAAGAATATATCATTGAAATTTGGAAATTGAAACACATATACTAAAGTGTGAATTTTTCTATAAATAATGCTTTCAAAAGTAGATGAACACATGGTGCCAGTCTGCTTACTCCATTTCAATATTTCATTTTGCAGAATACAAAATATACTAGTCTAGAATAGAATAGAATAGAATAGAATAGAATAGAATGAAAGAAAGCGTTATGATTCCATATTCTGTATATTTTGATTCTTTAATACTTTATTCTTTTACTGTATTGTACAATCTAATAAATAACTAGTGTCTGTTATAATGGCAAACACTTGAATGTTGGCATGTTTCAAAATATTTCATCCATTATCTTCTCAAATAGCTTCATGTCCGGTGGCCTGATTTTACCAGAACTCTCGCCACGTACTTTTCCAAGTTTACTTATTATTCAGTTCCTTATTTAGTTAACAGCAGGATCCTTGAAGAAATATGGTGGGGTTTATTCATTGGGGACTATAGTGGATATAATAATGATATAAAGTGAGTATGGGCACTTATAAACGTGGACAGAGCTAATTTCCCCCCATTTGGGGAGCTGGGAATGAAATGATTTTTCTTTTCGGTTATGTAATATATATTTGAGAAGATACACCTGGATCCTCCCTCTTATTTTTAACACTACTCCAGAAGTTTAGAGAGGATTCTGAGGGCCACGAATGTCTGGTCCAAGTTTTCCTGCACTTATCCTACACATCTGTTCTGAGAAAATATCTTTGAAACGATAAGTTTAAGTATTTTAAATACACATATATTATAATACATGTATAAAGTTTGAGAAGTTTGAGAAGTTTATTTATATGCCGCCCTTTTCCCTGGGGGGACTCAGGGTGGCTTACAACTCGAAAAAGGGGGGGGGAAACAAACATTTAACACGTAGGACAATATGTCATTAAAAAAAAAACCACAGCAATCATACCATTCGGGTGGGTTACAGTCTTTAGCCCCAGGCCTGACGGGATAGCCAGATTTTGAGGGCTGTGCGGAAGGTCTGGAGGGTGGTGAGGGTACGAATCTCCACGGGGAGATCGTTCCATAGGGTCGGAGCTGCCACCGAGAAGGGCCTCCTCCGCGTGGTTGCCAGTCGACATTGACCGGCAGGTGGGACTCGGAGGAGGCCTAATCTATGGGATCTAATAGGTCGAGTGGAGGTGATTGGCAGTAGGCGGTCTTATCATGCTTACAAAAGTACATGTTTCATTGTACGAATTAACAAATGAGCAACATCCCAAAACAAATGTCATTCTACTCATCCATCAATCAAAAGCTTGATTTTCCGTGCACTCAACAGTAGAGGGCAGAATATTCCTATCTCCAAGGTCCCTTCCAACTCTTGATATTCTGTTATGCATTTTGCATTTTTTTTGGCCCGCTCTTAAAGTCACCATGCATGGTAAAATGACCTTTCATGTTTTCCGTTGTCTATATTTCCAACACAGATTAGAAGTACTTCTGTACATCTTAGATATACCTACACTTTTGATTTGAAACAGCTTATAATTGTTCCATTTGACAGATCAAGCATATCAAGAGCCGAGGTGGCACAGTGGTTAAATGCAGCACTGCAGGCTACTTCAGCTGACTGCAGTTCTGCAGTTCCGCT
Organism: Thamnophis elegans; assembly: GCF_009769535.1. NCBI lineage: Eukaryota > Metazoa > Chordata > Lepidosauria > Squamata > Natricidae > Thamnophis > Thamnophis elegans. The sequence goes on along the minus strand of NC_045555.1, from coordinate 43,659,845 downwards.
GTTCAAATCTCACCGGCTCAAGGTTGACTCAGCCTTCCATCCTTCCGAGGTGGGTAAAATGAGGACCCGGATTGTTGTTGGGGGCAATATGCTGACTCTGTAAACTGCTTAGAGAGGGCTGAAAGCCCTATGAAGCGGTATATAAGTCTAACTGCTATTGCTATAAGGTGATCAGATTTTCAGATCGGTAAAGAGGGACACCTTTGACCGGGGGGGGGGGGGGGTTAAAAATTTTATACGGAGCAACAAAAATTTTCATACAATGCAAAAATAGTATCATAATATTTTTTTTAGTTCAACATAACTACAATTTACAAATATAAATTGTAACTGTTGCCAAACATCAAATTTTTGATCACGTGACCATGAGGATGCTGCAACGGTCGCTAAGTGTGAAAATGGTCGCTAAGTGTGAAAAATGGTCATCAGTCACTTTTTACAATGCCATTGTAACTTTGGTCACTAAACAGCCATGTTCCTGACTTAACAACCACCACGATTCACTTAACGTGGCAATAAAAGGTCGCAAAATGAGGCAACATTCATTTAACAAACGTCTCCCTTAGCAACAGAAATTGGGGGATCAATCCTGGTCGTAAGTCGAGGATTACCAGTAGCCAATTGCAAAAGGCAACTTTACTTGGAACAGGTGAGATTAATGGGCAGCCAAATTTAAGAAGAAAAAAAGAAAATTCCTGATTGTCTATGAGAATTTAATTTGTTTATCAATTGTACAGGAATAAGATGGAGAATTCAGAGAAAATGGGAACAGTTTGAAGAAGTGATTTGTTAATATAAATACTAATTGGAGAAATAGTGTAAAGTCAGAGTGCAAATATTTCTTCAACAAATTCATCAGTTCGGGCTTCATTAAGACTTCAAGATTTGTTTTTAAATTGTCATCATACAACATGCTTTCTCTCTATATCACTTCTGAGGAATCACTGATATTTTTTCATTATCTCAATGATAGGCATGTACATAACCTCAGTTGCATCCAGTCCCCAAACGTAATCCAGATGTTGCCATTCAGGAACATATTGCTCATAGATGACATTACTAAGCCGTGCTATTAATGCCTGGACATCTTTTATGTTCACAAATAAGTCATTTCCCCCAAACCAGAGTGCAATGGGTATTTTTATATCTTCTATCTTGTATACAGGAGGAGTCATCTGGGAAGGAAAGCAACACATTTAAATAATTAGCCAAAAACTGACAGGAAGAGATACAACATATAAAACATTGCAAATTACCACTTTAAAAAAAAAACTATTGAGCAAGCGAACTAATACTAATAGGACTTCTAGAACTCAGTGCAAACACAAAACCTGTGATGAAACTCTCTCTCTCTCCCTCCCTCTCTCTCTCCCTCCCTCCCTCCCTGTGTGTGTGTGTGTGTGTGTGTGTTACCGTGGCATGACAAAACCGCGCTCGACTAAAGCGCGCCCGATTAAATCACGTCGCTGACATCATCAACAGGGCGACAACAGCGTGCGCGGAGAAAGAAGGACGCTTTAAATAGCGCTTTAAAAGCAAGCCGATTCAAGTTAAGGTAAGGGTTAGGTTTAGGGTTAGGTTTAGGGTTAGGTTAAGGGTTAGGGTTAGGTTTAGGGGTAGGTTTAGGGTTAGGTTAAGGGTTAGGTTTAGGGTTAGGTTTAGGATTAGGTTTAGGGGGGTTAGGTTTAGGTTTAGGGGTTAATTTTAGGTTTAGCGTTTACAGCGTGCTTCTGTCTCCACGCTGTTGTCGCCCTGTGATGACGTCAGCTACGCGGTTTTGTCGAGCGTGCTTTAGTCTAACGCGGTTTTGTGGTGGAACCGTGTATTACAAGTCTTTTTTAACTCTGACTTTTGCCTTCAATACATAGCTGATCAGCTCAGAGCCTCAGAAAGGCCAGGACCTAGATTGTTGGGGGCATTGTTAACTGCCCAGAGAGTCTGTAAATTTGAAACAAGGTACTATGGGAAGTTATCATCCAGCCCTCTCCCAGAAAAATGAAATATCCTAGGAAATATTGAAAAGGCAAAATGTTTCTCTGGATGTGAAAAGAAGCATTTTTTAAAAGACAGAATAGTTGCCTGTAGCTTCCTGCCTATCCCCACTTTGTTAATGGGCTATTGACACGGCCAGGTTAGTCACTTTACATAATAAAGACTTCACCAGCAGCTACAGCAGAAAGGCATGATAATATTGGAACTTTACTCAACTGAGCATCTGAGAATTCATCCATACCTGGATTCAAAACACAGCCTAGAGAGTAGCTCCTGCATGGCTCCATGGGAGTCTGACAACCAATCAGAATGCATTTCTTACACAGGAACAGGAAACAGAGAGGTGGGACTAAACAGGGTATAAAGAGCCTAGCAAGCCCCTCCTTCAGTCCTTCTCTTCTTCTCCACCAACGTTGAAGCATGTGATCCACCTTTTCTGTTCAGGGCTCAAGCCGTGTGGTCCTGTCCACCAATAAACCATCTTTCCAAGCAGCCTCCATGTCTCCAGTGTCTTCTTCCCCACTTGGAGCCGAACCCAGAAGGACATTTCTTTCAACAGTACAAAATAAAATTCTACCCATCTGCAACACATCCAAGAAGGAAACTATTCTGATCTAAAAGCTGCAATTGAAGAATTTAATAGGAAAACCTTTATTTTCATACCTGGTTATACTTCTCCATGTTCTTTTCCTTGGTGCCATAGTCATATGCTTGAAAGACCTTTTTGTTATAGATCTATAACAAATAGTATGGAATTACAAAACTGAATAAAAGAATTACCAGTCATTTTGATAACATACGCACTGCTACACAAGCTACATTGGCTTCCAGACGCAACTCAAGGTGCTGGTTGTCACCTTTCAAAGTCTTCATGGCTTGGGACTAAGATACTTATGGGACCGTCTCTCCCCAGGGGTCTCTATCTGTCCCATCCAGCAGGAAGGCCTGTTCTGTGGGCTGGTTTGGTTGCATCCATGCTGATCTTCTGCAAGACTTTGAAAACTTGGATTGGTGCCCAAGACTGTAGTGCTGGGTGAGTGCGATAATTCTGACTGTGCTGATAATTGTTTGGATAATGCGAATCCCAAAATAAGTGCTTGGCCTTATTTTTGGGGAAGTCTTATTATTTTTGAGGTGTGGGAGGCCCCTTAACCTTGGCTCGTGGATCAGAGGGCCAGAGATTCTGTCTCTATTTCTGGCGTACTCTTGGCAGCCCTAGCGTCGCTGGGCCTGCGGCTCTTTCTGTGGCCGCCACTAAGAGGTAGCTAGGGTTTGTGGGAGCAGCTTCTGTGAGGCCATTCCATGTGGGTGGCAGTTGGATGTGGGGTGAGTGAGGCATGTCCCACCCTTTCCCCCCAGGAAATGTCCCATTGTGCATGCATTTAAATATTTTTGTGAGAGGGCTTATTTTAGCGCAGGCACTCAAAAGCCTGATTGAGCTTATTATCTGGGGAGGTCTTATTTTCAGGAAATTGTGTGTGTGTGTGTATTTGTATGTGTATGTATGTAGACAGACAGACAGACAGACAGACAGACAGATCAATGATATGGATATGGATATGGATATGGATATAGGTATAGGTATAGGTATAGGTATAGGTATAGGTATAGGTATAGGTATAGGTATAGATAGAGATAGAGATAGAGATAGAGATAGAGATAGAGATATAGATGATATGGATATAGATGATATGGATATGGATATGGATATGGATATGGATATAGATATAGATATAGATATAGATATAGATATAGATATAGATATAGATATAGATATAGATATAGATATAGATATAGATATAGATATAGATATAGATGTATTTAAAGTCACAACCCCTGGTACGCCCAAATATGGGAGGAAGTCCACTGCTTCCATTCTCTGTCCATTGGCTCGTCACAAGAGACCATCCAGAAAGAAACCCAATATTTTTACTGTTGCCTTTGTTACATTTGTGTTGTATTTGTGCTGATAAATAAATAAAGGGAGACTATATAGATCTATTTCAAGCTATTTAGCTTCAAGCTTCAAGGTTAACTCAGACTTCCATCCTTCCGAGGTGGATGAAATGAGGACCCAGACTGTGGGGGCAATATGCTGGCTCTGTAAACCGCTTAGAGAGGGCTGAAAGCCCTATGAAGCGGTATATAAGTCTAACTGCTATTGCTATTTAGCTCTCCTCAGCTAGCCATACCCTTACTGGGATTAGAACCTGTGCTATATTGCATTTTAGGCAGATGTGTTAACCACTAAGCCACAAGGTCCTTCTCCTTATCAGCTGAGCCAGGGTGAGAGGTATTGTATATATATATATATTGTATATATATGTTGTATTTGTGCTGATAAATAAATAAAGGGAGACTAGTATAGATCTATTTCAAGCTATTTAGCTCTCATCAGCTAGCCATACCCTTACGGGGATTCGAAACCCAACATTTTTACTGTTTACTATATTGGGTTTCTGTCTGGAAATTCACACATCGCTCCACTGCATCCAGAGTTAGTAAGATGAAACCCATATATAGCATAATGATTAACAGATCTCTTCAATGTATGGTTAGAACTGGATTCAATGTGTGGTACAAAAACCTACCTGTTTCCAGTGAAGAAGATTTTGTACCGATGTCCCAGCAGGAGAATGTGCTGCATACATGTCCATACGACTCTGAATAAAACAATTGTTCATCTTAATTCCCTAATTAATTTCATCTGCCATGTAACAAAAAAAACCAATTAGAGCTTATGGTAAGCTTGTGGGTCTATTTACACACATGAATAAACCTGATGCAATAGATGAATATCCCCAGGATAGTCTCAAGTAATGTGCAGTGCAGTAGATTTAATTTTGATAATTCAGCTGGAGTTATCCTATTCGTTTGGTATATAGTTACGTTTGTATTTTTGAAATTGAATGCATATACACATCAATAGCTTTGGATGACTAGAGCCATTTGTTATCCTGCAACTAGCCAGAAGGAGAAAGGAGGAACTCAGAATGCTGATTCTTTATACAAGCCATTAGTTTTTGGAACAATCATGGTACTTGATTCTTCAGTTTTATTAGCAGGACATTTGCTAAAAACAACTTGGAAAGCTCTGAGTTCCTATATAGTGAACACAGTTACACCTCCTATTCCCTGGTGCTCCAGGATCTCTGAAAGATATAGTTCAGTGATTCTGAGATCTCGTCTGCCAGTTCCTTCAGAACCCTGGGATGTAATCCATCCGGTCCTGGTGATTTGATCTCATCTAGCGTAGACAGGTTCTCACTTACCATTTTCTTCCCTATTTCAATTTGTGTTCCTCATCTGATTTTTGTGGTGCTGTTTGTGATAGGTTGGACTGTTTTTTCCCTTTGTGTAAAGACAGATGCAAGAAATGAGTTAAATAGTTCTACTTTCTCCCTGTTGCTTGTCACCGTTTTGCCACTTTCTCCCAGCAATGGGCCAATTGTTTCCTTAACTTTTTTCTTGTTTTTAACATGTTGGAAGAAGCTTTTTTTTGTTTGTTATTTTTTACTTTTGTGGCAAGCCTTTCTTCATTGTGAGCCTTAGCTTTCCTCACTTCATCTTTACAGGCTCGGGCTATTTACTGATATTCTGCCTTAGTTATGTTCCCCCCTTTCCACTTTTTATACTTATCTTTTTTGTCTTTCAATTTGTCAGAGAGTTCTTTATGTAGCCATGCTGGTTTCTTTTGGGAGCTTTTATTTTTCTTCTTCATTGGCATTTTGCTAGACTGGGCTTTTATAATCTCATTTTTCAAAGTTCCCCAAGCTTCTTAAGTTCTTTTCACCAGCCTCAGGAAGGTTCTAATTAAATGGAGCTAAAGGGCCCCTCCCTCAGTCTCTTTGTCTCTCTGACACCTCCTTGTATCCAGCAGCTCCAATCACCAGCCTCAGGAAGGTTCAATGCACCTTCAATATAAATTGTTCTTCGCGCATGCGTGGAAGAATTTACAGTGAACTGCCCATGCGCAGTCACTAAAATCCAAAATGGCAGTGAGGGAACTGGTTCAGAGGCACGGCCAGCTTGGGTTTCTGCTTGTTCTGTGACCCAGGCCTGAATTCCACTACCGTTTTGGCTGAACTGGGCCAAACCGGCAGCAACACACCTCTGCTCTGGGTTCAACAGAGAGGCCCCAACATTTCCCACTCTTGTCCCTTTGCTTTGCTCCAAACCCCTATAAGCTTAGCTGAATCTTGGGCTTTGTCATCCACTGTCCACCCAACCATACAGTCTTAGCTCAGAGACCATATAAAAATAGGTGGCTGGTGAGATTTGGCTTGTGGGCCATACTTTGTCTTAATCTTTAAGAGCCGAGGTGGCGCAGTGGTTAGGGTGCAGTACTGCAGGCCACTTCAGCTGACTGTTTTTTTTCCCCTTTTCAAATATAAATATGTTTTATTTTCATTTTCATTTTCATTTCATACAGTCACATATATACTGTGCATAACCGGGGCCATATAACATTGAGCAATAAACACAGCCATCCTTGTCAACAATACGCCCCAAAATACAAACCCAATATACCACTTCAACCCTCCATACACCCTTTCTTTCACCCCCCTCCAACTTTCCTTTCTACCCTCCAACATTCCCCTCTACCCTACTTCCCCTCCCCCTCTATCACTCCTCTCTCCCAATACACTCCCTCCCTTCCATCTCACCCTCCCTCCGATCCTCTCTCCCACCCTCTCTACCCCTCTTTCTTCTTTCCCTCTGCTCCTCCCTTCGGTGTATTTCTACTATCTATCAATATATTCAGCTTCCTATTTTACACTAGAATTAAAAAAGCAACAGTATACAAGTGCAATCATGTTACTTTAAAATACTTCAGCTGACTGTTATCTGCAGTTCGGCGGTTCAAATCTCACCGGCTCAGGGTTGACTCAGCCTTCCATCCTTCCGAGGCGGGTAAAATGAGGACCCGGATTGTTGTTGGGGGCGATATGCTGACTCTGTAAACCGCTTAGAGAGGGCTGAAAGCCCTATGAAGCGGTATGTAAGTCTAACTGCTATTGCTATTGCTATTGCTAATCTAAGAAAAAGTGCTATTTTGCAACTGGCATTACAAACATATTTCATAGAAACCAAGCCTGACCCAGTTTTTGTTTATACATACCAGATTGAAATTGGGAGAGTTAGGACCAACCAGAAAAGAAAAAAACGATTCGCAGAATTTAGGAAGAAATTTACAAAACACAGCCTTTAGATAACTGACATAAGGAGGATAGTGGAGAATTCCTTTGCAGCCAAACAGTGCCTGAAATATATTCATTAACAAATTAATTAATTAATTAACGGGTACTGATATAATTAAGCCAAATCAAATATCATCCTAGCCCCACTTCCCCTGTAAACCCCTAGGCCTGGGGATGGCGAACCCACAGCACGTGTGCCACAGGTGGCATGCTGAGCCATTTGTCAGGGCTCGCGAGGGGTTGCGCGCGCTGACCAGCTGAATTCAGCCTTTTTAAAGCCATTTTTCGCCCTCCCCAGGCTCCAGAGGCTTTATAGGTTCCTGGGGAGGGCGAAAACAGCCTTCCACACGCCCTGGAGGCCCTCTGGGGGCTTCAGGAGCTTCTCTGAAGCCTCCGGAGCGCAAAAACCCCCCCCAGCCCTATGGGCAAACTGGAAGTTTAGGAATGGACTTCTGTTTTGTTCGTAGAGTCGTTTTTAGTCCTCCGGAGCCTTTAGGGGAGCCTCTTGAAAATCCCTGAAGGCTCCGGAGAGGCTTTGTTCACCCCCCTCAGGCTCCTATGAAGCCTCTGGAGCTTGGGGAGGGTGAAAAAAGGGTTCCACCACAAATGCGCGAACAACAAAAGCGCGCCTGACTAAACCGCGGTGACTAAACCACGCCGACAAAACCGCGCGACGAATGAGCGACGAATGAGCCCTGAAGCGCGCCGACAACAGCGCGCCAACAGAAGCGCGCTGTAACCTAACCCTAACGCTAACCCTAACCCTAACCCTACCCCTACCCCTAACCCTAACCCTAACCCTAACCCTAACCCTAACCCTAACCCTAACCCTAACCCTAAACCTAAACCTAAACCTAACCCTAAACCTTACCTTAACTTAAATCACGCTTCTGTCGGCGCGCTGTTGTCGGCGCGCTTTTGACATCGCGGTTTTAGCGCCGCGGTTTTGTCGGCGCGCTTATGACGTTCGTGCTTTAGTCGGGTCACGGAAAAAAGCATGCAAAAATGTGGGGGGGGGGCCTGTCATGCACGCATGCACATTGGGAGTGTCGCATATTGCATTATGGGTGCGGCATGCCCCGCACAATGCCCTGTGCTCCCCTTGCTTATGGCACGCAACAGAGGTTGCGTGCCATAAGCAAGGGGAGAGCCAAGGTGGCGCAGTGGTTAAATGCAGCACTGCAGGCTACTGCTAGATCAGCAGTTCAGCGGTTCAAATCTCACCGGCTCAGGGTTGACTCAGCCTTCCATCCTTCCGAGGTGGGTAAAATGAGGACCCAGATTGTTGGGGGCAATATGCTGACTCTCTGTAAACCGCTTAGAGAGGGCTGAAAGCCCTATGAAGCGGTATATAAGTCTACTGCTATTGCTATTCCTACCAGTTCGCACCTATTCGGTAGAACCGGTTCGTCAAATCTACCGAACCGGTTAGAAGAGGTTCCACCAGTGGACCCGGAAAGCAGGCCACACCTACAGAAGAGGTTCCAAAAAATTTTGAAACCCACCATTGGCAAGGATCTCGTAACTTGACAGCTTTAAGACTTGCATGCTTCAATGCCAGAGTTTCTGAATAGCTACTTGGACCGACCTCAGTACTAATTCATAATTTCATATCCGGTCACATGGGTGGCAAGCCACTCCCACAAAGGAGGCCACACCCACAGAGTAGGTTCCAACAATTTTCGAAACCCACCACTGGCACGCAAGCCAAAAAAAGTTTCGCCATCGCTGCCCTAGGCAGTTTCTCTGCTATGTAAGTTTAGGAAGAAACTCTTCTGTTCAGGAATAAACAAACTGGATCTTTTCAGGGTACACGAGAGTTCAAATTCCAAATGGTGGACAACGAAACAGAACCAAAGTTTAATTTACGCTATTGTGATTAAAACTATATTAATGAAATATAGTTAATTTGATAATCTTCACACACCGAATAATAATTTTAATGTTTTTTTCCCCTAAAACCAAACTGTAGTCAGTTATGAAGTTTTTTTTATTAATTTACTTTAATTAATTAATTAAATTAAATTATTTTGTTTGATATTTTTAAATTTATTTTGTATTTTATTATTTTTTATTTTCTTTTCGTAGCCACCAACTTTCAGCCAACTCTGGTGCCTCCTAGTGGTTAAAAAACAACATAACATCTTGTTAAACACTAAAACACAACCAGTGAAACTATAAAAACTGGCGGAAGTCAGGTTAATGTCCCATCATCTAATCTTCTCCTATTGGTTGGGGGGAAAGGCAGGTCTTTAGGGCTTTAATGAAGGCTAAAAGGCTTCCCCTTGAACTTCAAGCATTTCATAGGACAGGGTCTGCTTCAAAGCAGCAGTTCAGCGGTTCAAATCTCACCGGCTCAGGGTTGACTCAGCCTTCCATCCTTCCGAGGTGGGTAAAATGAGGACCCGGATTGTTGGGGGCAATATGCTGACTCTCTGTAAACCGCTTAGAGAGGGCTGAAAGCCCTATGAAGCGGTATATAAGTCTACTGCTATTGCTATTGCTACGGGACCTGGTGGAATGGGTAGATGTCCCTAGGAAAAAGTGATCCTGCAGATAGCTCAGCACTGAGCCGTATAGGACCATAGAGCCGAGGTGGCGCAGTGGTTAGGGTGCAGTACTGCAGGCCACTTCAGCTGACTGCTATCTGCAGTTCGGCGGTTCAAATCTCACCGGCTCAAGGTTGACTCAGCCTTCCATCCTTCCGAGGTGGGTAAAATGAGGACCCGGATTGTTGGGGGCGATATGCTGACTCTGTAAACCGCTTAGAGAGGGCTGAAGCGGTATATAAGTCTAACTGCTATTGCTATTGCTAAAGATGATGACCAGCACTTTGAATAGCATCCAAAATTCTATCCCTACCAGTAGCTTTCATTACTTTAGTGTAACTTTACCCGAAGCTCTTACCCGAATCAGTGGAGGATACACCCAGATTTTTACTATCGGAGTCGTAGCATATGTTAGTGTGGCTATAGGTCCCATTCCGAAAAAGACCTTGATTTTTTCAGCCAGTTCTGGCCAAGAAGAGAATGAGATGAAACCTGAAGAAAATAAAGTTTTACTATAAACAGCTATTGTTAGATACTAGCAACTGTGATAATCAGGGACGTGCAGTCACTAGAGGCAGGGGAGGCGTGGCCTCACCAGTCATGAGGAAAAGGAATTTTAAAGAATTTTTTAAAAATAATTAAAGCCAATGTAGTTGCTGCCAGATTCATAGTGACTTGGAACAGTGCTTTGTGTTAACCATAGGAGGAGGCCAGAGAAATAGGGGCCTCCTGTGCATAAGGAAATTTTCGCCTTTTAAGAGATAACCAAGGGTTAAAATGCGAAGAATTTCTTATGCAAATGAGGCACGTATTCTCTCGCCTCCTGTAGAGGGCATTTTTAGAAGCTTTTTAGAGTTCTCTGGGAGCAACTAGCTCAGTCTGACAGAGCTCTGGCCTTTCATGAGGGGAGGGCAGGGCAGGGCAGGCAGAAGCAGAGTTGAAATCGTCTCTGAAACAGCTGGAAAAGGTGCGTGTGTGGGGAGGGGAGAGGAATTCAAAAAGTTTGATCGGAAGGCAGCAGGGGAAGGGGGGGTATGGCAGAGGAGCTGCTTTCAAGCCTTGGGAAAATATATGCAATCCAACTTCCGTGTTTGTTTGAGAATGAGTGAGTGAGGGAGAGAGGGAGGAAGGAAGGGGAGGGAGAAAAAAATGGGAAAACTTATTTTGCAAGGGGGGAAAATGTCGCTGTCGCTTTAAATCGGAACTGAGCATGCTTGGCTGTGGAATTCTGGGAGTTGAAGTCCACAAGTCTAAAAAGTGCCTCACCAGGCCTAAAGCTGACCACACGTCACTGGTGATAACGGTTTCCACCAAGATCCTCTGTTCCGGTGGGAACAGAGGTTCAATCTCATTGGTCGAAGGGTCTGACAGCTCCCTATAAAAGGGCTGTTGTCAGACTCAACCTTCGCTGGATTGTACATAGTCGTTCTGTTACAACGAAGAGCTGTTGTTTCCTTAGCCTGAGTGTGCCTTTCCTTTACCCAATCTAACAGCTATCGTATTATTTCTCCTCTTGCTCCTGCATTTCTGCAGGGTATACAGTAATTGTGGATTCTGTATACAATGCATGGAGGAGAAAGCCTCTTTGGGTTGCAATCAAAGAGCTGGACTGCATGATGAGTGTGAGATGCAGAGGAGGGAGAAATAGCTGCATTTCTTGTTCTCATGTTCACAATGAGAAGATGCATTACATGATTCAGGTGCCTTCATTGATCAGCCAGAAGAAAATTGCTGAAACACAAGACTATCACTTCATGCTAGAACACATCGTTTACATGCAAAACTCTTAGACTTATCTTTGTGCAGAGTGTGGAATGGCTAATTGCAGAAAATCCTTAGAGAGAAAGGGCTGGGTTAGATGAGCCAAGCCTTTCAAAGTGACTCATGATTAATAGGAATTCAGAAGCTGATTTGTTCAATTCTTCCTGCCTTGGCCTCCTCCAGAAACTATTTGCCTGGAGAGGTTCATTCTCAAATTGTACACTGCAAGTTGCACAATTACAATGCGTGGACTATATTAGTCATCCCTGCTCATGGATCTGCCTCTATAACTTACCAGCAGTTGTGCCTTCTGAATGGCCCACATAATAAAGCTGCGGCTGTTTGGTTTTGTTCAGGATAAAGTTTATGACGGCTGGAATGTCATAGTATCCCATCTCATGGAAACTAGGAAAGGAAGGAAGGAAGGAAGGAAGGAAGGAAGAAAGAAAGAAAGAGAAAGAAAGAAAGAAAGAAAGAAAGAAAGAAAGAAAGAAAGAAAGAAAGAAAGAACATTGATTTATAAATGCCAGCCTAGGTCATCTTGCTCAGAAATTAGCTCAGTTGATCCCATGGAAAGAATCACAGGGTTAAAAACCCATAAATACGTTCATGCAAATGTAAGAAGGATTTTACAAGAGGGAAATCAAGATCAGGTTGTTGGAAAATCTTAGGAGAAAATAATAGAATGCAGGACTACAGATGTTGTTGAACTAGTACTCCCAGATTAATACTCTCATCCCAGATCTAAGAATCACTGACCTTACATGACTGACCTTGCAACCAGAGGAAGTTTAATAAGGAAATATTTCAGAGTCCTTTTTATTTCAGATCCTGATTTAGATTAATCTTGGAACTATCCAGTTCACTGAATATCCCTAGATTGAATGTAATTCAAATGTTTGCTAAAAAAAGAATTGCTGAACACGCAAGTGTAGGGAGGAAATATTTTGGAGTCCTTTTTAGGGGCAGGAAAAACAAACCACAGACAATTGTGTTTCCTGCCCAATAGAAAGTAAAGAGCATTTGAAAGTGACTTCCATCATTATATCTTTCCCAGATGTTAAATCGTAAAAAAATTAAATGATTAAAATCTGCAAATTCATGCATAGGTCAAATGCATAACTTAGCAAATATATTTTTGTTATTTATCACTAGATATTGCAGCATTAAAAGAACTTCCTCTTCAGTTTCTCTTCTGAACCTGGTCTTCGTATTCTCCAGAAACACATGGCCAGCAACCACTGTTTGACTCTGAGGGAGTTTATATATTGTTTTTACAGAGGTGGGTTCCTACCAGTTCGCACCTGTTCGGTAGAACCAGTTCATCAAATCTACCGGACCGGTTAGAAGAGGTTCCACCAGTGGACCCGGAAAGCAGGCCACACCTACAGAAGAGGTTCCAAAAATTTTTGAAACCCACCACTGGTCCTTGGATACGATTATTCTACACTATCATGCTCCTATTTATAAAACTCGGTGCCTCTGTGAAAGGTAAGGATGACTACTGCGTTTGTGGTGCAATCAGAACATTGCGTGTGTTGAAGTTGTTTTAGTGCAAACCAAAGATGCCTTTTAAAAAACAAGTTTACATCATATTCTTATGCATGCCAGTGCTGTGTGTGAGATAATTTAAGGTGGTTCTGACAAGTGTCGCCGGCATCTTCATATCCGGTCACATGGGCGGCAAGCCACTCCCATCCGGTCACATGGGTGGCAAGCCACTCCCACAAAGGAGGCCACACCCACTGAGTAGGTTCGAACAATTTTTGAAACCCACCGCTGTGTTTTGAGGAAAGAACTGGAATAAAATCGGTAGAATGAAAGCCTTTATCTTTCATTTTAATTTTAATCTCATTATTTTATCTTTTGGCCCCTTCAAGTCAGCCTTGATTCCAAGAAACTGTCTGGAAAAGTCCCTGAAGTTTACTTGGCAAGATTTCAGAAGTGGTTTGTCATTGCTTGTATTCTAGGACTAAGAGAGATGGACAAGCCCAGGGGCTTCAAGTTGAGTTCGTGCCCAAGATAGTATTAGAGTCTCTTGGTTGATGAACAAACTGCTTCCTGTGCTATAATAATAATTAATTATAATCTGCTAATCCCCTTTAGATTTTCTTACCTAAAGCTCCAGAATTCCTTCTGCCATAGTTTCAATGTCTTATGATTTGAAGACCAGGTGTTTCCTCTGCTATTCCCAAGCCAAACATCATAACCGTTATCTGCTAATATGAAACCAAAACTGTTGTGGGGCTGGTTAGAAATCCAGTGGGAACCATCTCCAACGACGCTGTGTAGTAAAAATACAGCAGGTCGTGCAGCTGTAAAAGAGATGCTTTTTAAAAATGAGCCAGATCATTGAAGACTGTAAAACAATTGAAGCATTGATTGCAAATAAAACTTGCAAAGAATCAACATTTGTGGTTGATTGTCACAATCTCTTATTAGAATGCACTACCTGACTCTGTTGTTACATCTTCAAATCCCCAAAACCTTAACCTTAAACTGTCTACTACTGACCTCACTCCATTCCTAAGAGGTCTGTAAGGGGCATGCATAAGTGCACCATTGTGCCTATAGTCCCTATCCTACTTTCCTCATTTATTCGTACCTATTTCATTCATACTCATGTTTAGTCTTATACCTATTGTCTTGTAAATGATTGACACAACAAATAAATAAATAGTATATGTTACACCGGCTGGAATGAAAGCATGATCATTATGTGATTAATTCTATAGAATTTAGGAATTGGGGGTTTTATTGATTCAATGGGTTTACTCTAAGCATACGCAAATCCATTCTTTTGTCTCCAACATTATGATATATTCTCAACAGTATCACGATATAATCTCCAAATCTTATATACAAATGATGTAGTACTTTTCTTTTTTAAATGAAATTGCCTAGACAAGAGCCAAGGTGGCGCAGTGGTTAAATGCAGCACTGCAGGCTACTGCTAGATCAGCAGGTCAGCGGTTCAAATCTCACCGGCTCAGGGTTGACTCAGCCTTCCATCCTTCCGAGGTGGGTAAAATGAGGACCCAGATTGTTGGGGGCAATATGCTGACTCTCTGTAAACCGCTTAGAGAGGCCTGAAAGGCCTATGAAGCGGTATATAAGTCTACTGCTATAGACTGTTTATCTTATTGGATTATCAATTATTTTAGAAACAGTATCATGATGTACAATAACTCAAGATTCCCCCAGTATAGCCACAAATTGAGGATATATTTTTTTTCTTAATCTTTCAAGACTCAACGTATTTAAATTATGCATTAGACTACTAAACAGGTTTAAGAGCTAAAACTTTTTCCCAATTCTTCTTAAATGGGATTCACCTTTGAACATTTTAAAGAAATTCAGTTTGTAACTGGACGCTTTTGTTCTTGGTGTTTTTTTTCCCTTACAACATCTGGTGCAATGATTTGTCACAATAGTTTGCTATTTTATTATATCATTCCTTTTAAAAAAAAAACCTTTTTATTGAAAAGACGAGTGTAAGATTCTCAAAATCTCAATTAGTCAGTCAGTCGGTCTCTTAAGCTGATAGGTCCTTCAAGACATTTTAAAGACATTCTCCTTTTCTAAGATATTGAAAGAAGAAGGTTACAGCACAATACAAATGTCGGTGTTCATTCTGAGATTATCGCATTCCATTTTGAAGAGATAGATCATTCCACCTCAGTTATTGAAAAGTATTCTCAGCCACGTTCTATAAGAATCTCACACGAGGTCACGTAGGTTCGTTGAGAGTAGAATGGTCCTCCACTTCAGATCTGAAGAAAAATAGTTGCTTCCCAGGTGTGGAGAGCAAAGGTAGCCCATTTGTAGCTCTCTAGGTGAGAGAGCCTCTAGGTGGCGCAGTGGTTAAATGCAGCACTGCAGGCTACTTCAGCTGACTGCAGTTCTGCAGTTCGGCTGTTCAAATCTCACCGGCTCAGGGTTGACTCAGCCTTCCATCCTTCCGAGGTGGGTAAAATGAGGACCCGGATTGTTGTTGGGGGCAATATGCTGACTCTGTAAACCGCTTGGAGAGGGCTGAAAGCCCTATGAAGCGGTATATAAGTCTACCTGCTATTGTCATTTCTTAAACCCAATTATAATTGATTTGTCCCTGGCTCCTACCTTTATTTGCACCATTATACCTTCCATATGGTATTCTGTTAATGGTAAGTATATATCCATCTTCTGTTTCAACATGATATTCCTCACTTGGATATTTATGAAAATGGATAATCTCACTCTGCAAATAGAAAGATAACAGAGGAAAGTTGTCTGAAGTTATATTTTCTGAACACAAATGGGCAGACAATTACCTCCACTAGGCCAATAAGATCCCATAGATTAGGCCTCCTCCGAATTCCATCAGCCGGCCAATGTCGACTGGCAACTACCCGGAGGAGAGCCTTCTCAGTGGCTGCTCCGACCCTCTGGAACGAACTCCCCGTGGAGATTCGTACCCTCACCACCCTCCAGACCTTTCGCGTAGCCCTTAAAACCTGGCTGTCCCGACAGGCCTGGGGCTAAAGACTTCAACCCCACTCGAATAGTATGACTGTTGTGCTCTTTTAACGATGTATTGTCTTCATGTTTGTAACTTGTTTGTCCTTCCCTCCCCCTGAATTGTGAGCCGCCCTGAGTCCCCTCAGGGAAAAGGGCGGCATACAAATAAAGTAAAATCAAAAAAATCAAATCAATCAATCAGACAAGATGATGAATACTGCGGAAAGCTCAGGAACAACAAGGAGGTTGCCAAAAATATGAACATTCAAAAGATGGAACATAAGCATCAGATTTATTTGTTGAGGATCCACCCCCCCAAAGTCAGTGGAATGTAAAGTTGTAAGAACATTGATAAACCTTTGACGTTCTTTGAATGGAACAGACAAAAATAAAAGATAGGGTTAGCTATGTACAGTAACATGCATAGAACCCTGTAGATAATTTTCAAGTTTTTCTTTCCATGCTCTTTTGCATTTCCTTTATGTATCAGACTTCACCTATCAAAATATAACAGACACAATAAATTTAACATACGATATTCATTAAACACTCAGGGTCCACGTTATAGTTAATGTCAAGTCTTTCTGAAGTTCCCAGTTCTTCCAAGCTGACCATTCCATGGCATAAACAAGCCATTATGATGAAACTCCTCATCTTCATCCTGTACAGAGCAATTCAATCATTGATTAATTCATTAGAATCATGAGCTTCCTGAAGATTCAAAGCACCACTTGCGCTGAAATATCTTCTGCTATCTGTTGCCTTAACCAGAAACAGCCCATTGAGCAGAATTTTACTTCTAAAGAGAACGGAAACAAGTCAGCACCAATTAGAAAATGGCTTTGATCTGAATGAATCCTGAGAAATAATTAAAGATAGTTGCATTCCATAATCTTATACATTACTTTTTTTTTTGCATAGTACTCATTGTTAATTGGTTCCAGGAAGCACATTGAGTACCAAAAATAATCAATACCAAACAAATGTTTCCCATAAAGAATAATATAGTGAGCCACAAGGCAGCCAGCATTGAGAGAGTCTACCTTGTGCATTGATTACCAAATAAACAAGTACCAGGTCAAAAATTTTACCTCAAAATGCATCGCGTACCAAATTCAATGGATTTCAAAGCAGTTGGTTACCTGGTACTACTGTGTTTCAAAGCCTTTGTAGGATACTAGGTTTAGTTTTAGTTAAACTAAGTGCTCTAGTGGACATTAGACCACTAAACCAATATCCAGGCTAGTAGCATATACTATTTATCCTTCTTTCAGGTTCTAATCACACCCAAAAATAGTTGCAATGGAATTTAAGACTTCACTAAGAGGTGAGAGCTAAACAGGGAACAAAGTATGTAAATAAAACAGAAACTTGCCTGTAAATCTTGTTTTTAACATAAACATGCAGAAGATGAGTATAAATCCAATCCGAATTCCAAGAGTCAAGTCAAGGGTTGTCATCCAGTGCAAAGATCAGAGGTTCGAGGTTTCTTACACAGATGGAAGCCACACACAAGTATCCTATAGGAGGTAGAAATCATTCATTGTTTCCCAGACCCACGAAAGACAGCAGGAATCAGAACTGCTTCTTAAATAAGGGTACAGTCAGCTGTCCCTAACCAAGGGATTCACCTCCTTGTTTGTCAAGAAGCCTAATAAAATGAGGCTGCTTTGATCTCTTCTCTACTGTCTGGGTACGGGAGGCTGGGAATCTTACTCAGCTTGACACAAATAGAAAAAGAAATTGTCTTGCCTATCAGATCAGCCTCTGTTAGATCAGTTTTGATTGGAAGAACTTTTTTGTAAGTGTGTTGCAAGTAAATAAGTCTTGCAATATATCTTAAAATCTAGACCAATTAGAGCTATAATAATTTCTTGGCAAACTAATTGGCCAGGAACTGCACAAACAATACATCCTAAAACTGGTTATGCTGAACTGTGGTCCACCACATCTAGCAGGCACCAGATTGGTAAACTTTTATGGATATTTGTTTCTTAAATACCTGCCTTGACCTATTTCCATATGGGGATTAGAGATAATCCCCTTTTTGGAAGGGGTTGCCTTCCCCTTACAGAACCATGACCTGGCAATTGCATTCATAGCAATAGCAATAGCAATAGCAGTTCGACTTATATACCGCTTCATAGGGCTTTCAGCCCTCTCTAACCGGTTTACAGAGTCAGCATATCGCCCCCACAGTCTGGGTCCTCATTTCACCCACCTCGGAAGGATGGAAGGCTGAGTCAACCTTGAGCCGGTGAGATTAGAACCGCTGAACTACAGATAACAATAGCAATAGCAATAGCAGTTAGACTTATATACCGCTTCATAGGGCTTTCAGCCCTCTCTAAGCGGTTTACAGAGTCAGCATATCGCCCCCACAGTCTGGGTCCTCATTTCACCCACCTCGGAAGGATGGAAGGCTGAGTCAACCTTGAGCCGGTGAGATTAGAACTGCTGAACTACAGATAACAATAGCAATAGCGATAGCAGTTAGACTTATATACTGCTTCATAGGGCTTTCAGCCCTCTCTAAGCGGTTTACAGAGTCAACATATCGCCCCCACAGTCTGGGTCCTCATTTCACCCACCTCGGAAGGATGGAAGGCTGAGTCAACCTTGAGCCGGTGAGATTTGAACAGCCAAACTGCAGATAGCAGTCAGCTGAAGTGGCCTGCAGTACTGCACCCTAACCACTGGATAATTCTGGCCCAGCAAGGGCTCAACAGATAGACCACTTGTGCCCTTGTGACCTCAAGACTGGACTACTGCAACGTGCTCTACATGGGGCAGCCCTTGAAGAGCATTCGGAGACTTCAGCTTGTCCAGAATGCAGCCGCGCGAGCGATCGTGGGTGTACCTCGGTTCACCCACGTAACACCTATCCTCTGCGAGTTGCACTGGCTCCCTATTGGTCTTCGGATACACTTCAAGGCGCTAGTCGTCACTTATAAAGCCCTTCATGGTATTGGACCTGGGTACTTGAGAGACCGCCTGCTGCCAATTACCTCCAATAGACCAATTAGATCCCACAGATTAGGCCTCCTCCGAATTCCATCTGCTGGCCAATGCCAACTGGCGACCACCCGGAGGAGAGCCTTCTCTGTGGCTGCTCCGGCCCTCTGGAACGAGCTCCCTGTGGAGATTCGAACCCTCACCACCCTCCAGGCCTTCCGCAAAGCCCTTAAAACCTGGCTGTTCCGACAGGCCTGGGGCTAATGAGCTTTTGTCCCCCCTCGAATGGTATGGTTGTTGTGTGCTTTTAAATTGTGTATTGTTCTGTTCGTCTTTTTATTCCTTATTTGTAACCCCCGCCCTTGACTTGGGTTGTGAGCTGCCCTGAGTCCCCTTCGGGGAAAAGGGTGGCATAGAAATATAATAAATCCTAATCCTAATCCTAATCCTGATCCTAATCCTAATCCACACATCTTTCTCACAGCTCTCACCAGAAGGAATATTGGTTTCAGTCATGTGAAGTTCTAATTTGGCAATATCCCCAAAGGTGCTTTTTTCAAAAGGCAACTGGACTTGGTTTTCCTTGAAGACTTTTTGTCAAACCTGCCCCAGTCAGATCCCTTAGGAAAGAAAAACCCTTGACTCCACTTAACTGATAGGCTCTTCTACTAAAGGTTTCTGGTTGCAGTAAAGCCAGAATGAAAGATTCCTGTGCAAAAGGTTACACATTGTTTTCCTCATCCCAGCCCTTCCCTCTTTGACCAATTCATCTTCAGGCAATGGAAGGTCATCTAGGCGTTTTGAGAATCACTGAGATGTTTGGAGCAATCCGCATTCCATTCTCAGGGTGTGTGGCCTTGAGTGGTGGCACAAACTGCTGCCTTGGTCTTTGTCAGGCTGTCATTCTGCCCTCCCTATTTCCCATCACATTCCATCCATGTTGATTGCCCATTTCCCCCCCTTGTCCCCTCCCCACAGCTCTTGATGTCAGGATCTTCATGTAAATATGTTTTATTTTCATTTTTCATTTTCATTTCATACGGTCACATATATACTGTGCATAACCGGGGCCATATAACATTGAACAATAAACACAGCCATCCTTGTCAACAAAACTCCCCAAAATACAAACCCAATATACCACTTCAACCCTCCATACACCCTTTCTTTCACCCCCCTCCAACTTTCCTTTCTACCCTCCAACATTCCCCTCTACCCTACTTCCCCTCCCCCTCTATCACTCCTCTCTCCCAATACACTCCCTCCCTTCCATCTCACCCTCCCTCCAATCCTCTCTCCCACCCTCTCTACCCCTCTTTCTTCTTTCCTTCTGCTCCTCCCTTCAGTGTATTTCTACTATCTATCAATATATTCAGCTTCCTATTTTTACACTAGAATTAAAAACGCAACAGTATACAAATGCAATCATATTAATCACTTTAAAATCCAGCACATACTATATTTCCCCCCTCCCGCCTAGGACCCACCTCCCTTCCCCCCCCCCCGACTTCTTGATGTCAGGATACTGACAAGGCACCCAACTGAAGATGGCAGGACTGACATTCTGTCCTCGTCAGAGATGTATAGGGAGAAAAAAGAGGAGGGGAAGAGACAGATGTAAATTCACAATTAATTTGACCGTCGTTGAGGTTTATCTGTTTACTATTCTTTGAACTTCTTAAGTAGTTTGGAGGCTTTAATATGTTTGGAATCTAGCCACTCAGTTTCAGAGGGAAGGATACGTATATGGGCTTTGCCTCAATGCATGTGACAGCCCAATGCATCTTTGACCTCAAAATGTTCCTCTCCTTTGATCGTGATGGCATTGGGAGGAGGTTTTGTTTGTAGGTGTAGGGATGAAGTGATTTCCGGTTTTAGGAAGCTACAGTGGAATATCAAATGTTTTTGGTAATTCAACAGTCACAGGAATAATAACCCTTGAGAGACCGCCTGCTGCCAATTACCTCCCAAAGACCCATTAGATCACACAGATTAGGCCTCCTCCGGGTTCCGTCTACTAGCCAATGTCATCTGGCTACTACCCGGGGTAGGGCCTTCTCTGTGGCGGCTCCAGCCCTTTGGAATGAGCTCCCCGCAGAGATTCGGACCCTCACCTCTCTCCAGGCCTTCCGAAAAGCCGTTAAAACCTGGCTGTGTCGGCAGGCCTGGGGTCGATGAGTTCCCTTCCCCTCTCGAATCGTGTGGCTGTTGGTTGTTTTAAATGCCCTGTACTTTTTGTTGTAGTTCTTGTGTTTCCCTTCCCCTCCCTTGGGTTTGTGTGCCGCCCTGAGTCGGGAATAGGGCGGCATATAAATAAAATGAACCTTGAACCTTGAACCTTTTTATGGAGGAAGATCTAATGTACTTTGGGTCCAGTTTTTTGGGAGGGTTGTCTAGACTGTAGGTATTTGGTGAACAGATATATTCTGTCCCCAACTTTAAAGTCTTATACCGGCCAAATGTATTAGAATTGTAGAATCCATTCTTTTAAGATGGCGGTTGGTGGGGTAGCCTGGGGCAGCTAGGGGGTAGATACAAAATCCTGCCCTTTGGTTACCTTAAAAGGAGTGAATCCAATGCTACTATGGACTGAGTTATTAACCTCAGCAAAAGAAAGGAGGTCCACCTACTTGTCCTGTTGATAGTTAATGTAACACCTGACGTTCACAGGCCCTACTCGTTTCTGGATGATGTGAGAAGCTAAGACCCTGGGTCGTTTTCAGAACTTTTGCCAAACCCGCTAAGTGAATTGGACTCTGTAATCTGAGATTATTCTTTCTGGAGCCCCATCAATCTATATACATGCAGCATGAATATTTTGCCAAAGTGCAAGCAGAAGGAATTTCCAGCCCAGGCACACTTGCTCAGCATTTGGGTAATTCTAAGATAAAGTCCATTAAGATTCCTTCCATGGGGCTGCCACCACCCGTAGGAGGCCTGGTGTTTTCCTTTGCTGCCTTTCGGCAGAGACAGAGGTAGGGCAACTAGCCGTATAACAATAGCACTTAGCAATAGCATTTATACTTATATACCACCTCATAGTGTTTTTACAGCCCTCTGTAAGCAGTTTATAGAGTCAGCATATTGCCCCTAACTATCTGGGTCCTCATTTTACCCACGTTGGAAGGATGGGAGGCTGAGTCAACCTTGAGCTGGTCAGGATTGAACTCCTGGCAGTCAGCAGAATTAGCCTGAAATGCTACATTCTAACCACTGGGAAGGAAGGAAGGAAGGAAATGAAAGGAAAGAAGGAAGGAAGGAAGGAAGGAAGGAAGGAAGGAAGGAAGGAAGGAAGGAAGATAGCAATAGCACTTAGACTTGTATACCACTTCACAGTGTTTTTGCAGAATCAGCCTCTTGTCCCCAACAATCTGGGTCCTCATTTTGCCCACGTTGGAAGGATGGAAGGCTGAGTCAACCTTGAGCCAGTCAGGATTGAACTCCTGGCAGTCATCAGAATTAGCCTGAAATGCTACATTCTAACCACTGGGAAGGAAGGAAGGAAGGAAGGAAAGAAGGAAGGAAGGAAGGAAGGAAGGAAGGAAGGAAGGAAGGAAGGAAGGAAAGGAAAGGAAAGGAAGGAAAGGAAAGGAAAGGAAAGGAAGGGAAAGGAGGAAGGAAGGAAGGAAGGAAGGAAGGAAGGAAGGAAGGAAGGAAGGAAGGAAGGAAGGAAGGAGGGAAGGAAGGAAGGAAGATAGCAATAGCACTTAGACTTATATACCACTTCACAGTGTTTTTACAGAGTCAGCCTCTTGTCCCCAACAATCTGGGTCCTCATTTTACCCACGTTGGAAGGAGGGAAGGCTGAGTCATCCTTGAGCCTGGTGAGATTAAAATTGCCAAATTGCAGTCGGTCAGCAGAAGTAGGATAGAACATCTGCTAGGAAATTCTTCCCCCCAGGAGGAACTGCAGAGTGAAATTGAATTTCAGGGTGAAATAGAAGTACTGAACCAAGCCTTGTCCCATCTTGCCACGTCTGCCTTAGCTCTTGATGCCAGGGTACTGGCAAAGCGCCAAGACAAAGATGCCAAAACTGACACATTCACTTCCCATCCAAGAAGCTCCTTGGAAAACCAAGTTTAGTTGCCTTTTGCAAAAAACACTTTGAGGGCAACCATGACCTGGATGACTAAGAATCTCCATAAACATTTAATTCAGCAATAGCTCTGAGGACGTTGGCTGACATTTCATGGAAACTCCTACAACATATTAAAATGGATTGTTTCCAATTGTGTCTAACAACTGGGTAGATCAAAGCAGAATTGTACCATAGCATAAAGAAATATAATAGCATATTAACCTGACAGGCAGATCTTTTAGAAGCAAAGTCTTGACAGAATGAGTACAGGGATTTATTTCAAATGAGTTGCGTGTACATTGATGAAGTAGATGTGGCTCATAAAATAGCTGGCTGAAATGAAGCAAGCAGAACCAAATTGAGTTCATCTGAAGATTGTAAGCAATTTGGTACTCTCACAAATTTAACAATCCCAAACAGGTTGACAAACAAGCCAGCCAGAGGTGGGCTCCTACCAGTTCGCACCTATTCGGTAGAACTGGTTCGTCAAATCTACCAAACCGGTTAGAAGAGGTTCCACCAGTGGACCCGGAAAGCAGGCCACACCTACAGAAGAGCTTCCAAAATTTTTTGAAACCCACCACTGGTCCTTGGATATGATTATTCAACACAATCATGCTCATATTTATAAAACTCAGTGCCTCTGCGAAAGGTAACAATGCATTTGTGGTGCAATCAGAACATTGTGTGTGTTGAAGTTGTTTTAATGCAAACCAAAGATGCCTTTTAAATAACAAGTTTGCATCATATTCTTATGCATGCCAGTGCTGTGTGTGAGGTCATTTAAGGTGGTTCTGACAAGTATCGTCGGCATCTTCATATCTGGTCACATGGGCGGCAAGCCACTCCCATCCGGTCACATGGGTGGCAAGCCACTCCCACAAAGGAGGCCACACCCACAGAGTAGGTTCGAACAATTTTTGAAACCCACCATTGAAGCCAGCAGAGAGATATAAAGGAAGAGAGAGGTTTTTTTAAAGAACCACTCTGTTGTGCATTTTCTACTTAAGATTCCTGGTGGATTACATTGAGACTAATTGCTATCCTGATTTACCTTTAGCATATTTCAAACCATATGCAACCATGAGCATAACATTTATTCTTTATTACTGCAGATATAAATCTGCAACATGTTGCTTCTGGGATTTAATAACTAGGACATGAAATGTAGCTACAGTATATATAAGATTATTTAGAACAGTTTTCCAACTGCTCCCAACTTTATCGTTTCACATGAACTCACTTCTGAAAATCCTCCAGCTACTGGACTACAATGGAGGTTGTGAGATGATACAAAGTGCCACATCAAGCCAAATGTTGTCACCTTTTCACTTCAAATTGATATGTTTCGTTTCCCAAAGATTCGCAAAATGACAAAATAAATGTCAGAAGGGTGTTGGGCAGTGGTGGGTTTCAAAAATTGTTCGAACCTACTCTGTGGGTGTGGCCTCCTTTGTGGGAGTGGCTTGCCGCCCATGTGACCAGATGGGAGTGGCTTGCCGCCCATGTGACCAGATATGAAGATGCCGACGACACTTGTCAGAACCACCTTAAATTACCTCTCACACAGCACTGGCATGCATAAGAATAGGATGTAAACTTGTTTTTTAAAAGGCATCTTTGGTTTGTGTTAAAACAACTTCAACACACGCAATGTTCTGATTGCACCACAAACGCAGTAGTCATCCTTACCTTTCACAGAGGCACTGAGTGTTATAAATAGGAGCATGATAGTGTAGAATAATCACATCCAAGGACCAGTGGTGGGTTTCAAAAATTTTCGGGACCTCTTCTGTAGGTGTGGCCTGCTTTCCGGGTCCACTGGTGGAACCTCTTCTGACCGGTTCGGTAGATTTGACGAACCGGTTCTACCGAATAGGTGTGAACTGGTAGGAACCCCACCTCTGGTGTTGAGGTGGTGTAAGAATACAACTGTCAGGAGCAAACTCTAATAATACATCTAGTAGGGCATAAGGATAAGTTGGAACAATTTCTTGAAGGACTTGCTTGCCATAATAAAATCGAATTGCAAAACAACACAGGAAAAAATGCTTAGATGAGAAATGGGATTAAGTAACTTGCAATATCAATGCATTGCATAAGAAATATGGAGCAAACAGGCTTAATCAGATGGTCAAACGTGTCCATCTCACCACCATTGGTACCTTGATTTGACATGTCTCAGTGCAGGGAAGTAACTCAGAGGACTAGTGAATACTGTTTGGCAAATGCCAGTGCAAGCTGGTTTGATCTACATTTAAAAAGTCAACCAAATATCTTTATTTTTAAGACTAAAAATAGATGTCTGGATATCTACAGTAACTATAGCAATAGCAGTTAGACTTATATACCGCTTCATAGGGCTTTCAGCCCTCTCTAAGCGGTTTATAGAGTCAGCATATCGCCCCCACAGTCTGGGTCCTCATTTTACCCACCTCGGAAGGATGGAAGGCTGAGTCAACCTTGAGCCGGTGAGATTAGAACCGCTGAACTGCAGATAACAGTCAGCTGAAGTGGCCTGCAGTACTGCACCCTAACCACTGCGCCACCTCGGCTCTTTACTGAATCGAGGTGGCGCAGTGGTTAAATGCAGCACTGCAGGCTACTGCAGGCTACTTCAGCTGACTGCAGTTCTGCAGTTCGGCTGTTCAAATCTCACCGGCTCAGGGTTGACTCAGCCTTCCATCCTCCTGAGGTGGGTAAAATGAGGACCCGGATTGTTGTTGGGGGCGATATGCTGACTCTGTAAACCGCTTAGAGAGGGCTGAAAGCCCTATGAAGCGGTATATAAGTCTAACTGCTATTGCTATTGCTAACCTGCTGTTTAAATGTGCATTTTCATCCCTAGTACGCGAGTATATACAATAGCTTGTTCCTTTTAGAGTTGGTGGGACGGTGGATTTCACCTTAGTAGTTTTATTATTATCTGCAGAGCTGCCTATCTCACAAAAAATATTCTGAGTGGTGCACAACAATCAAATAAAGCAGCAGATATCAAAGCAAGAGACATAACAATCCACGTTAAAAGATAAATATTACAAATACAAATAAACCTAGGCAAAGAGAGGGTAAGAATGGCCATCTAAGGATGTCTCTGGTTTCTTGGGAGCCCCAGACCTGATGACATAATCAAATCTCGAAGGACTTTTGAAATGTCAAAATGGATATTGCTAAGCTAGTTTCAGGTGGAAGGATGTTCCATAAGGTGTCTGCCTCAGCAGAGACCCACCAAATCTCAGATCCCTAGCAGCCTGCCTTCTCTCCCAGATATAAAGCGGCTGATGTAACAGGGAGAGGCAGTCCTTTGGCTAATCCTATGCCATGAAGAACTTTACAAGTTAAAACCAACACTTGAATGAGACCTGGATGTAAATTGGCAGTCGCTCAATTTACAGATGTGTAAACATGCACTGTTCTAGGGCTGCTCATAATTGCTGGATTCTCTACCACAGTGGTTCCCAAACTTGGCAATTTTAAGACTTGTGGACTTCAACTCCCAGAATTCTCCAGCCAGCTCTGCTTCTGGGAGTTGAAGTCCACAAGTCTTAAAGTTGCCAAGTTTGGGAGCCACTGCTCTACCAGAAGAAGCCTCCAGATTCTCTTCAAGGGCAGCCCCACGTATAACACATTGCAGCAATCCAAATTAGAGGTGACTAGGGCACGATTGATATAAGCAGGGTTAGAGTTCGGGATTACCTTACAACCCAACTTATTGTTGTCTGCATTCTGCCAACAAGACACACGTGCAGCATACTGATACATAAATAGGATGTATTGTACTATGTGCCTAAACAAATGAATGGGAGCAGCATGCTGAGTGATACATATGTGTGAATGCAGATACAGACTGTATTTGCGTGGTAGGCTTACCCATAACTTATTCCATTGACCCTAGGTTTTGGCTTGATTAGTTGTTTAGATTGTGCAAAAACAGCCACTGAGTACCGAGTCTTTGTAAACCTCTAGCAATAGCAATAGCAGTTAGACTTATATACCGCTTCATAGGGCTTTCAGCCCTCTCTAAGTGGTTTACAGAGTCAGCATATTGCCCCCACAGTCTGGGTCCTCATTTCACCCACCTCGGAAGGATGGAAGGCTGAGTCAACCCTGAGCCTGTGAGATTTGAACCGCCGAGCTGCAGATAGCAGTCAGCTGAAGTGGCCTGCAGTACTGCACTCTAACCACTGCGCCACCTCGGCTCTCATGCTTGATAGCCCTGTTGCAGTGGTAATGGTGAGGAGGAGTGTGTGCTTTTATTAACTGACTCTGTATTATGGAAAAAGTTTTTCTATAGAACATAGAAATATACATTGTTTTTTATATAAGTCATAAATGATTTTGTTAACAAATATTAATGATAACAATAATAATGAAATGATAAGAGATGGAAGGCTGAGTCAACCCTGAGCCGGTGAGATTTGAACAGCCGAACTGCAGAACTGCAGTCAGCTGAAGTAGCCTGCAGTGCTGCATTTAACCACTGCGCCACCTCGGCTCTACTTAATCCTACCTAAGAAAATTAAGTTTCTGGAACAGAAAGTGACCGTTGAAAGATTCAGCAAATCAATCTGGCAGGGCTACGTTACAAAAACAGCAAAAGTTCTTTCTCGAATCTTGTTCTCTACAGGTAATTGATTTACGACCGATCATTTGACAAGAACTCAAACTTACAAGGACCCCCTCTCAAGTACTTACAAACTGGTTCTGAAGTTTCAGTGCCCCCCCCCGCTCAGTCATGAGACTAATTATGTTACAGCTGTTTGCAGCATCTTACACTCACATGACTGTAAATTGTGATGTTTTTGCCAAAAGACGACATTTACTTTCAGTTTTTGGCAAAAGTACCCCATGATGAACGAGTTTGCTTAACAACCACGATCCTCACTTAATGATAGTCACACAAAAACTTGTACATTCAAGTTTTCAACCAATGGTTGTAAGTCAACCATTGCCAACTTGAGAGACCGCCTGCTGCCAATTACCTCCCAAAGACCCGTTAGATCGCACAGGGTCGGCCTCCTCCGGGTTCCGTCTACCAGCCAATGCCATCTGGCTACCACCCGGGGGAGGGCCTTCTCTGTGGCAGCTCCAGCCCTCTGGAACGAACTCCCCGCGGAGATTCGGACCCTCACCTCTCTCCCTGCTTTCCGGAAAGCCGTCAAAACCTGGCTGTGCCGGCAGGCCTGGGGTTGATGAGTTCCCCTCCCCTCTCAACTTGTATGGCTGTATGACTCTTGTGTATTTTAATTACGTGTATTGTGTTTGTATCCCCTTTTCCCCTTTTGAGTTGTTCGCCGCCCTGAGTCCCTCCCGGAGAAGGGCGGCATACAAATAAACTAAATCTTAATCTTAATCTTAATTATGACTTAAAACTGTCCTGGGCAGGCTCCGTTACTCTTGGTTTAGTTTAGTTTAGATTACTTTATTGTCATTGCACCCCGTACAACAAAATTAAATGCCATCTTCAGTGTACATTATAATGATAAAAATAAAACACGAACACACATCATTCACATTCTATACAATGGAATTGAAAACCGATGTTGCATTAATATTGCACTATACAGTAGAATTCAATATAGTTACTGCCTTATTGTAAGTTGACAACTATTTGTATTACCTTCCCCCTCCCCCTCTTTTCCTGATAATACTGCTCCAAAAATGTGTTTGTCTTCAACGCAACTGAATTCAAAGAGAGGAAATGATTCGGATTTAAGTTGTACTTCAATCTGAATCGGATTTAAGTGGATTTCGGATTTAAGTGGGAAGCAATTTTCGTGGCACGACAAAACTGCGGTCCACTAAAGCGCGCCCGATTAAAGCGTGTCGCTGACGTCAGCAGCAGCGCGACAACAATGACAACAGTGAGAAAAAAGGGCGCTTTAAAAAGCGCTTTTAAAGCAAGCCGATTCATGTAAAGGTAAGGGTTAGGTTTAGGGTTAGGTTAAGGGTTAGGGTTAGGTTTAGGGTTAGGTTAAGGGTTAGGTTAAGGGTTAGGTTTAGGGTTAGGTTTAGGATTAGGTTAAGGGTTAGGTTTAGGGTTAGGTTTAGGGTTAGGTTTTGGGGGGTTAGGTTTAGGTTTACGCGTTAATTTTAGCTTTACCGCTCACAGCGTGCTTTTTTCGTCGCGCTGTGATGACGTCATGTACGCAGTTTCGTCGAGCGCGCTTTAGTCGACCACGGTTTTGTGGTGGAACCACAATTTTGATTGCAATTTCAATGTTTGAAATGGAAAATATATACCCTGTTTCCCTGAAAATAAGATCTCCCCGGATAATAAGCTCAATCAGGCTTTTGAGTGCATGTGCTAAAATAAGCCCTAGCCCCCCCCCAAAATAAGCCCTCCCTGAAAATATTGCAACACAGCGGCAGCCATAAGGTGACCATACTTGCTGCCTCCTACATCTCAAAAATAATAAGACCTCCCTGAAAATAAGGCCGAGTACTTATTTTTGGAGTCAACATGATATTAAAAAATTAACATTATCCAATGTGTATTACAGAGATCTGTCACTGCAAGCAAAACTACAAAGAGCACATTAAATCAAAGGATGATATGATAGGTGACAAACATGGGGAGAATTACAGTGAAGATCATTATACTCCGGTTATCCATTTTGTTTTGTTTTCATTTTGTAAGAGATTAAGCATGCTTCTTCATCAGAGCAATTATTTCGCCGTACATGCGTCGGGGTGCATCGAGACCCCAGATGAAATCGAGGTGCGCCCAATCTGGAATGGATTTATGGGAAACAAGGTGTTTGATCTGAGGCAATAAAATAGCGATATCTTTTGGATCGGAAAGTAAATCTTTTCCTCCGGTCCACACTGCAGTTGGAACTGTCATATCACTCACTGTGTATAACGGAGGAGTAAGCTAGAAAATATATAAATATATAAAACAAGAGAAAAATTATTTAAAGCACTGGTTTGGTTTTTTTTTTAAAAAAAATAAAACATAAATGGAAGCAGAGTTAGTATATTGAAATGAATTCTTTATCGTTCTTGGGAGGTTTAAAAACATTAAGAGATAAAGCAATTTTTAAATTATTATTTAGTGTATGAGGAGAACATAAAAAACAGCAATGAAATTAATGCAATGAAAATCAAGAAGAAAGGAGAGAAGGAAGGAGGGAAGGAAGGAAGGAAGAAGTAGGATTGTTGTAAAATTAGATGGGTATATGGGATGGTAAGAAAGCAATCTCAATTATATTGTCAATTGTAGGGGAGAAAAATTGTTATAAATACATATTATTAACAACAGTTATGAGATTATATAATTGTGAATGTATATATGAGAAATAAAAATGTGTGTGTGTGTGTGTGTGTGTGTGTGTGTGTGTGTGTATATATATGTTATATTTATGCTGATAAATAAATAAAGGGAGACTAGTATAGATCTATTTCAAGCTATTTAGCTCTCATCAGCTAGCCATACCCAAGTTTTGGGGAATTGAACCTGTGCTCTATTGCCTCCCAGGCAGGGATGGTCTCTTGTGACGAGCCTAATGACAGAGAGTGGAAGTGTGACCTTCCTCCCATACTTGGGCATACCAGGGGTTGTGACTTTAAGTATATACCTCCCACCCTGGCTGGCTGATAAAGGAGTCGTTCTCTGTAGCTCAAATGGTTAACTCCCTGCCTGGGAGGCAATAGAGCACAGGTTCGATTCCCAAAAACTTGGGTATGGCTAGCTGATGAGAGCTAAATAGCTTGAAATAGATCTATGCTAGTCTCCCTTTATTTATTTATCAGCATAAATATAACAAATGTAACAAAAAAGGCAACAGTAAAAAATATTGGGTTTCTGTCTGGATGGTCTCTTGTGACGAGCCTAATGACAGAGAGTGGAAGTGTGACCTTCCTCCCATACTTGGGCATACCAGGGGTTGTGACTTTAAGTATATATATATGTGTATATATATATATATATATATATATATATATATATATATATATATATATATATATATATATATATATATATATATATATATATATATATATATATATATATAACCATCTTACTCATTTAAGAACCACAGGGATTCCCTTAACAAATGTGGCAAGAAAGGTTTTTAAATGTGGGGGATCACTCCACACGTGTCTCACTGACTAACAGAAATTTTTGGCTCAATTGTGGCCATAAGTTGAGATCTACCTGTATTCGGGGAGGGTGAAGTCTTTCTCTCGGGTGCAGAAATCAAGGCTTGGGTATACGTGATATGGGATGATTGTATCGGAAATCAACAAATCAAGCAATAAAATAATTTAGTGTGCAAAAAAAAATAATCAAGACCCTTAAAATGATTTTAAGGAACATTAGTAATATTCCTCAATAAGTAAGTAATAAGTAATAATTAAATGCTTGATGGAGTAGATTCACTTTTGCCATTTTCTTAAATATTGGAAATGGGGGGGGGGGGGCAACCACAACATTGCCAAGCAGCAAGGGTTTTTTCTGAAAGCCTCCCCTGCTGATCGAAACCAAATATCACAAGGCTGTCAAACTCATCATCACATGATGTATTGGGACTTTTCCCCCTTCACTAAATGGGGCAAAAGCAGGGTCACCATGTGATGCTTCCAGCCCGTGAGCCATGAGTTTGACACTCCTGAGGTATCAGATTCAGAGTGGGACAATTGGTCACTCAGATAGCTTAAGCCCTCTTGGATTTAAGATTATTACTGCTTCCCCTTTTACCTTGCTCCTTCCCCTCATAAGATTTTTAGGTTTTACTAATTCTTTACTAGCAATAGCAATAGCAGTTAGACTTATATACCGCTTCATAGGGCTTTCAGCCCTCTCTAAGCGGTTTACAGAGTCAGCATATCGCCCCCAACAACAATCCGGGTCCTCATTTTACCCACCTCGGAAGGATGGAAGGCTGAGTCAACCTTGAGCCGGTGAGATTTGAACAGCCGAACTGCAAGAACTGCAGTCAGCTGAAGTAGCCTGCAGTGCTGCATTTAACCACTGCGCCACCTCGGCTCTACTAAATATTGGGAGTGTTATAAGCCTGGCATGGATTTTAACAGGGAGCGCGTGTCAAGTTTCCTGACCTCAATATGGGCTGTTCTCTCATGAAGGCCCATCCTAATTCCATTCTTGCACGTTCCAAAAGTTTTAGATATGGTCAGAATAGAAATTTTAAAATCCTGATAGAATGTTTGTTTGTTTTATGCTTTGGCACATGTTTGTCATCTGAGAATTTTAACATAACAAAAATAATCAACGGTGAGCAAGGTGCTAAGGAATCATGGTGTCATGTCAAAACTAAATATTCTGATTATAATTTTATCATGGCTTATTATGTTGTGCATGCATGAAATGTATATTATTAGAGCCGAGGTGGCGCAGTGGTTAAATGCAGCACTGCAGGCTACTTCAGCTGACTGCAGTTCTGCAGTTCGGCTGTTCAAATCTCACCGGCTCAAGGTTGACTCAGCCTTTCATCCTTCCGAGGTGGGTGAAATGAGGACCCAGACTGTGGGGGCGATATGCTGACTCTGTAAACCACTTAGAGAGGGCTGAAAGCCCTATGAAGCAGTATATAAATCTAACTGCTATTGCTATTGCTATATACCATAGTGACATAGTGACATCCATTAAGTTCCTTTGCTATGGAAATTATTTTCAATAGCAATAGCACTTAGATTTATATACCGCTTTACAGACCTTTCTAAGTAGTTTACAGAGTCAGCATATGGTTCCCTCAAAATTTGGGTCCTCATTTTACCCACCTCAGAAGGATGGAAGCTGAGTCAACCTTGAGCAGGGTGAGATTTGAACTGCCAAATTGCAGTCAGCCGGCAGTCAGCAGAAGTAGTTGCACAACCCAGATTGTGGGGGCAATATGCTGACTCTGTAAACTGCTTAGAGAGGGCTGAAAGCCCTATGAAGCGGTATATAAGTCTAACTGCTATTGCTATTGCTATTGCTAACCACTGTGCCACCATTTCTTTGCTTTAATTTTTTTCAACATTTGTGCCTATAAATAAACAAATATTGACTTACCTGTTTGTGCTTTATTTTATTCTTCCTCTCATCACCCCAGTCAAAACCCTTGAATAATCCACAACGAAAAGTCTAGCAAGAAGGCAGGGATGAAATGAAATGCACCATTAGCGAAGTAGTAATGATTAATTGCAATCATACAGGAACTTCTGTCTATTGAATGTTGAAGTTATAATGGGTCTAATCCCCTGGCAGGAGGGGCGTAGATCTGAACACACACAAACTTTATGTTCGTGAGAAATAAAACCCTACACATATTTACCTAGTAATGTGTTCTGACCCCCCCCCCCTTCTTTGCTTGTTCACAGACGACAGTCAGACAGACTTAAAAGGAAATAACTTTATCAGACCTGGCTCACTCTGGCTGCGAGCCCAAAATAAACATAAATAAAGTCTTTGGCAAAAAGACACACGCACACAGAGAACTTCGATCCCTCTCTCATTCACTCACTCTCAAACACAAACACAGAAGTTGGATTGGATATATTTTCCAAAGGCTTGAAAGCAGCTCCTCTGCCATACCCCACCCCCTTCCCCTGCTGCCTTCCGATCAAACTTTTTGAATTCCTCCCCCCTCCCCACACGGACGTTTTCCAGCTGTTTCAGAGACGATTTCAACTCTGCTTCTGCCTGCCCTGCCCTGCCCTCCCCTCTTGAAAAGCCAGAGCTCTGTCAAACTGAGCTAGTTGCTCCCAGAGAACTCTAAAAAGCCTCTAAAAATGCCCTCTACAGGAGGCGAGAGAATACGTGCCTCATTTGCATAATAAATTCTTCGCTTGTTAACCCTTGCTTAACTCTTAAAAGGCGAAAAAATCCTTATGCAAAAGAGGCCCCTAGTTCTCTGGCCTCCTCCTAGTTAATACTGAGAGCAGACACCAAGCCACTGTGACTTGAAATCTGGTAGCAACTACCTTGGCTTTAATTATTTTAAGAAAATTATTTAAAATCCTTTCCTTTCCCTGAAGAGACTGGTGAGACCCCCTTGCCTCTAGTGACTGCACGTCTCTGTAAAACAGCATTCTCTAACCTTTCTGGATTGATATCCCAATGCGGGTGTGGGAGTGGGAGGGTTTTGTGCGAGGAGAAGGTCTGTTGTTGTAATATAGTTCCTTGTGTAGGCGTAGCGGCCACCCATGGCCCAGTTCATACCAGGGCATGCAGAGCTACGCTGAACCACACAGGAGAAAACAAAGTCCTAACATCCTGATAGTTCATAACATAACATCCTGAGATGTGCCCTACCATTGACGTCCAGGATTTGACCATATATAGACAGAACTTCCCTGAGCAGTAGATTAGAAATTGTACTTTTACAGGCTGTTTTTAATCACATGCTATTGCTCCTCCTGCCTTTGTCCTATCTCAATAAAAGGGGCTCTCAGACCCCCAATCTGGGTCGCTCCATCCCGAGAAAGATCGTGTCCTGTCTTTTCTCCACATTGGCCTCATGGACGACCCACGGGAACATCACAGTCTGTGTAGGTTTATTTGTGTGAGTGGGGCTGTGAGGGCCGGCACCCACCACTCATGGCACAATTGTGAATAAACCAAGGCCCAGTAGTGGGCCGCAAACCACAGGTTGGGAACCCCCATTCTAAAGTATCACTTCTTAACCAACAATAATATTGCATTAAGCAAAGGTACCTGACTCCAGTGCAGTATATTTTGTACTGATGTTCCAGCTGGTGTTCGGGCCGCATATATGTTTATTCGGCTCTAAAGGGAGGGAAGAAGAAAGGAAATTTTAGTCACCTCAAAATGAACACTGACTCAAAACACATTTCTAAATAAATGTTCTTCAAAGTTGTAGCTGAAATCTACATTAAATATTTTAGAAGTATAAAAACCAGGGCCTAACTAACCTCAATGCATATAATAGCCTTTAGAATGATTTGAAATGTACTTAGATGTATAATCCTTGCATAACATATTATTCTTTCTTCATATTCTTTATGTCTACACTAGCTGAAAAACCGCCGTTGCCAGAGTATTTATTTATCCTAATCCATACATTTGTCTTCAAAAATAATCCCGGACCAAACATAATTTGTAATGTTAGATTTTCCCCCTTACGGGGAAAGGCAGTATCTTGTGGAGTACTGGGAAGCCATTACCATGGCAACTGCACTGCGCTGTACAGTAGAAGCCATTTTACAGCAGTATGGTAGAAACCATTTTAAGGCACAACAAGTTGTATCTTAACAGAACACCCCCCTGAGGGGTGTTAGGGGTGTCTTACCCACACGGTATTTGTTTCCAGAGGGTAAGTCATCTGTGTACCAAGTTTGGTTGACATTGCTCAAGGCACTGTGTGTTTGTGTGTGTGTGTGTGTGTATAGATAGATAGATAGATAGATAGATAGATAGATAGATAGATAGATAGATAGATAGATAGATAGATAGACAGACAGACAGACAGATGATAGAAAGATAGATATAGATATAGATATAGATATAGATATAGATATAGATATAGATATAGATATAGATATAGATATAGATATAGATATAGATATAGATATAGATATAGATATAGATATAGATATAGATATAGATATAGATATAGATATAGATATAGATATAGATAGATAGATGATAGATAGATGATAGATAGATGATAGATAGATAGATAGATAGATAGATAGATAGATAGATAGAGATAGATAGATAGATAGATAGATAGATAGATAGATAGATAGATAGATGATATAGATATAGATATAGATATAGATATAGATATAGATATAGATATAGATTAGATTAGATAGATAAATAGATAGATGATAGATAGATAGATAGATAGATAGATAGATAGATAGATAGATAGATAGATAGAAAGATAGATAGAAAGATATAGACAGATATATAGATATAGATATAGATATAGATATAGATATAGATATAGATATAGATATAGATATAGATATAGATATAGATATAGATATAGATATAGATATAGATATAGATATAGATATAGATAGACAGACAGACAGACAGACAAACAGACACACAGACAGACAGACAGACAGAGAAAGAGAGAGAGAGATTACATCTGGTGGATACATTAAAAAATGAAGTCCATGGGGTTCTATTTAAATTAAGGTATATTTCAACATGGTTTTGATTAAATAAATGTTCACCTATGGTATTTTGTGAGCAAAGGCTGCAAGCAGTCTCACCATATTTATATTTTTCATGTTGTATCCACTGAGCTGGAAAAAGATGTTTCCACAAACACTCCTGAAGAGACGCTGGCTGCAGAAAATAGCAAGAGCCTTTCTACCGAGCCACTTTTGGGGAAGGAATTCTCTTTTGCCAAGCAGAGTCTACAAAATACAAAAAAAGAAAAGAAAAGAAAAGAAAAGAAATTAAATTAAATTAAAAAAAATCTGCCGGCTGAAGTCATATGTAGTTCTTCTCCTGTCAGAAGGTTCTTCATGACTTCTGCTATTGGTACCTGGTTACAGTAGAGGAATTATATCGGCAGAAGGGCAGAAAATGTAAAGAGACACTAGCTTTAATAGCAATAGCAGTTAACAATAGCAGTTAGACTTATATACCGCTTCATAGGGCTTTCAGCCCTCTCTAAGCGGTTTACAGAGTCAGCATATCGCCCCCAACAACAATCTGGGTCCTCATTTTACCCACCTCGGAAGGATGGAAGGCTGAGTCAACCTTGAGCCGGTGAGATTTGAACCGCCGAACTGCAGATAACAGTCAGCTGAAGTGGCCTGCAGTACTGCACCCTAACCACTGCGCCACCTCGGCTCTTTCATGTCGGGGGTGGGTTTCTGCTGGCGTGTCTGCCGTTTCGGTGCACGCATAATTTGCGTGCATATGCTTCACTCACACACATGCCTGATGTGCGCTCCACACGCGTGCACAGTTGCCTGTAAATAGATCTGTGCATACGCAGAACATTAAAAATGTTTTTAAAATGTGCTGCGGCAACCGGGAACCAATTCAGGGGTGTGGTGAGCCTGCCATCCCTACCAGTTCGGCGACCCAGGCCAAATTTCCACTACAGATTCGCCCGAACTGGTGCAAACCGGTAGCAACCCACCTGTGGTCCATGTGCAGCTCATTGCAGCAATCCATCACAGATGTGAATAACGCTTGTATAACCATGAGGAGGAGCTGGTTGAATTATCATTCCAGTTAAAATTGGGCAAAGGTCCTCTTAGCCAGACCTGCCACTGGTTGTACATCACATAGAGAGGCGCACCACATAAACAGGGGGTACTCAGAAAAATCAAGGTCACAATCATGACTAAGATTGTGTTTGTGTGTCATGTATAAAAGGATATCCTTTTGATTGTGAAATTGTGACTGCTATTTTCAATTTGCTGACCATAATCTGTGATGCCTCTACATACATAACACTGAAAAGTGTTCGGAGACTACAATTAGTCCAGAATGCAGCCGTGCGAGCGATACTGGGTGTACCAAGATATACCCACGTTACACCTATCCTCCGCGAGCTGCACTGGCTCCCCATTGGTCTCCAAATGCGATCCAAGGTGCTGGTTATTACCTTTAAAGCGCTACATGGCCTAGGACCTGGATACCTGCGAGACCGCCTACTGCTGCATACCTCCCAACGGCCGATAAGATCGCACAGGGTGGGCCTTCTCCAGGTGCTGTCAACCAGACAATGTCAGCGGGCGGCTCCCCGGGGGAGGGCCTTCTCTGTTGCCGCTCCGTCACTATGGAATGAACTACCCCAGAGATCCGGACCCTACCCACTCTCATGGCCTTCCGAAAAGCTATTAAGACCTGGCTATTCCGGCAGGCCTGGGGCTGTTGACCTCATTGTTGAGGTCCAGCCCCGACTGAAATGAATGTATCTGAGCTGTTTTTAACTTGTCTATTTTATTTTTATTTCCTTTTATTGTTTTTTTTCGTTCCCCTCTCTGTGAGCCGCCCGGAGTCCTCCAGGATTGGGCGGCCTATAAATAAAATTAAACTTGAAACTTGAAACATAATCTGTGATGCCTCTACATACAGGAAAAAGACTACTAAAGCCTAGTTAAATTTTCAAATTACAGTAAGGATCTGTCCTTTAATGATTCTTTGGCTGAACAGGAATTGGAATAAAATATAAACTTACCCGAAGGAACCTCTCTGGCAGATTCAGAAGTTTTATTATAGGGCTTTTGGCATACTTAATTCTAGTCACAGGGGCTAAAGCGAAAAACATTTTGATCTTGTGAGCCAATTCTGGCATGGTTGAAAATGCTATAAATGCTGGAAAAAAATCAAGAAGAGACAAGAAAGGTTTTTTTTTAATATATAAAGGAATAAAAACCACCACCTTCCTTCCTACTCTGTTTAATTTGCACACTAACGTTTCAACAACAACAACATTTCAATATATTGGGCATAACTATTTTAATACTTAGTAGGATTTTATGGATGCCCTTTTGAGAGAGAGGGGGGAGGGAGGGAAACAGTGAACAGAGAAACTCTATACACAATATAGACTATATTGTGACACTAAATACATACCTATTTCCTTGGCTCAGCTGATAAAGGAGGAGAACCTTGTGGCTTAGTGGTTAACACAACTGCTTAATATGTAATACAGCACAGGTTCAAATCCCAGTAAGGGTATGGCTAGCTGATGAGAGCTAAATAGCTTGAAATAGATCTATACTAGTCTCCCTTTATTTATTTATCAGCACAAATGCAACAGAAATGTAACAAAGGCAACAGTAAAAATAATGGCTTTCTGTCTGGATGGTCTCTTGTGATGAGCCGATAGACAGAAAAAGGAAGCAGTATGCTTCCTCCCATATTTGGGCATACCAGGGGTTGTGACACTAAATACATACCTATTTCCTCGGCTCAGCTGATAAAGGAGGAGAACCTTGTGGCTTAGTGGTTAACACAACCACTTAATATGTAATACAGCCCAGGTTCAAATCCCAGTAAGGGTATGGCTAGCTGATGAGAGCTAAATAGCTTGAAATAGATCTATACTAGTCTCCCTTTATTTATTTATCAGCACAAATGCAACACAATATAGACTATTGTATAGACTTTGCACCTGAGAAACAAGAGTACACACTGAATTCAAAGCACAAAAGAGTTTTTTTTTTTAATTCTTATAAGACCAACTAATGGTCAGAACTAAATGGGTGCTAGATAACGGTCAACAGAATTCACAGGGAGTTGGCCTTGGGTCTGTCGTGGCTACGAAGGATTGCAAACTGACCGTCTATGGAGATTCTCAGTCATCCAGGTCATGGTTGTCCCGAAGATGCTTTTTCAAAATGCAACTGGATTTTCTGCTTTTTCTTTGAAGATGTTTCGCTTCTCATCCAAGAAGCTTCTTCATTTTCTTGGGTGAGAAGCAAAGTGTCTTCAATGAAAAAAACAAACAGAAAGTCCAGCTGCCTCTTGAAAAAGCACCTTTGGGATGATTGCAAACTCACACCTTTCAGCCGAGCCTGCTCCATCTCCTGCACAAACTTTCTTTTAACTTTCAAACATTGTTTGAAACATCTTACTTACAAATTGTCTTGTAAAATACTCAGTTTATCCCAGGCACTAAATGAACTCATAGAATGGGACACAAGGCTGAACAAATGCCAAGGACATCCATAGGTGAGTATTAAAATAAATAAAGATAATGAGAGCCACTGTCTGGCTGTAACCATCATCTTGGTTTTTTAGACCAATATATCTCAGGCACCCGTCCATGTTCTTCCACACTGTACTATATCACGCCAGCACTATGCTGCCCTAACAAATATGCATTTGAGATTTATTATGGTCAGTTGTCCTCATCCCCATCCGTGTAAAAAGGGATGATTAGGCAAGATCTCTCTTAGATCCCCTTTTTGTATGGAGGAGCTGTCCCCACATATATCTGGCATGTGGACAAATAGCAATAAAGGTCATGACCATTCATGGTGCTGAATGGTGGACAAGGGTAATTCATGTGAGGAGCCGAGGTGGCGCAGTGGTTAGGGTGCAGTACTGCAGGCCACTTCAGCTGACTGTTATCTGAAGTTCAGCGATTCAAATCTCACCGGCTCAAGGTTGACTCAGCCTTCCATCCTTCCGAGGTGGGTGAAATGAGGACCCAGACTGTGGGGGCAATTTGCTGACTCAATTTGCTAAAAATCTGTAAACCGCTTAGAGAGGGCTGAAAGCCCTATGAAGTGGTATATGTCTAATTAATAAATTAATGTGCCCATTCATTCAATACTGTGAAATGAAACATTTGAATTCACTCTTGATAATGGACTGTTTTATACTAAATAAATAAAGAAATAAACCAAAACACTTTATTTATTGTAATGCTTTCAAATTAAAAGTCTTTAAAATGGCTCTTTGTACACAAACTATTTTTGATCCAGTTTTAAAGTTCTTATATTTGGGTGGGGAGCGTCATAGAAGCCTAATTTTCTTAGTGTAAATGTTATTGTTGGCTCATTTTGCTTCCTAGCAATAGCAATAGCAGTTAGACTTATATACCGCAGGGACAGGAACTCATCAGCCCCAGGCCTGTCGGAACAGCCAGGTTTTAAGGGCTTTGCGGAAAGCCGGAAGGGAAATGAGAACTATCAAAACTTTCAAACAAGGAGGAAATCCCATTTTAATATTAATTTCACACACACACACACTTTCCTCATAGTATGAAATTCCTACATATTTGGACTGCTGTAACACAAATAGTTATACCACACTACATAACAGCTTTTCTTCATTTACATACCTAATGCAGCACCCTGTGAGTAGCCAACATAGAACAACTGTTGTTGGCCAGTTTTCTTTAGAATGAAATTGACGACAGCTGGAAGATCATACTTTGCCATTTCATCAAAGCTAGGGAAAGATACAAGGCAAAAGAATTGAATTCAAGAATTTATTTAACAATAGCAATAGCAATAGCAGTTAGACTTATATACAGCTTCATAGGGCTTTCAGCCCTCTCTAAGCGGTTTACAGAGTCAGCATCTCGCCCCCACAGTCTGGGTCCTCATTTCACCCACCTCGGAAGGATGGAAGGCTGAGTCAACCTTGAGCCGGTGAGATTAGAACCGCTGAACTGAAAATAACAGTCAGCTGAAGTGGCCTGCAGTACTGCATCCTAACCACTACGCCACCTCGGCTCTTTAACAATCTGATGGGGATTCTGAAGGAAGCCAAAATAGTGAGTGAAATAAAGTGGGAACGGTATTATATACAATAATTGTCCTCTAGATGGTGTATCAAAATTTCTGTTCCATATTAGCTTGATATGGAAACATATTCCACAATTCTGAAGAAACAGTTTGTAGAATTGTACACGTTCCAACTTCCAACATTAGAATATTGAATACGGATTACGAAAATGAATTCATTTCCCTAGAAGCAAATACCAGATCTAATTGAATTATTTTGGATCTTAAATTATTTATGGCATGAGATGGAAATTATTTTCTCTTTTCATTCCATTTCCCTGCTGCAAAATACCACGATTGCAACAATAAAATATACCTGAAAGCCCAAAATTCATCTTCATTCACAGACAGATTTTGGTGACTTCTGGACCAAATATTCCCCCTGCTGTTTCCAATCCAAACATCAAATCCAGCATCGGCAAGGATGAAACCCAAACTGTTGTGGGCGAAGTTGGTAACCCAGTTGCTTCCATCTCCTAGCAAACCATGCTGGAGAAATACTACAGGTTTCATATCTGGAGAAAGAATATAATATTTTATTTAGATATTAACATTATTTTGTTTTACTAGGGATAAATGTGTAGAAAGAATGGAATGTGGGGGAAATTGTGATTTATCTATGTAGGATATACAACCAGAGCTGAGGTGGCGCAGTGGGTAGAGTGCAGTACTGCAGGCCACTTCAGCTGACTGCTATCTGCAGTTCAGCGGTTCAAATCTCACCGGCTCAGGGTTGACTCAGCCTTCCACCCTTCCGAGGTGGGTGAAATGAGGACCCAGACTGTGGGGGCGATATGCTGACTCTGTAAACCGCTTAGAGAGGGCTGAAAGCCCTATGAAGCGGTATATAAGTCCAACTGCTATTGCTATCGCTATATTGGGTTGGAACAGGACTCAATTTATATGGACAATTCTCATCCATCCACTCATATAGTCCTAGAAATGTGTTTCATTTTTTTTCCTGGTATGTTTCTACCTTATCCCTTGCTATATCTCTTTATCTCACCAAAATCCATTTGATAGTTTCTGCCAGATGGAATTCTGTTCAAGCTAAGGATATAGCCATCTGCTGTGATCACTTTGTATTCCTCGCTCAGGTAGCCTTTATGGACGATAAGTTCATTCTGCAACAAGAGTAAAAACAAACCAACAATTCAACAGATATTTTAAAAATTTGTGGCACTATCTCATATCATCTTCTGGAATTATGTTTGATGTATCTGCAGCTGAGCACCGAGTGATTATTAGAGAAATACAGTTTTAGGAAACGGATAGCAAGTTGCAAGGATAAATTCTTTTGTCACACAATTCTCTCTTTTTTAGGGCTGTTATAATAGTGGGTTTTTTAAAATTACCCCTCATTTTCTGTATCACGTTTTTTCCCCCCTAGGAGTCATTAAACTAATGATTGACACAACACTACATTATGCATCTTTAAAAAAAAAAAAATTAACCAGAAAAATCTGTGGGAAGATCGATGATCAATTGATGGAGACAGCTTATTTTGTCCCACATCATGAAACCTTCTTGAATCTGGAGTAATTGGGCTTAGGTGAAAATCATGAGGATGATTTCATTCTCTATTATCCATAGAAGATCATTTGAATAAAAATATTAAATACAGTGTGATGTTTTATATCTTATGTCTGTAAAAATTTGATATCACGCCTATCCTCCGCGAGCTGCACTGGCTTCCCATTGGTCTCCGGATGCAATTCAAGGTGCTGGTTATCACCTTTAAAGCCCTACCTGGCCTAGGACCCGGATATCTGCGGGACCGTCTTCTGCCACATACTTCCCAACGACCAATAAGATCGCACAGGGAGGGCCTTTTCTGGGTGCCGTCAGCCAGACAATGTCGGCTGGCAACTACCCGGGGAAGGGCCTTCTCTGTAGCCGCTCCGACCCTCTGGAATAAACTCCCCCCAGAGATCCAGACCCTACCCACTCTCATGGCCTTCCGAAAGGCTCTTAAGACCTGGCTATTCCGGCAGGCCCCGGGCTGTTAAACTCATGA
Source organism: Thamnophis elegans (assembly GCF_009769535.1). Taxonomy (NCBI): domain Eukaryota; kingdom Metazoa; phylum Chordata; class Lepidosauria; order Squamata; family Natricidae; genus Thamnophis; species Thamnophis elegans. Next base: position 43,616,599 of record NC_045555.1, on the reverse strand, counting down.
TTGAGTTCCAGCCCCGATTTAGACTGGGTGTACGTTGTGGTCTTTTTAATCTATGTTTCTGTGTTTTTAACTTCTGTTTTTTAAATGTATTGTTGTAAGCCGCCCGGAGTCCTTCGGGATTGGGCGGCCTATAAATTTATTAAACATTAACACAAACATTAACATATAATTTATTCAGCTTTCATCAGGTCTATGCAAAATGCTCAGTTGGCTTTATATTCGTTTAGTGTAAGGTTGTCTTGATTTATATTCATAAGGTGGGAGGAAAAGGCATAAGGATCTTGAAGATATGTGCATTTGATACACTATCAAGACCTTTAAATATGGTTTCAACAGAAAATGGGAATGAGTACCACCTCTCTCTTACCTGACCTTAAGGATAACTAAATGGAACAACTCATTAAGCCACTGACTGTTTCGATGTATGAAATGTAGACTGAATGAACCAATGATAATACTTGGGTATATTGCAACATATATTAAATACATCCTTTAAAAATAGGGAAAGAAAATCAATCATGTAAATTGATAAATGGATAATAGATATTTAATTTGGAAATCCCACGAGACAATGAGTCTAACTTTAAAAAATAGGAGGAGCACATTTAAAGTCAAGCATCATATTAATTTTCCATGAAAAGTGAAAGGCAACTTACAACATTCATAAAGGCTTCTGAATCCGTAGCTCTCTTTGTTCTTATTAGTTTTGAGTAGGCCAATCCGTGAATCAGGCATATTGTAATTATTAATGCCTGCATCCTCTGCCTGTTTAACAAAAGACATAGATTTCTTAATGACTGCTACGTATAACATTACGACACAATTGTGCTTGTTAAAAAGCTGTATGACCACAAACCATTCTAATGGCTACTGTTCAATGTATTAAATAAAAGTCCCTTGCAGCTTCTTGCTAAAATGATTGTTTTATATACTCCCAAAAACTTGCTTCCTTAATTTTCATAGAAACTAAAGAATGCAGTCAAACGGATATCTATACAAGACAACAGAACTTTTGATTCAGTTTAGTTTTATAAGAAGGATAACTGTACATAGAACAACAAATATTTTGGCTACCCAGAGGAAAACCAGGGAACAATGAAATATTGCCTAACTATCTGCCTCCACTTCTGTTTGAAAATACTTTTTCTCTTTTCTAGAAACAACTACAAATGAGAATCTATATCCATTCAGTTCAATCATATGAGTGAACCTATAGGATGAACTTCTAATTAAAGGAGAATAAGAATAAAAGAATAAGAGTAATAATAAGAAATGAAGCATGTCTTGCAGATCAATAAACGCATTGAAATGTCAGAACAATGTCATATATATTCAACAGTCATTTTGCTCTGATACTAATAATTTATTAAACTTGCATGCTCGATTTATTTTGAATAACTCTGGAAAAATTGTAATAGATTTATCTATGTGATCTGCTAATTAAAGCTCCGTCGCCGTATTCTTTTCTCTCATTATCTGAAGAATAACTAAAAAATATATATAAAACCATCAGATAAACCGTGTAATTCCCTTTATGGCTGGTGGTAGCCCTTTCATCTTTAAAATTCTAACCAAGCCACAGATAACTTCAAGAGGAAAAATACAGAAATAAAGTAGTTAGCTTATGCTTCTCTATCAACATTCCTTTTCCCGTAGTACGAGATATGTTTGTTATACTTACTGGTTTTAATATTCACTTGTTCCTCCAAAAGTTTCAGATGTTGAGATGGGGATTCTTGACACAATATTTATACCAGAAATGTGAGATAAAGGTGATAGAGAAGTTGCAACATTTAACCCTTCCTTGGAAAGCGTGTAGTGGAAACATCTATTTCCATCTCTTCCCCTTCTCCTTTTTAGCTGCTTTTTTCAATTTAGTAATATTGAAAGGAATTCATTGAAGACCAGATCTTGCTTACATTTTTAAGGACTGTTGTAGTGACTGTTCAAGCGACTTCAGAGAGAATTGAAGAGAAGGGATTTCAAATGCAAACGTTTTGTCTCATTCCACGGACTTTTAATCAGAAGAATAGGCTTGTTCCTACAGTTTTTCCAATGCATACCCTGTGTGAGCACTGCAGAGAACATATTATCCATAAAATGTTAAGGATTCACTGTTCTTCCTTCCACACTTTGCTTCCTTGCCCCGGCTAAGCATTTTCCCACAAGCATGGGGTCACTTTTGATTTCAGATTTTATTTTATGTCCGAGTGTTGATCCATTGGTTGCAACAGGAATTGACTGACCAGCTTGTTGCCCCAGCTTGACCTGAGGGACTGAGAGAAAGAGAATAACTGACCCAAAGTCACCCAGCTGGCTTTCATGCCTAAGGTAGGACTCATAGTCTCCTGGTTTGTAGCCTGGAGCTTTAACCAGTAGACCAAACTGGCTTTCTCAATTACCGGTATTCACTTTGCTGTGGCTTGATATCCTGACATCTAGCCTCACAGCCCAGTGTGTTCTATTACTGGCAGGTTTGGAAAACATATTATCCTCTGTTTCTGAAGTCAAACATAATTTGAACATTTGGGTTAACTATGATCAACAGTCACTTTCTTGGGTACAGACCCAAAGTGGCAAGGATCTAAGCACATTGCCCTGAATCTGTTTAAAAATGCATCCACGCACACTATCAGAAACCTGCATTCCATGAATAAATAATCGCATCCCTCAGTATTTTCAGGAGCACAGTTGCATGGGTTTGATGAAAGAAATGTCCTTCTGGGTGAGGGCTGGGTGATAACTTCCTACAGGTTGTTCCAAGGAAAAATACTTCTTCCCTTTGAAATGCTTTGTAGCCCTGAGCATTAAGACTTACAGAGGCCGTGACCTCCATTTAGATTTCTTATCTATCCAGGGCTGATATATTCCATTGTCATTAAATGAATGCATCATTAAAAGATGTAGAGAAATACATCAAGCAAATAAAGACTTTGTAGTTTCAGAAAGCCCCATGCTGTGTTTTGTCATTATATACCCTCAGTGAATTTTCCACTGGATTTTCCCTTCACTTTTACATTTACAAACACTTTATAAATCAGATGCAGACAAAGAATGTTTTATCAGGCATGATAGGAGCAGAAGGGAGTACTGTGTGTGTGTTCACCAACTTGAGTTATTATAAAAAAAAATAGGAAGGAGGGATAGCAATAAATATCATTCTTTTGAGCCAAGAGTTCAAAGTACTGTTGTGTGCATAATGAGTTTTGGCTACTAATCGATTTACAGCTTTGAGTCTCCCGAAATAATTTGTAGACTATGTTGATAAATAAATGAACTAAAATTACTCATGATTTACAGTATATGACATTCAACCTTTTGTATTTTCTATGATATTTCCGAACATTTTAAAATTAAGAATACTGCAAGGTATTTGAGACATTGATTTTTAAATCAATTTATATCTGGCTATCAGCTTTGTAAGTTGTATTTTCCTCCCTAGTGGCATACACTAGAGCAGGGGTGTGTCAAAGTCAAGGCTTGGGGCCTGGTTCCAGTCCACTAGGTGCTTACATCTGAGAGTCACTCACGCCCTTGTGACCTCAAGACTGGATTATTGTAACGCGCTCTACATGGGGCTGCCCTTGAAGAGTGTTCGAAGACTTCAGTTAGTCCAGAACGCAGCCGCGCGAGCGATTGTGGGTGCACCCAAGTACACCCACGTCACACCTATCCTCTGCGAACTGCAGTGGCTACCCACTAGTCTCCGGATCCGCTTCAAGGTGCTGGTCGCTACCTATAAAGCCCTACATGGCAACAGACCTGGGTACCTGAGAGACCGCCTCCTGCCGATTACTTCCCATAGACCGATTAGATCTCACAGGTTAGGTCTCCTCCGGATTCCATCCACCAGCCAATGTCGGCTGGCGACTCCCCGGGGGAGAGCCTTCTCTGTTGCAGCTCCAGCCCTCTGGAATGACCTCCCCGTGGAGATCCGGACCCTTACTACCCTCCCGGCCTTCCGCAAAGCCACCAAGTTCTGGCTGCTCCAGCAGGCCGGGGGGCTTGCGAAACATCCAGCCCCACGGAAACTGTGAATATTGCGGTTTTTTTAAGTGTTGTCTTTGTCTAGTTATTTCCCCTTCCCTTGTCTATTGTGAGTCGCCCGGAGTCCTTCGGGAGTGGGCGGCATACAAGACAAATAAATACAAATACAATACAAATGCATCTGGCCCGCAGGGCCGTCCTGGAAACAGTGAAGGACTGGCCCAGGGTACCTCTGCCACTTGGGAGGATCGCATGTAGTTGTTCCAAGCTCTGCTTTTGCTGGCAGAAGGTTGCAGGAGGCTGTTGCAGCCAAAAGCAGAGCTTGGGAGCCTTCAAAGGTGCCCCTGATATGAGTGACGTCGAGCTGGCCATACCCATCCTGTCCCGCTGAGGTCAAACACAACCCTGATGCAGCCCTCAATGAAATTGAGTTTGACACCTCCGTACAGAGGATTACTCTGTCAGCTTCTGAAATTTTGCTGGCTCTTCGCTTTGGCCGACAGCGCCCTCTGCTGGGGGGCAGGTCATTTTTGAGTCCTACTAATCACATAGAAATATTTCTCCATTAGGATATTTCTCTAACCTCTCAAGTCTCCCAATGGTGCACTCTTGGCTACTTAACTGCTAACTGTCCTCTTCTTCTCCTTTTCAGCTTTCATTAGTGCCTTCTCCAGAGAGCTGGGTCTTTGCATAATGTATCCAAAGTAGGATAGTTTTGATCATTTGTGTTTTGACTGAGAGCTGTGGTTTGATTTGTTTGAGGATGCATTTGTGTGTTTTCTTGGACATCCACAGAATTCTCAGTTCTCCACCATCAAAGCTCAAAGCATCCAAAACTCGTCCTATCCTGATTTGATCCAATTTGATGCTATTCTTTTGTTTGAACGGCACTTTTATCTGAGTGCTGGCCATATGGCCACAATAAATAGTGTATTGGATACTGGATATTTTGATTAAATGAATATAGGATATTGATATATGGTTATTGTTAGAATGCTGTTAGTCTACATGGTATTGGACCTGGGTACTTGAGAGACCACCTTCTGCCAATTACCTCCCATAGACCCATTAGATCCCACAGATTAGGCCTCCTCCGAATTCCATCTGCCGGCCAATGCCGGCTGTCGAAAACCTGGAGGAGGGCCTTCTCTGTGGCTGCTCCGGCCCTTTGGAACGAGCTCCCCGTGGAGATTTGGACCCTCGCCACCCTTCAGGCCTTCCGGACAGCCGTTAAGACCTGGCTGTCCCAGCAAGCCTGGGGTTGAGTTCCCCCCCTACTCGAATTTGCTGTGTTTGCTGTGTTTTTTAAATCGTCTGTATTGTTGACCTGTTTGTCTTACTTTTCTGTATTTGTTCCCCTTCCCTTGGCTTTTGTTCAGCCGCCCTGAGACCCTTCAGGGAATAGGGCGGCTTACAAATCGAATAAATTCCAATTCCAATTCCTTCAAGGTAGAGTCAACCAGAAAGCCAAAGTCATGAATGCTAATAATACTTTTATTATAAGGTTACAGTAACAGCCTTGTAACTTTGATTTCACCTTCCTCCCTTATCTTCAGGAGAACTGCAACCAGTTTGGTTTAGTGGCTAAGGCACCAAATGGGGAAAGATGGTGGGTTCTAGTCCCACCTTAGCCATAAAAGACAGCTGGGTAACCTTGGGCCAGTCACTCTCTTTCATCCGAGGTGGCGCTGTGGTTAGGGTGCAGTACTGCAGGCCACTTCAGCTGACTGCTAGTTCTGCAGCTCGGCGGTTCTAATCTCACCGGCTCAAGGTTGACTCAGCCTTCCATCCTTCCAAGGTGGGTGAAATGAGGACCCAGATTATGGGGGCGATATGCCGACTCTGTAAACCGCTTAGAGAGGACTGAAAGCCCTATGAAGTGGTATATAAGTCTAACTGCTATTGCTATTGCTATCCCAACTCACCTCACAGGGTGGCTGTCATGGAGGAAATAGGAGGATGAATATCAATAAATAAAATAAAAAATAAAGCCATAACCTGCAACCTTTTTTCAGATTACAGTTCTGACACAGACTCAGGTTTCTTTTATCTGACTGCTATCTTGGCTGCAGCTCTTCTCCTGTTCTTCTAGGTTCTTCTTTTTTTTCTATTACAATTGGTTGGATTTACTTTTGGTCATTTTACTTTTCCGAGATACAGCATATATTCCTTTAAAAGATGAACACGATGGAATGATCTCCATCTTACTATCCGAGACAGATAGAAAGCCGGTAATGTTGGAAGATCTTGCTACCATTGCTGCTACAATGACCTTTGGTTGAATGACCACCAATGAAGGAAGAAAGAATGAAGAAGAAGCAGCATTGTTGCCTCCCCCAACTTGACTCATTTGGGCCAAGTGAGAAGTAAACTATATTTGACTCTCAATTCAAGAAGAGAAAGTCATGATTCAGTTGATAGTTTGACCCATCCAGTCAGGCCAACTGTGGGAAGAAAAAGGGAAGGACGTTCCTGTGAATCTTCTACAATTTGTGTGGGATAAACTGAACAGCTAAACACAAAATGATCTGATGCCCTCCAGATTTTAACAGACTACAGTTAGACTTACTGGACTACAGTAGATTAGACCCACAAGTTGCACAAGTTTGTTTAGGGTAGTGCAACTCCATCCACCACCAAGAATGGCACAGTCCAAGAACTGGTAGCCCAAATCCAGGCAATCATGACAGGGTTTACCTGAAGCCTGTTGTTCCCCATTCAGATGGTTCAGGTGGTGTCGAGCATTGTGGTGGCAACTAGATGAGGAGTACAAAGACAAGTGTTGTCTTGCCTACAATCAAGCATGGTGGTGGGAATGTCATGGTATGGGGCTGCATGAGCGCTGTCAGCACTGGGGAGCTACAGTTCATTGAAGGAACCATGAATGCCAACCATGAATGCCAACACATACTGAAGCAGAGCATGATCCCCTCCCTTCGGATACTGGGCCGCAGGGCAGCATTTCAACAACCCCCAACACACCTCCAAAATGACCATTGCTAAAGAAGCTGAGGGTAATGGTGATTGACTGGTCAAGCATGTCTCCAGACATAAACCCTATTGAGCATCTGTGGGGCATCCTGAAACAGAAGGTGGAGGTGTGCAAGGTCTCTAACATCCACCAGCTCTGTGATGTCATCATGGAAGAGGGCTCCAGTGGCAACTTGTGAAGCTCTGGTGAACTCTATGTCCAAGAGGATTAGGACAGTGCTGGAAAATAATGGTGGCCACACAAAATATTGACACTTTGGGCCCCATTTGAACATGATCACTTAGGGGTGTACTCACTTTTGTTGTTGTTCCCCATTCAGATGGTTCAGACGGTGTCGAGCATTGTGGTGGCAACTAGGTGAGGAGTACAAAGACAAGTGTGTCTTGCCTACTATCAAGCATTCAGGTTGAGGGGACAATTAATTTAGAGAAGGGGTAGGCTGAAGGCTTCAAAGCATTCGAGTTATTCCATGACCCTTCAAAAGCGCGAACGTCATAAGCGCGCCGACAACACCGCGGCGCTAAAACCGCGATTTCAAAAGCGCGCCGACAACAGCGCGCCGACAGAAGCGCGATTTCATTTAAGGTAAGATTTACAGTTAGGTTTAGGGTTAGGTTTAGGGTTAGGGTTAGGTTTAGGGTTAGGTTTAGGTTTAGGTTTAGGGTTAGGTTTAGGTTTAGGTTTAGGTTTAGGTTTAGGGTTAGGGTTAGGGTTAGGGTTAGGTTGAGGGTTACGTTACAGCGCGCTTCTGTCAGCGCGCTTTTGTCGGCGCGCTTTAGGACTAATTAGTCGCTCATTCGTCGCGCGGTTTTGTCACCGCGCTTTAGACACCGCGGTTTAGTCAGGCGCGCTTTTGTTGTGCGCGCATTTGTGGTGGAACCGAGTTATTCTGCATCTTGGGGGACATTTGGAGAACGTTGGGTTTTTTTTCTGGTGATATTACACATGGAGGGCTGACCCCTATCAAAGTGTCCACCAGAGGAAGTGACTCTGTCAAACCACTCACAGAAAGTGTGGCCTTATCATTTGCTAAACATAGTACAGAACATTGGGGCAATGGTTATGTAAGTTGCAAACAAAATGTTACGAGTTGCATAAATTCCTTTTCCTAAGAAAACAGCATGACTGTTAGCTATTGGTGAACTCTATGTCCAAGAGGATTAGGGCAGTCCTGGAAAATAATGGTGGCCGCACAAAATATTGACACTTTGGGCCCCATTTGAACATTATCACTTAGGGGTGTACTCACTTTTGTCGCCAGCAGTTTAGACAACAATGGCTGTGTGTTGCATTATTTTGAGGGGACAGCACCTTAATGCTCTTATACAAGCTGTATACTCACTATTTTATACTGTAGCCAAGTGTCACTTCTTCAGTGTCGTCACATGAAGAGAGATACTTAAATATTTACAAAATGTGAGGGGATGTACTCCCTTCTGTGAGATTCCTGTACAGGCCTGGGGCTGTTGACCTCTTAAATGAGGTCCAGCCCCACTAAGGTTGAGTGCATGTTGTGCCTTTCCCCCCCCCCAAAAAAAAAGGTTTTATTTCTTTTAAAGCACACAAATATTTCATCATTCCTCAATCATTAAAACATCGAAGTACAATTTTTTTGTATGCCCCTCCCTCCCTCCACCCCCCCTACCCCCTCCTCCTCCCCCCCCCCGACTTCCCAGAACCCGTACACGGTATGGATTTTTTAACAAACACAGTCTAAAATTTATTGAGAAAAAAGAAATAAAGAAATTAATGACATTCTACATTGACCTTAGCTTCTTCTTGCTGAGCTAACTTTAAACAATTTAAATCATTTCTGATCTTAAGCATAGGCTAACTGGAATTTCTTGGTCCCGTATTTATTTTGTATATAGTCAATCCATTTTTTCCAGTCTCGTTTATATCTCTCATTTGAGTGATCTTTAAGATATGCCGATATTTTAGCCATCTCGGCTAAGTTTGTAACTTTCAATGTCCATTCTTGAGTTGTAGGCAAATCTTCCTTCTTCCAGTATTGCGCCACCAACAGTCTTGCTGCCGTTATTAGGTGCAGAATCAAGTTAGTCTCTACCACTGTAAAGTCAGTACATATACCTTCGGGATTGAGCGGCATATAAATTTATGAAACATTAACATTAAACATTGTACAAACCTCTAGGTGAAGACAGGATAAGAATGGCTGTCTCAACAATGGAATTATCTCAGGAAATTTCCAGATTCCCTGGGAACTCCAGGCTTGATAACATAATCAGGTCTTTTAACTCCTTCACAGTTTCCAGACATCAACAGCGGAGTTTAATTTGCCAGGGGTAGAGATGTATAACTATGTATAACTATCCCTCTTTGAGGGAGATGACCATTTCAGTAATGTGGGAGAAAAAATAAAAGTTGGGAATGACACCTCACTCCATGGTGACAGATGAGCTCACCCAATGGCTTCATGAAGATGTTGAATGGGATAGTACACTGTTCTGGCCCCCACTTAGCCTGTTCCAAACTACAGTCACACAAAGCTTGCCAAAAGAAAGCCTTTTTTTTTATTTTTATTTTCAAAACAAACACAACACATAAAATCTTCCTTTTTTACATACTGTAGGAAGTGTATCAGTTGGTTTCAAAAGACTTTCGTGCATCTTTTCCACAGTCATCAAGCATAATTCATATTAACTGAAGTATTTTAACTCAGATATTTATACATATTACCATCATTATACCTCCATTTGACTACAATTGTTTAATTGTTATCCCTCCTTCCTTCCCTCCTTCCTTCCTTCCTTCCTTTCTTTTCTCCTTCTCTCCTTCCTTTCCCCCTTCCTTTCCTCCTTTCCTCCTTCCTTCCCCCCTTCCTTCTCTCCTACATTCCCTCCTTCCTTCCCTCCTTTCTTCTCTCCTTCTCTCCTTCCTTCCCTCCTTCCTTCCCTCCTTTCTTCTCTCCTTCCTTCCCTCCTTCCTTCCCTCCTTCCTTCCCTCCCTGCTTCCCTCCCTCCTTCCTACCCCCCTTTCTTCTCTTTCTTCTCTCCTTCCTTCTTTCCTTCCTCCTCTCCTTTCCCTTCTCTCCTTCCCCTTCCTCCCCTTTACCCTTCCCCTCTTCTTCCCATTCCCCTCCTCTTTCCTACTCTTACATTCCCTCCCATTCTTCCTCTGCCTTCAAAAGAAAGCCTTTATCAGTCCCAGCTCACAGCTGGCTGCGAGCCCAAAATAAACATAGATAAAGTCTCTTGCAAACAAGGGTTACGCAGCAGAATGCAGAAACAAACCTCTTACAGCACCAGGTTTTCAAGAAAGCAAATCACTTCTCCAAGTGTCTCTTTGAATCAGGATTACAGAAAGCAAATCACTTATCCAAGTGCCTCTCACGAACAAACCACGGCCGATGAACGAGGAACCATGAACAAACGAATGAACGCTGACTTCTGCAACCAGGGCGTGGCACCATCCGTCCTTTTATCTCCAGAAGACCACACTAACGAGCCCCAGCTGCATTGTTATTCCTGCATCCCGACTCAACTCACAGCAAACTTCTGCTGAGTCACAACAGAACACTTGAACCCTCTAACACCCCACACATGATCTGACCATCACCAGGGAGACACTAAGGGCTCCCCTAATTTCATATCACTTTGCTACAGGTCTGACAGGAAAACCGATCAGCCGTGTGACCAGTGTCATACATCTCGGCCCTTTTGGTAGTCTTTATTATTCTCTGTCTGCATTTATAATTTATGTAATAAGTTGTAAAAGTTACTATCTATTGGTAATCCCCAAGGGGATTTTTCAAGAGGCAACTGGATTTTCTGCGTTTTCTTCGAAGACGTTTTGCTTCTCATCCAAGAAGCTGCTCACATTTGCCAAATGGTAGCGAAGGTAAGTGAATCCCACCGCTGGTAAAGCTTTCAGGTTGAGGGGACAATTAATTTAGAGAAGGGGAAGGCTTCAAAGCATTCGAGTTATTCTGCATCTTGTGGGACATTTGGAGAACGTTGGTGATATTACACATGCAGGGCTGACCCCTATCAAAGTGTCCACCAGAGGAAGTGATACTGTCAAACCACTGTGGCCTTATCATTTGCTAAACATAGTACAGAACATTGGGGCAATGGTTATGTAAGTGCAAACAAAATGTTACGAATTGCATAAATTCCTTTTCCTAAGAAAACAGCATGACTGTTAGCTATTTGAACTGAAATGTGAGAATGTGGATGGTTTTTTTTTTGTCTTATACATGAGAATTTTAAAATTATTTCCCAACTTAAGGAAGCTTAAGTGCACTTGATGAGATCATTATTTCTGCATGTTATGGATCATTATTTCTGCATGTCATGGTCTCGGGTTCTTCTATTAAAATATGAATTCTTCCAATGATGTTAATGCAGCAGCATGAATACATAGACTTTTCAGCATGTAAGATGAAACGCACATTTCCCACTAAAAATGTAAATCATATTTCTAAACATACTTGATAAAATGCAATAGGATATTTTTTTTAAAAAAAACCTACAGACATATTTTTCTACTCCACTCCCTTTATGCACATACTATCTCTCAGAACCTAAAAAAAATAGCTCCAACAGAACTGAATGCCAGTACAGAAACAATTAACCCCTTGGCTTAAACCAAGAAATATATCTAAATAATGAATGAGAATTAACAGGGACTGAAAAAACATTTGGGAATATGTGAATGGTCTTTCCCTACAGCCAAACCAAGAAACGAACTCAAACACATTTTAAAGCATCAACTCAAGGACATCTTTCCTTAAAAAAAATTAACCAAACAATTCCTCTCTGCCAGTCTTTTTCTGGCTTACTCAGATGTATTATAACCACTGGTGGGTTCCTACCAGTTCAGACCTGTTTGGCTGAACTGGTAGTGGTTTGGTGGCCTGGGTCGCTGGAACTGGCAGCGACCCAGGCCTGCTAGGCCCCCAAACTGGTTCTCTTGTTTCTCAGTTCTGTGCATGCGCAGAATAATTTTAATTGCACTGCGCATGTGCAGGCAGCGTGCATCAAGCACACATGCGCAGCGGGCACATGAGTGAACCAGTAGTAGTGCCTGCCGGAACTCACCCTTGATTATAACTTCTAATGTTTGTTTTATAAATAAAGCAAAAAATATACAGTAATGCTTCTTCACGTTTCAAACTTCAGCAATCTATAGGTTGAACCCTCCAGCACAAAATGGAATTTGTTAATTAGCGGCGTAACAATTACCACTTTATAAGCTGTCTTCCAAATGATCTTATATATTTAAGATTTGTATGTATCTGATCCCCACACCTCAAGAAATAACAAAATCATTCAAATATGTTAATGAAAGCTTTCAACAACTGCAGTTTACCTTTTCAAACTATAGCTATGGATAAAATAGCAATAAAAGCACCATGACAATATCATGTAGGAAGATAATTATTTAATTTCAATAATGATTTATTTATTTTTATAGTGTATATATTTTTGTACACCAGGGGGCGGCAACCTTAAACACTCAAAGGGCCACAAAGATCCTAACCAGAACGCCCCATGTTCAATTATGGAGTCAACTGGAGGTCTGGCTCCCCCACCATAGAGTCTCCTCCTAGCACAGCATCCTTTTTCCTCTGCCAACTGGAAGACCAGTTCCTCCACTATAGAATCTTCTCATAGCATGGCATTCTTTTTCCTCTCCAACCTCAAGTCTGCTTCCTCCACCATAGAGTCTCCTCCTAGCACAGCATCCTTTTTCCTCTGCCAACTGGAAGACCAGTTCCTCCACCATAGAGTCTCCTCCTAGCGTGGCGTCCTTTTTCCTCTACCTGTCCTAACTGAAAGCCCTATCAATTGTGGAGCCGACCGGTGACAGGGAGCCACAGCAGAGGGATGAAAGAGCCACATGTGGCTCCAGAGCTGCGGGTTGCTAACCCCTGGTACACACTATGCAAAATAATACTAGGCAACCAGTCTTCAGAACCGTGACTTTAAAGTGATGATTGAATCCTACCAGAAGATTGTGATAAGATGGGTTCAATTTAATGTCATGGATTCTTTGTCTCAGAACACACTTGTTTGTTTGTTTGTTTATTTTATTTATATGCCGTCCTTTCCCCCTGAAGGGGACTCAGGGCGGCTCACAACTCAAACCAGGGAAGAGGGATACAAACAAAAAATTAAAATGACACAAAACAATACATAATTTAAAACACGCGACAGTCATACCATTCGAGACAGGGGCAACAATTCTTTAGCCCCAGGCCTGTCGGAACAGCCAGGTTTTAAGGGCTTTGCGGAAGGCCTGGAGGGTGGTGAGGGTTCGAATCTCCACGGGGAGTTCGTTCCAGAGGGTCGGAGCAGCCACAGAGAAGGCTCTCCTTTACAATTAACACATTATAACAGAACAATTACCCCTTGAAGAAAAGGTTATTTTCCAATCATTATCTGGGTGATAAGAGAGGAAGTATGAGAATATGGAATTTGACAAAGTCTGAAGATCTAATGGAACAATTTTAAAAACAGGAAGAGGAAATATAGGAGTCCTACTTTCTACATGACAAAAACTCATGGCATTATGCTAGAAATAGATTTGACTAACAACGAAGGCATTTGCTTTTGTGTGTAACCCTGCTTCCTATTGTTTAATAATAGCACTAGATGTTTTTTTTAAAAAATAACTTGCTTAATATTTGAAATATTATTAAATATTTTAATAATATTTTGAACCTTTCCAGCTTTGCAGACACGAATAAAGCATGTGCATAAGTGCTTTCCCACTGCTCACACAATGGGGTGGGGGAAGCATGCATTTGTGCTCTCCTGATGCTTCTGCAGCCCGGTTCTGAACAGCTCAAGGCCCTGTAGTCGACTCCAACCCAGGGGTTGGGGACCCCTGTTTTAAATCATTACAGGTATCCTTGTATTTCTACCTTTCTGTTTGTTGAATTCCCTAATTTTTGTTTACCATCACAATAAGTGCTTGATGAGCCGAGGTGGCGCAGTGGTTAGAGTGCAGTACTGCAGCCACTTCAGCTGACTGTTAGCTGCAGTTCAGCAGTTCAAATCTCACCGTCTCAAGGTTGACTCAGCTTTCCATCCTTCTGAGGTGGGTGAAATGAGGACCCGGATTGTTGGGGGCAATATGCTGACTCTGTAAACCGCTTAGAAAGGGCTGAAAGCCCTATGAAGCGGTATATAAATCTAACTGCTATTGCTATTGTACCTCTGGTTCTGAAAACTCATACTGCTTTTGTTTATCCCAGCAATGTTTGCCACTCACAAACAACCATTTCTTTATCGAATGCTGGAAGGAAGACAAATGATTGTGTCAACTCTGAAGCGAATCTGGCTGAAGCCATCTTGTGCTGCCTCATAATTGCCATGAAGCCTGAGAGGGGGAAGGGAGAGGGGAAAGTAGAGAGCCCAGTTATAGTCAAAACAAAATGTTTTTCCTGTGGGAACCAAGGTCATTGAAACAGGTGGCTTTTGAAAGAGAAGAGGAACCTGCCTTCCATTTTCATTGGACAATGTGACCGGTGACACCTGTGAGGGGGCAGTTTTACTCTTTTAATTAGGTGAAAACAGCGGGAACTGTCAGAGTGGTTTTTACCACCTGTGCCGAAATGATGTATCCAATAAACATGTCCTTTGAGGAGTCTCCCTGCTTCGGAGTTATGCTTTCAATGGGCACATTACTTGAAACACTGACAGCGTACTTTACTCTCTTTGCAGAACAATGCGTCTTGATGGAATCTCTGGAGTAATATATTTGAATTAATTAATTAAATGTAATCAGGTTGTCCACTCTAAAACAATTCTAGGTGGTGTATAGTTAAAAATACAGGTAGCCCTTGACTTACAATCACTTATTTAGGGACCAAAATTACAATGGCACTGAAAAAGTAACTCATGGCTGTTTTCCCCATGATTGTTGCAGCATCCACATCACACACCTGTGTGTATACCCACATCATCTTCTGGAATTATGTTTGATGTATCTGCAGCTGAGCACCGAGTGATTATTAGAGAAATACAGTTTTAGGAAACTGATAGCAAGTTGCAAGGATAAATTATTTTGTCACACAATTCTCTCTTTTTTAGGGCTGTTATAATAGTGGTTTTTTTAAATTACCCCTCATTTTCTGTATCACGTTTCCCCCCCCCCCCAGGAGTCATTAAACTAATGATTGAAACAACACTACATTATGCATCTTTAAAAAATAATTATTATTAACCAGAAAAATCTGAGGGAAGATCGATGATCAATTGATGGAGACATATTATTTTGTCCCACATCATGAACCCTTCTTGAATCTGGAGTAATTGGGCTTAGGTGAAAATCATGAGAATGATTTGATTCTCTATTATCCATAGAAGATCATTTGAATAAAAATATTAAATACAGTGTGATGTTTTATATCTTATGTCTGTAAAAATTTGATATCACACCTATCCTCCGTGAGCTGCACTGGCTTCCCATTGGTCTCCGGATGCAATTCAAGGTGCTGGTTATCACCTTTAAAGCCCTACATGGCTTAGGACCCGGATATCTGCGAGACCGTCTTCTGCCACATACTTCCCAACGACCGATAAGATCGCACAGGGTGGGCCTTCTCCGGGTGCCGTCAGCCAGACAATGTCGGCTGGCAACCACCCGGGGGAGGGCCTTCTCCGGGTGCCGTCAGCCAGACAATGTCGGCTGGCAACCACCCGGGGGAGGGCCTTCTCTGTAGCTGCTCCAAGCCTCTGGAATAAACTGCCCCCAGACATCCGGACCCTACCCACTCTCATGGCATTCCGTAAGGCTCTTAAGACCTGGCTATTCCGGCAGGCCCTGGGCTGTTGACCTCATGACTGAGTTCCGGCCCCGATTGACTGGATGTATGTTGTGGTCTTTTTTAATCTATGTTTCTGTGTTTTTAACTTTTCTATTTTTTAAAATGTATTGTTGTAAAGCCGCCCGGAGTCCTTCGGGATTGGGCAGTCTATAAATTCATTAAACATCAAACAAACATTAAACATCAACATCCCCATGGTCCAGGGGTGGGTTTCTCGCCCCGTTCCAACCGGTTTGGTTGGAACGGGGCCAGCGGCGTCCTCGTGCACGCGCGCAGCGCACGCATGCGTACTAGCGTCTGTGCGATGCTCCAACTGCTCCTGGAGGATCGCGCAGGCGCTGTATGTGTCCTGTGCATGCGTGGAAGCGCAGAACTCGTCAAAACCGGGTAAGGAACGCGGGTGGGCGGGTGGGCCCTTCGCCGTTCCCGGAAGTTACTTACTTCCAGGTTCGCCGACCAACCGGTTCGCGGGGACCGCCGCGAACCGGTTGAAACCCACCCCTGCCATGGTCACATGATCAAAATTCAGATGTTTGGCAATTGGTTTCTGGTTGTGACAGTTGCAGCATCCCTGGGTCAAGTGATCATCTTTTGTGACCTTATGACCATCAACGTTAACGGGGAAGCCAGATTCATTTAAGAAGCATGTTACCAACTTAACAACTGCAGTTATTCACTTAACAAATGTGGCAAGTAAGATCGTAAAATGGAGAAAAACTAATTTAGCAACTGTTTTGTTCAGCAACAAAAATCTAAGGCTCAATTGTGATCATAAGTCAAGGACTACCTGTATTGATAGAATAGAGATGGGAATACAAACAAGAAACTTCACCTATCCAGAAGTAAAAAAACATTCTGACCAAAGGAAATACATACCCAGTGTGCGAGATTATTTTAATCCCAGTCATATTTGTTAGGAATATAATCTAACAGTTGGGTTGGCAATATATAAATCATGTAACAATGCTATACCTGTTTCTTTAAATCATACTGTGAAATGTGATTGGTTGCTGTTTTCCTCAATCGGCCAGAAGAGGGAGCCAGAATGACTGTTAGTTCTCTGTTCATTAGATGCTGGGCTGATCTGATCTGGGTGTTTTTGGAAGCTGGCTGTTAGAAAGTGCCGTGAGCTATTGTAAGTTTTCCAACTGCTATCAAACTTTGAGTACCGGACTGTTTGTATGATTATGGACTATGTTATTTAGATTATCCCTTAACTGAAAGATATTGATGACTGACTGTCTTATCCGTGTATGACTTGGACTGTTTGATGGACTCTGATACCTCTATTTCCATGAAAGTAAAAGCCTATTTAAATTGCAGTGTCTCTGTATGCTGGTTTGTGTGTTCTCCAACACAACTCTCACAACACTTGTCTGAACGCACTCACTCTCCCAACGGGGAGCTTACCTAACACTGGTTATGGGCCCAGAGTGTACCAGATGTAGCTAAAGGGGAGTTCGTGTTGATATGCAATACCGCATACAGATAGCTGTTTATTTAGTGATTGCACTATCCTGGAGAAGATGGCGAGCGACCCATCAACAAGCTTATTGATGATAACCCGATTGGATGGAACAAACCCGTGTAATGAGATCACCTGACAGGTAACAAGTGTCTATAGCATGTCAGGCAAATAAGGTTCCTGCAAATTACCAAGAATAAACTCTATATACAACTGAGGAACAGAAAGCTTGGAAAGATGCAATGGAAAAGGAATTAAATGCATAACCTAGAAGTGTATGAAAATGTAAAGTTACCACCAGGTAAACATGCCATTGGTTGTAAATGGATTTTCAAACTTAAAAATAGTGTAGATGGGACTGTAACCCATAAAGCCAGGTTAGTTGCACAAGGGTTTGCTCAGTCAGCCAATGACTATGATGAGATCTTTGTGCCTAGTTTAAAGGCTACAACGTTATGTGCAGCATTAGTGTGGGCGGCTAAGAATGAATATATAGTTAATCATTTAGATGTAGAGACAGCATATCTTCATGCACCGTTGCAACATACTATATATTTACAGAAGCCTGCAGGATATAAACTGGAAAGTAAAACTGATTGCTGGAGGTTGAAAAAGAATCTTTATGGCTTGAAGCAATCAGGATATGAATGGAATCAATGCATAGTTGAAGAGTTAACTAAGATAGTTTTAAAGCTGGCAGGGCTGATCCATGTTTGTTTAAGAAAGAAAGTAATGGTGTGATTTCATTGTTGCTATTGTTCACTGACGACATAGCATTAATCCCTAAAACTGAGCAAGAAGCTATGAGGATTATAACATTGTTAAGGACGCAGTTCAGTATAAAACATCTTGGTGAGATTAGGCAATATCTTGGGTTAAAGATAGATAAAACTAGGGGAGGATACAAAATCTCACAAACCGAGAAGATTAACCAGCTACTCAGGACGTTTAGGATGGAACTGTGCAAACCAGCTAAAACTCCAAGGGTCAGGAATTTAGCCATGATGATGTAAAAAGCCCTGTGTTTGATAAAGGTATTTATCATTCATTGATTGGTAGCTTATCGTATCTGAGTAATTGGTCAAGGCCTGACGTAGTATATAGTGTAAATCAATTAGCCAGGTTTAATGCTGAACCTACTGAAAGGCACTAACAAGCTGCTAAGAGGATATTAAGATATCTTAAGCAAATGATGCATTTTGCACTGTATTTAGAACCTAAGAACGATCTGAGCTTAACTGCATACGCTGATGCAAGTTTTGCAACAGATGTGTCTACATGGAAATCAACATCAGGGTTGTTGTATTCCTGGGAAAAGCACTAATTGGATGGCAGTCTATTAGTCTATCGACTATGGAGGCTGAATTCTCATGTTTGTCATTAGTATGTGCAGATGTAGTTTGTTACAAACAACTCCTACTGGATATGGTAATTAATGTACAAGAACCTATTGTTTTTTACGAAGACAATCAAGCAGCAATTCAGATGGCATCTAATCTTGTAAAAACTAGGTCAAAACACACTGACTTGAGATATTTAAATGTAAGACAAAGTATTAGTAGTAAACGGATTACATTAGAATACTGTATGTCTGAAGATAACATCGCAGATCATTTTACTAATGCCCAAGGTAATATAAAGCATAAACGTTGTTGCGAGGAATAAAGATTAAGATTGTAAGATTTATATATTATCCTACTCAAAGAGGAGAATGTTAGGAATATAATCTAATGGTTTGGTTGGCAAGATATAAATCATGTAACAATGCTATACCTGCTTCTTTAAATCATATTGTAAAATGTGAGTGGTTGCTGTTTTCCTCAATTGGCCATAAGAGGGAGCCAGAATGACTGTTAGCTCTCTGTTTGTTAGATGCTGGGATGATCCCATCTGAGTGTTTTGGAAGCTGGCTGTTAGAAAGTGCTGTGAGCTATTGTAAGTTTTGCTATCAAACTTTGAGTACTGAACTGATTATATGATACTGGACTATGTTATTTGGATTATCCTTTAACTGAAAGACGTTGATGACTGACTGTCTTATCCGTGTATGACTTGGACTGTTTGATGGACTCTGATACCTCTATTTCCACGAAAGTAAAAACCTATTTAAACTGCAGTGTCTCTGTATGCTGGTTTGTGTGTTCTCCAACACAACTCTCACAACGCTTCTCTGAACGCACTCGCTCTCCCAACGGGGAGCTTACCTAACAATATTCATGGTGAATGAGTGGTGCGGTGGCTTAGAGGTGAAACTCTCATCTCAAAATCAGGAAGCGGTGAGTTCGATCCTTGGAAGAGGCAGACATTTTTTTTCTCTGGGAAAAATGAGAATATATCTGCTGAACAAAACTCTGCACTGGTGACAGGAAGGGCATCTGGCCAGTAAACACTTAGCTCCATTCAGTTACCCAGACTCCAGCCCACAACGGATTATGCGGTCATTAAAAGAGGATGATGTTCATGGTTGAATAAATCTGGGGAAGGGGAATGAGGAAAAAAGGCAATTGCTGTGACAGAGAATGCAACATTTTTTAATCATCCAAATCTGTATTGCAGAGGCAGATGCAAATATAGAGCAACCTACTGGTTTACACCGTGATCCGACAAAAGGGCGAATGACAAAACCACGCCCGACTAAACCGCGTTGCTGACATCATCAATGCGGCGACAACAGCCAGGGCGGAGAAAGAAGGGTGCTTTAAATAGCACGTTGAAAGCAAGCCGATTTAACTTAAGGTAAGGGTTAGGTTTAGGGTTAGGTTTAGGGTTAGCTTTAGGGTTAGGGTAAGGGTTAGGGTTAGGTTAAGGATTAGGGTTAGGGTTAGGGTTAGGGTTAGGTTAAGGGTTAGGGTTAGGGTTAGGGTTAGGGTTAGGGTTAGGGTTAGGGTTAGGGTTAGGGTTAGGTTTAGGATTAGGTTAGGGTTAGGTTTAGGGTTAGGTTTAGGATTAGGTTTAGGGTTAGGTTTAGGGTTAGGGGTTAAGTTTAGGTTTAGGGTTTACAGCGTGCTTCTTTCTCTGCGCTGTTGTCGCCCTGTTGATGACGTCAGCGACGCGGTTTAGTCGGGCGTGGTTTTGTCGTTCGCCCTTTTGTCGGTGAACCGGTTTATCCAGACCTCTCCATCACTTGAAGTATTTCGAAGAACATGCGTTGGGGAGCATTGAGTCCCCAGACGAAATCCCAATGACTCCAGTCTGACCACGAGCGATGGTAAACCAGGTTAACAATACCAGGGAGTAAGAGCTCTACATCTTTTGGGTCTGCAAGCGTGTCTTGTCCCCCAGACCACACTGCCGTCAGCACCGACATGCCTTCTATTTGATATGAAGGAGGAACGCTCTAGAAAGGAAAACAAGGGAATCCCAATATTGATAATTGTAATACAGTGTGAAAACTGAGTCGCAATCGCAGGCTTCTGGAATGAGTTACATTTTTCATATGGATCGGATGTTAATCGTCATTTAAATGGTAGGATGGGGATGAGAGGAGAGAAAGAAGATGAGATAGAAAAGATTGTTTTCTTTACACTTTCGTTGCTATTTCCATTGTTTGTCATTGCTATCTTTCATGCCCAATGGAGGAATTCATACAGCGGTGTAATCCTCTGAAATATGCTAACGGTTTGGTGAGTCTGCTACCAAGTGCATGCTTTGTGTGCCTGGGGCGCATCCGTGCAGGTAGGTAGAACAGTGAGGGAGGGAATCTGCTGTGCCACGCGATTTAGATTACCTAGAAAGCAGGAAATCCAACTATTCTAGCTTATATAAATCGTGCATCACAGCTGATTGTCACCCAGTTGATCATTGGAAATACCGGTTCGCCTGAACCGTTAGCAGTTTTTACTACTGGTTCGGACAAACTGATCTGAACTAATAGCATTTCACCCCTGATTTCATAGTATGTCCTTCTTTTAAAAAAACTATGATAGTATCACTATCATAGCGCAGTGGTTAGAGTGCAGTACTGCAGGCCACTTCAGCTGACTGCTAGTCTGCAGTTCGGCGGTTCAAATCTCACCGGCTCAAAGGTTGACTCAGCCTTCCATCCTTCCGAGGTGGGTGAAATGAGGACCCAGACTGTGGGGGAGATATGCTGATACGCTTAGAGAGGGCTGAAAGCCCTATGAAGCGGTATATAAGTCTAACTGCTATTGCTATTGCTATCACAGCTGGTTATATACATTCAAAGCTGTATTTGTGCATTCTTTTTAATAGAGCAATAATAGGAATGGACACAGTGGAAATATTTCCCTAAGAATGAAAACATAAATCAAAATCACAATCAAAATATCTTTACCTAAACAAAGCACCTTTATATAAAAAAGTTCCTTTACATGATCAAATAATCTTTCTTTTTTTAAAAAAAATGAGTATAGCTATGTCAAAACTAAAAACTATATCCATGGTATTGGTATAGGAGTTTTTAATTAATATAGTTGAGGTTTATTATAATGCAGATTCTTGACATAATATTCTCATTATTTCATATTTATTTTCCAAAAGCTTTCTGAAGTCGTATTCCTTTTAGGATCTTTGGCCTGCCACACTTTCTATTATTTTACTATGCTGTTTCATTAGTTGGGTAATTGGGAGGGGGAATAGTAAGGAGTAGAATGTGTTGTTGTCAAAATAAAACATTCCTTTCTAGAAGCCCAAGGTCATTCTTTGTCTCTGCACCTGACTGGAAGTGGATGGGTGGATAATGCCAGCGTGGCAATGGAAGATTGGACCATGTGATGGACTTGTGGCTGTGGGGCAAGATCATGAACTTTCAACTGGATGGAAACCCCAGAAAGTTTTCAGATTCGGGTTTTCCACAGATGTGCCAACATGTCTCTCTCAATAAATTGGAAGTTTGAGGAAAGTTCTGCCTTGGACTCTGATTTAATTTTGGATGATATTTGGAACACGGACACTTTCCCTCTTACCTGTTTATATATCCCCTGATTTTTGTCCCCATAATCAAACCAGCGGAACAATCCTGTAGTCAGCATCTATCAAAGGCATCAGAGAAAGCATTATATACTATATACAGTATATCCCAGGGATGAAATCTCTCTTTTTTTGCCACCGGTTCTTTGGGCGTGGCTTGGTGGGGAGGGGGGGTCATGTGACCATGTGGGCATGGCCAACCTTTTTCCACTTTCTAAAGCATTTTTTACTACTGATTCTGGCAAATAGGTAGTAAAAAATGCTTTAAAAAGTGGGGGAGGGGAGATTTCATGACAATCAGCTGTGCTGCTCAATCATTGGAACTTTTTTGGGGTCATTTTTTAAAGCATTGCTTACTACTGTTTAACAGCCGAGGCGGCACAATGGTTAGAGTGCAGTACTGCAGGCCACTTCAGCTGACTGCTAGCTGCAGTTCGGCGGTTCTAATCTCACCGGCTCAGGGTTGACTCAGCCTTCCATCCTTCCGAGGTGGGTGAAATGAGGACCTAGACTGTGGGGGCGATATGCTGACTCTGTAAACCACTTAGAGAGGGCTGAAAGCCCTATGAAGCGGTATATAAGTCTAACTGCTATTGCTATTGCTACTTATTCGCTGGAACCGGTAGTAAAAAAAATGCTTTAAAAAGTGGGTGGGGGAAGGTTCCAATGATCGAGAAGCACAGCGGAGTGTCCTCCCCCCCCACTTTTTAAAGCTGTTTTTTTTACTACTGGTTTGGGCAAACCTTAACATTTTTTGCTGTCGGTTCTAGAGAACTGGTCAGAACTGGTAGCATTTCACCCCTGGTATATTCCCATTTCTGTGATTATAATCACAGCAAGTCGAAAGAACCAGAACTAAACCTGTAAAAGGAAGAAATAGAAACAAATACGATAATATATATTGTAATATTGGGACTGGGATCAAAAAAACTGCTATTTCTCATTTGCGATTTGGGAAACCTCAAAGGGAAAGGGAAACGTGTTTCATCTAAAACAATAAAATTTCAACAAAATGTTTATTGAAATCTAGAGAAGCTGTTGAGCACTTGGGAAGAGGAAAAAAGATTTCTTCTTTTGAAAAAGAACTCTCAGCTTGGCCTTGTCAGTGCCGACTGGCAACTACACGGAGGAGAGCCTTTTCAGTTGTAGCTCCGACCCTTTGGAACGATCTCCCCGTGGAGATTCGTACCCTCACCACCGTCCAGGCCTTCCACACAGCCCTTAAGACCTGGCTAGCCCGTCAGGCCTGGGGACAAAGATAATTGCCCCCACCCGAATGATGAATGAATGTTGCTTATTATTTTACTTCTATGTATTGTGTGTGTGTATTGTTTGTTTACCCCCTCCCCTCATTTTATGTAAGCCGCCCTGAGTCCCCTCAGGGAAAAGGGCGGCCTATAAGTATTAATAAATACTCAAATACTCAAATACTTGGTAAACAGAGCTACATTTTAAATACTTCAAGTTGAAGAACTATAGAAAGTTAGCACCTACCCCTATCCTAGAAGAATAAAATACTTTGAGAAATATTTAAAAAAGGCAGAATATTATATTTCCCTGGATGAGAAATTGAGAAACATGTTTTTAAGAGAGAGAAAGCAGCTCCCACTCTTCTTAATAGCCCTCAGCAGATGTCAGCACTTAAGAAACAGTTTATTGAAATAAGCCAAGTATCTAGGTCACTCTATTCATAGGCAAAAAAATGTCTTCAGCAAGGTTTGAACAAAGGTAGGATTAGCCCTCAGCCACAATAGGAATTGCCTAACACCCTTTCAGAACACAAACACCTTCATTGCACCATCTCAGTTGCACAATCCCCAGCAAACTTCAACCAAACTTAGCTCAGACAAACATCACCTCTACATGGCCCCATGGGAGTCTGACAACAGCCAATAGAACACATGCTCTTGCACAGGAACAGGAAGCTCAAGTTCACAGCTCAAGGGAAGATATTAAAAACCCCAACTCTCAATTTCATGGGGCCAGCTGCCCAGAGTCACATGTGGTTCTGCTTTATCATTAAACCATCTTTCCAATAAGCCTCCATGTTTCCAGGGTGTTTCTCCTGGCTTGGAACGGAACCGGATGGATATTTCTTCCAATAGAACCCTTGTAGGGCAAATATAACATTTAAGTGAACAATGCAGACTTAATATTCCTTAATATAATAAACTTTCAAAGTCTGGTGCTCTTCTGGGACATTGGACCATGAATCTCATAAATCTCTGAATAATATTTGTAGAGTAGCACATCCAGAAAATAAGAGGTTAGGATAGGCAACCTAGAGAATCCTGGAAACGCTAGTGGGTGCACCTCGGTACACCCACGTTACACCTATCCTCCGCGAGCTGCACCGGCTGCCTATTGGTCTCCGGATACACTTCAAGGTGCTAGTCGTCACTTATAAAGCCCTTCATGGTATTGGACCTGGGTACTTGAGAGACCGCCTGCTGCCAATTACCTACCAAAGACCCAGCAGATCCCACAGATTAGGCCTCCTTCGGATTCCATCTACCGGCCAATGTCGATTGGCGACCACCCGGAGGAGGGCCTTCTCTGTGGCTGCTCCGGCCCTTTGGAACAAACTCCCCGCAGAGATCCGGACCCTCACCTCCCTTCAGGCTTTCCGCAAAGCCGTTAAAACCTGGCTGTTCCGGCAGGCCTGGGGTGGATGAGTTCCCTTCCCCACTCGAACTGTGTGACTGTTGATTGTTTTTAAATTTTCTCTGTATCCTGTTTGCTGTTTGTATTACCCCCCCCCTCCCCTGGGTTTGTTAGCCGCCCTGAGTCCCTCCGGGAATAGGGTGGCATATAAATGAAATAAACCTAACCTATAAACCTAATATTCCTTAATATGATAAACTTTCAAAGTCTGGTGCTCTTCTGGGACATTGGACCATGAATCTCATAAATCTCTGAATAATATTTGTAGGCTAGCACATCCAGAAAATAAGAGGTTGGGATAGGCAACCTGAGTCCGCTTTGGGGAAAAGGGCGGCATAGAAATATAATAAATTCAACCTAGAGAATCCTGGAAATTATTGCTATCAGCATTAGAGCAAAATGACACATCTCAGGAGACCTTGATGGTTAAAGTGGCATATAATTTAACTAAAGTTATTGAAGACATTATACCTGTTGCCAGTGTAAGAGGTTCTTAACTGATGTTGTTTCTGGATAGTGCGCTGCATATACATCCATTCGGCTCTGTAGAGATTTGAAAAAGACAGTAGATTTTTTTTTTAAAAAAAGAAATCGGACAACTGGGGAAAAGAAACGTTTCCTTGCATTGCTCATTTTTGAAAGAAGATGTAGCATCCTACTTTTAGCAGAGGAGACTAATAGGTTTGGTCATCACCTGAAATAGGATTACCTTAGGTAATCCTCATGTTATGATGGCAATTTGTACTGAGAACCCTGTTAGTAAGAGTGATATCACGTGACTGTGCCACAGAAACACAGAAGCTCACTTTAGAACTGGATAAAACTCAGTCAAAGGTCCTCTTTGGTCTTACAATCAACAATGAAACCCTTCCTGATTGCCTATCTGTTTTGGTGTCCAAAGTAAGAAAGTGTATCTAGGTAAGATTCCAGATTAGGATTCACTTTACCTGGAATGCTAAAATCCTGACTAAAAGTGTTTCAGCTTTGAAATTATTTGTGGCTTTCCAAGGGCCAGAAATCATCTAAATGTTGTTGCAAAGGAATAAATAAAGAATGCAACTTTCTAGAATTTTAGCTACTGTTTTCATTGACCAGAAAGATTTCATTTACAACTCTCCTAAAAGACTTTGTTAGTCACATTCTCTCATAATTGCCTCATAAAATGACCATTTCCTGGCTGAATGCAAGACTAGGGAAATATTTATAAAATGCACAGTGCAATCCCTTCCCCTCTCGAATCGTGTGGCTATTGGTTGTTTTAAATGCCCTGTACTTTTTGTTGTAGTTTTTGTGTTTCCCTTCCCCTCCTTGGGTTTGTGCGCCGCCCTGAGTCCCGCTGGGAATAGGGGGGCATATAAATAAAATGAACCTCGAACCTCGAACCTAATACAATCCTATATCCTGGCTGTTATAAACTGTGGTGGTCTTTAACTGAAACACCTCACTTCTCAGCCATTTCAGCTAGCAGTTCAAAAGCTGGACTAGTTAAAATAGGACCTATTCTAGAAATGTCAAAAACTGGGTAAATTAGTCCTACTGGAAATTAAGTAGCCTTAAGTAGAAATTAAGTAGCTTAAGAAATGCAGGACTGAGCCAGATTGAGAAGTTTCAGAATGGCCTATTCTGAGCTTCCCATCTCTCTTATCATCATACCCAAATTGCACATTGTAGCCAAAATACTGAAATACTAAAGTTACTTTGGGGGTTATATTCGTTGTTGTTGTTGTTGTTGTTGTTGTTGTTGTTGTTGTTGTTGTTAGTTGCAAAGTCGTGTCCAACCCATCACAACCCCATGGACAATATTCCTCCAGACCTTCCTGTGCTCTGCCATCCTCTGGAGTCCATTTAAGCTCACGTCTACTGTTTCAGTGACTCCATCCAGCCACCTCATTCTCTGTTGTTCCATTCTTCTTTTGCCCTCAATCTTTCCCATCATTAGGCTCTTCCCCTGTGAGTCCTTCCTTCTCATTAGGTGGCCAAAGTCTTTGAGTTTCCTCTTCAGGATCTGGCCTTCTAAAGAGCTTCAGGGTTGATCTCCTCTAAGACTGACCAGTTTGATCACCTTGCAGTCCAAGGGACTCGCAGGAGTCTTCTCCAGCACCAGGGTTCCAAGATCTCAGTCCTTTGGTGCGCAGCCTTTCTTATATTCTATAAGGCAGTTTATTGATAGAATGAAATCTATGAGCCATCTGATTAATGTGAATACACATCCATCGATGGATGGGTTCCTCTGTGGGGCCTACAGAGATTATATATGTTGCCTTTTTCCTACAATATTCCCATTCTAAAAAAAAATCGTCCCCCTCCCCAAGTTAATGCTTCCATCCTTTGAGAGCATTGATGATGAAACCTTTGTAAAATTTAGAGAACCAAGACCAATAAAATATTTTACAAGAAGACTTAGTTACCATGTTTAGATTTGTTGGATTGTAAGTGTCCGGGAAAAAAATGAACTTTGGACATAATGTATGCATAAATTCAATTGTGCACAATTTCTTTATGAAGTCTCTCAAAGTCTTCCCGTCAACCATAAATTCTTTATCACCAAATATTTTCTGTAAAAATAAGAAATAGATTAACTATCAATGATGATGATGATGATGATAATGATAATTATATTTAAGGCATGCTAAGCTCATCTGGCTCCTACTGAGTTTTGAGCCAGCAACATTTGACTTACGCAAAAATTACATTGATTGTATATTGCAACAATTCTGCTA
Organism: Thamnophis elegans; assembly: GCF_009769535.1. Taxonomy (NCBI): domain Eukaryota; kingdom Metazoa; phylum Chordata; class Lepidosauria; order Squamata; family Natricidae; genus Thamnophis; species Thamnophis elegans. The sequence goes on along the minus strand of NC_045555.1, from coordinate 43,589,042 downwards.
TTGCAACATGTAATTGCAAATAAGAACTAGGTCAATGTAGCAGTGGACTGGGAGTAGCAGACGTGAATTTTAGCCCTTCATGAAGCATGGAGGCCAGCTTTTTCTCAACCATAGACTCAAAAGTTGAAAACATCTGGAAGGAAGATCTCCCTTCCTTCCTTCTTTCCCTCAAAACGACACTATACAGCACTGCACACCAAGACAACTAGACACAAGAATAGTTTTTTTTCCCCAAACACCATCACTCTGCTAAACAAATGATTCCCTCGCCACTGTCAAACCATTCACTAAGGCTGCATTACTATTACTATTAGTCTTCTCATCGTTCCTATCACCCATCTCCTCCCACTTAGGACCGTAACCTTGTTGCTTGCATCCTTATGATTTATATTGATATTGTTTCCTGATTGCTTATTTATACCTTGTGACTATCATTAAGTGTTGTACCTTATGATTCTTGACAAATGTATCTTGTCTTTTTATGTACACTGAGAGCATAGGCACCAAAGACAAATTCCTTGTGTGTCCAATCACACTTGGCCAATAAAGAATTCTATTCTATTCTATTTGATTTTATATTTCTTGTGATAGTTTTCCCAGAAATCAGTAAATCAACCATTCATCTTTAAAAAAAAAAAGATCAATGAATTAATACCTTGAATGAATGTTGAGGAAATTGGGACACAAATCTCAATACAGTATTCGGGACATGCTTAACATAGACCACAGGAGCTAAGGCAAAAAACATTTTGACTTTTTGAGACAGCTCTGGCATGGCTGAAAACGCTATGAAGCCTAAGAGAAAAAAATAAGAAAAAATAAGTTATTTGAAGCAGGGATGTCAAGCTCAATTTCCCTGAGGGTTTGATCTCTGGAGCCTGGGGTGGGCGTGGCCAGGGGTGGGCATGGCCAGCTCAATGTCACTCATGCGTGACCTGTCAAAACCGCGCTCGACTAAACCGCGCCCGATTAAACCGTGTCGTTGACATCATCAACAGGGTGACAACAGCCATTGCGGAGAAAGAAGGGCGCTTTAAATAGAGCTTTGAAAGCAAGCTGATTCAACTTAAGGTAAGGGTTAGGTTTAGGGTTAGGTTAAGGGTTAGGTTTAGGGTTAGGTTAAGGGTTAGGTTTAGGGTTAGGTTAAGGGTTAGGTTAAGGGTTAGGTTTAGGGTTAGGTTAAGGGTTAGGTTTAGGGTTAGGTTTAGGATTAGGTTTAGGGGGTTTAGGTTTAGGTTTAGGGGTTAATTTTAGGTTTAGGGTTTACAGCGTGCTTCTGTCTCTGCGCTGTTGTCGCCCTGTTGATGATGTCAGCGACACGATTAGTCAGGCGCGGTTTAGTCGAGCATGGTTTTGTGGGTGAACCCACTCATGTTGGGAACACCTGTGGTGGCCTGAGTGCTCTGCCAACGATTACGGGCTCCCGAACTCCGTTTTCAGCTACCAGAACCTCATGCAACCCTCTGCCAGTGAAAATGGAGCTGAGAGAGAGAGAGAGAGAGACAGAGAGACAGAGAGACAGAGAGACAGAGAGACAGAGAGACAGAGAGACAGAGAGAGACTGGATTTTTTTCCCCATGCTATTTTTAAATGATACCAAATAAGATTGTAGATGTAGCTTCTGCTTCTTGTGATAATATGCAAGAACTTTTACATTAGCACCACGAGGGTGGGAGGGTGGGAGGGAGAAGGAGAAAAATGGAAATAAAAGAGAGAAAGAGAAAAGGTTTTTCATTTTATCATACCAATCGTACTGCCTTGAGAATGACCAATGTAGTATAATTGTTTCTGTTTGGTTTTCTTCAAAATAAAATTTATTGTTGCTGGAAGATCATACATGGCCATTTCATGGAAACTGAAATGAAATATTAAAAACTAATTGTTAATAAATAAGTACAGAAATTTCACTTACAGCATTTTCAAACATTTCAGTAAAAGCTGCTCTCTACCCCAACTCTCCAAGCCAGTCCAGGAGGAAACCATAACTGAAAGTATCAAAAGCCACTGAGAGATTAAGGAGCATAAACCTAACCCAACTCTTTCTCGGGTTATCAACAAGCGTGACAAATGCTCTCTGTTAGTGAGTTACAGGATCACACTTACTTTAGACAATCATACAACTTTTTGCCTTAAGACCTCAACTGGTCTCAAAGAGCCGAGGTGGCGCAGTGGTTGGCCAAACTGGTAGTGGTTTTTTGGTCTGGGTCACTGCCTGTTCTGCGACCTAGTTCGCTGTTCCCTGCTGCCATTGCTGGCAGAGCCGAGGTGGCGCAGTGGTTAGGGTGCAGTACTGCAGGTCACTTCAGCTGACTGTTATCTGCAGTTCGGCGGTTCAAATCTCACCGGCTCAGGGTTGACTCAGCCTTCCATCCTTCCGAGGTGGGTGAAATGAGGACCCGGACTGTGGGGGCGAGATGCTGACTCTGTAAACCGCTTAGAGAGGGCTGAAAGCCCTATGAAGTGGTATATAAGTCTAACTGCTATTGCTATTGCTAACTGGAGTTGGTCAATCGGAGTCCAACCTACAGTTATCTATCATATAGCAAGACTATTTCTCGCAGTGGACCTGGAGATGATCTTTCAGCCCTAGCAAAGACCAGGTCACTCTAAATAGGGTCATTAGGCAGCTACAAGCAGAAGCAAAAAAGGGCAAAAGAGAAGAGCATTTCACCGGCCTTATTGCCATGATGTAGTCCCTAATCTGGATTGTTACTTGTGTTCAATGGGATTCACGCTTTTTTTTTCCAATAGCACTTCAAGAAACTTTGCACACACTTCATTTTCAAAAAGCAATGTACATAAGAGCCGCGGTGGCAGAGTGGTTAGAGTGCAGTACTGCAGGCTGCTTCTGCTGATCAGCAGCTGCCAGAGGTTTGGCAGATTGAATCTCACCAGGTCCAAGATGAACTCAGCCTTCCATCCTTCCGAGGTGGGTAAAATGAGGGCCCAGATTGTTGGGGGCCATATGCTAACTATAAACTGCTTAGAGAAAGGTGTAAAGCACTGTGAAGCGGTATATAAATCTAAGTACTATTGCTATTCCAGGATCAATAGCAAAAGCAATAGCAGTTAGACTTATATACCGCTTCATAGGGCTTTCAGCCCTCTCTAAGCGGTTTACAGAGTCAGCATATCACCCCCACAGTCCGGGTCCTCATTTCACTCACCTCAGAAGGATGGAAGGCTGACTCAACCTTGAGCCGGTGAGATTAGAACCACCGAACTGCAGATAACAGTCAGCTGAAGTGGCCTGCAGTACTGCACCCTAACCACTGCGCCACCTCGGCTCAATCTTTGAGTTGGGGAGACAGTTTGAGTTAGTGGGTAAGGTACCAGGCCAGAAACAAAGAGATTGTGAATTTTATTCCTGCCTTAGGCGTGAAAGCTGGATGAGTGACGTTGATCCAGTGCCAGGGGTGGGTTTCTCGCCCCGTTCCAACCACTGCTCCTGGAGGATCGTGCAGGCGCTGTATGCATCCTGCGCATGCGTGGAAGCGCAGAACTCGTCAAAACCGGGTAAGGAGCGCGGGTGCACGGGTGGGCCCTTCGCCGTTCCTGGAAGTTACTTACTTCCGGGTTCGCCGACCAACCGGTTCGCAGGGACCGCCGCGAATCGGTTGAAACCCACCCCTGATCCAGTAACTTTCTTTTAGTCCAACTCAGGGCTCCCTAAACGTCACTACTGAGCCCAGAGACTTTCAGAACCGGGCCACAGAAGTGGTGGGTAAGCGCACACATGCACTCCATTTGCACAAATGTCAACAGAGCTGCATGCCGTGAGAACACAGAACCATTCTCTCCCCCCGCACCGCCACCACCAGTCCACAAAGCTGAAAAGTTTGGTGAACTCTGGCCCAACGCACCTCACAGGGGGAAATAGGACATGCTATTAACTGACATGCTAGCATGTTGTTAATATAGCTCAATAGGGGAATACTGTTTCAAGCTATGACTCAAACTACCTGAAATTCCAGAATTCCTCTTGATCCACTGAGAGCGACTGGTGCTTCTGAGATAAGGTTGTTCCTCTGCTGTTTCCCAGCCAAACATCATAGCCTGCATCCGCAAGTATAAAACCAAGGCTGTTGTTGGCCATGTTCTCCACCCAGTGCCTGCCTTCTCCCAACAAGCCATGTTGCAAAAAGGCAACAGGCTTTCCATCTGTAAGATTTGTGGGTTATATTTAAAAATAAAAACAAAACGTTACCGAGTAGAATTTTTAAGCCATGACAACAAAACGTTTTAAACCAACCTTCCTAAACATTCATAATATTGTAGTATTTATAATTAATAACTTTCATCATTTTCGGTCACCTATTATTGTATTCTAGACAACATTATACAGACAAATATCCAAACTCCTGCCGATTACCTCTCTCAGACCAATTAGATCGCACAGGTTAGGTCTCCTCCGGATTCCATCTGCCAGCCAATGTCGGCTGGCGACCCCCCTGGGGAGAGCCTTCTCTGTTGCAGCTCCGGCCCTCTGGAACGAGCTCCCTGTTGAGATCCGGACCCTTACTACCCTCCCGGCCTTCCGCAAAGCCACCAAGTCCTGGCTGTTCCAGCAGGCGGGGGGGAGCTGAGAAGCATCTACCTCCATAGAAATTGTGAATGTTGGTTTTGTTTTTAATATGTTGTCTTTGTCTTGTTTCCCCCTTTCCCTTGTCTTTTGTGAGCTGCCCGGAGTCCTCCAGGAGTGGGCGGCATACAAGACAAATAAATAAATAAATAAATAAATAAATAAATAAATAAATAAATAAATAAATAAATAAATAAATAAACAAACAAACAAACTGCATGAATCTCTGAACACAGATTGCAAGAGAATCTTATTTTCTAGTATTATCCAGTAGGTACATATAATAATATGTTTTGGGATCTAGATGTTTTTTGAAGTAGACTCCAGTTTAACATGTTAAATCTTGAAAACGTACATTCATCCTTCTGCCTTGGCATGGCTATTAAACATATGATATCAGCTTAATATATTCAACATTGACTTTGACATTTAAAAAAATGAATACCTATGACTGCAATGTTTTTTCTTCCCCTGGGAATTCTGTTTATTGTTAGATAATAACCATCCTCTGTCAAGACTTCATACTCTTCATTTGGGTACCCGTGGTAGGAAATCATCTGACCCTGAGAGAAAAAAACAATTAACTCTCACATAAGATTGAATATTTTTTTCTAAAGCTAAAACCAAGCATCAGCTAGTAGATCATGTACAATGTTAATGTTTAATGTTAATGTTTAATAAATTTATATGCCGCTCAATCCCGAAGGACTCCGGGATCTCTCTTCCTCTCTTCCCCCTCTCCCTCCACCCTCTTCTCTCTCTCTCTCTCTCTCTCTCTCTCTCACACACACACACACACACACACACACACACACCACATACAACGACAAAGAGATTGAAAAGGGCAGACTCTACTAAGAACAGATCTGGATTTCTATTTGCCGGGGAAGGAATTCTGCTGTTTTCTGTTAAAATTAGGAATGCTGATAGTGATCCTTAACAATATGTAAATATGTGTGTAGATGTAGTCTTAATGATGATATAATTTTTCCTGTATCAGTAACCTTGATTGCAGTGGACTAGTTAACTAGGAATTCTGATCAGTGTGATATCAACATTACACAAAGTCTTACCGTGTTTCCCCGAAAATAAGACAAGATATTGTTTTCTTTTAACCCCCAAAATAAGCAGTTGGCCTTATTTTCAGGGATGTTTTATTATTTTTGAGGTGCAGAAGATGGCAATCATGGTAATCTCATAGCTGCTGCTGTGTTGCAATATTTTTGAGGAGGGTTGGTTTTTGGAGGAGGGCTTATTTAATGCATGTGCTCAAAAGCCTGATTGGGGATTATCTGGGGAAGTCTTATTTTTGGGGAAACAGGATAGTTCTTTGGAGAAGACTCAAATACTGGGAAAGCTGGAAAGAAAGGAAAGAAGAAGAAGATCAACAATAGGGCAGATAAACTCAATTACAATGGTAATGAGTGCACCATTGGAAAACCTGAAGGACCAGTTAGGGACAGATCATCATGGAGAAAATGTGGCTGCTAAATATTAACATTGATTTGATGGCACACAATCAATCAATTGCTATCAATATATTTGGAGGTTGGAAAAGAATGGTGTCGATTTTGCCATAAGGGAAAGAACAAGTGGTCACGCTTAGGTGTATGGTTCAGACCCCCCTCCCACTTCATTATTTATAAAATATAAATCGTGTGACTTACGACGGTCATATAAGCTTCAGGATTCACAACAAGTTTTTGTCCCAGAAATTCTTCGTAGCCTGCCAATCCTCGTATTAGATATGCTAATACAATAAAACTCCACATTTTCTTTCTCTTTTTTTCCCCCAGAGGTAAAAGAGAAACAGAAGAAATGAATCTTAAAAAATCAATACAGTTGACAAAATACATGCATTCATTTAAATCCTGACTGTAATTGTGAAGACACTGATGATTATGGATGGATGGGTTCCACCACAAAACCGCGTTCGACTAAAGGGCGCTCGACGAAACCGCGTAGCTGACGTCATCACAGTGCGACAACAGCGCGGAAAAAAAAGCACGCTGTAAACGCTAAACCTAAAATTAACCCCTAAACCTAAACCTAACCCCCCTAAACCTAATCCTAAACCTAACCCTAAACCTAACCCTTAACCTAACCCTAACCCTAACCCTAACCCTTAACCTAACGCTAAACCTAATCCTAACCCTTAACCTAACCCTAACCCTAACCCTAACCCTAACCCTAACCCTAACCCTAACCCTTAACCTAACCCTAAACCTAATCCTAACCCTTAACCTAACCCTAAACCTAACCCTAAACCTAACCCTAAACCTAACCCTAAACCTAACCCTAAACCTAACCCTAAACCTAACCCTTACCTTAACTGGAATCGGCTTGCTTTCAAAGCGCTATTTAAAGCGCCCTTCTTTCTCCGCGCTCGCTGTTGTCGCCCTGTTGATGACATCAGCGACGCAGTTTAATCGGGCGCGCTTTAGTTGAGCGCGGTTTTGTCGTGCCGCAGGATGGATGATCATCAGCCTTTCTATTAGGGCAGCAATAAAAGCTATGATCTGCCACAATCCCTATCCTTTCCATTTAACGCCAGCATTCTGAAAACACTTAGCATGCTTAATCATCTCCCTCACAATATTTTCCTAGCTGTCAAAACTACAGAAAGTTTTGTTGAGAAACTCCAACAAAATGAATCCCATCAGAAAAGCCAAATCAAATTTTAAAGAAATAAATATATATTACCACCCCAAATTGTACTGATGCATTATGAAGGAGGAAAAAAAGATATTTCAAACAATAATTGGAACCTCCCTTAGAATAATAACTGCAAATACATACCTTCTTAGTTGACACTGGTTTAGTCTTTGCTTATAGGTATCTCCTGCCACGTTTCACCACACTGCCATTTAAAACCACTGAGGCACAAAGGAATGCTGTGGGTGGTTTCTTCAGTTTTGAGTGGCAAAGATACCGCACTTGAGAAGAGCTTCATTGGCCACACCCAGTTAATATTGGGTTCAATAAGGAAGAAGAGAGATGGATGGAGGTGATGCGCCTAAAATAGTATTTTGATGTGGGGTGTTAGGGGGGAGGGGGGATATATAGTATGTGCTAGATTTTATAGTAACACGATTGCACTTGTATACTGTTGCTCTTTAATTTCACTGTAAAAATAGGACAAGCTGAATATATTAATAGATAGTAGAAATACACCGAAGGGAGGAGTAGAGGGATAGAAGAAAGAGGGGTAGAGAGGGTGGGAGAGAGGATGGGAGGGAGGGTGAGAAGGAAGGGAGGGAGTGGACTGGGAGAGAGGAGTGGTAGAGGGGGAGGGGAAGTAGGGTAGAGGGGAATGTTGGAGGAAGAAGGAAAGTTGGAGGGGGGCGAAAGAAAGGGTGTATGGAGGGTCGAAGTGGTACATTGGGTTTCTATTTTTTGGGGGTATTGTTGACAAGAGGAATGGCTGTGTTTATTGTTTAATGTTGTATGGCCCCGGTTATGCACAGTATATATGTGACTGTACGAAATGAAAATGGAAAAATAAAAACACATTTACAGATAAAATAGTATTTTGATGTTCTCACATTTTATTTTGTAATGCACAAAGAGCCCACGCCGTGCTTTTCACTGAAAAGTGAGTAATTCTTATCCTGTCTTGATGTACATCTTGTTATACATTGAAAATCTCATGCTTTAAGTCAACATGATTTCATGTTTGGAATTAATTCATGAATGCGCTACTCCCCTGGCCGCACAGGGCACAACTTGTACAACAAAGATGTAATGGTTATGGATATAATCCAATCAAAATATATAAGAACTTAAGGGTTTGTGTTTCTTAACCTTTGACAGACTTCTTCAGATAAGAACTGAGTTGTGTTTACACGGAGGCCCTCGTGAGAATTTATCATTAGGTAACCTTGTTTGAAGCAAATTTTCCGGGGTGAGTTCCTGCTTCAATCTATCTCACTGATCTTTCATTTTTGATAAGTAACGTAGCCTTCTCAAATTGTTCTATTGTGGCTTTTTGGTATTTGAATTCAGTCAAATCCCGATTAAAGCTTAAATCAGAGAAAGGTCCTATGTCAAAGGTCAAAACGACTTAGACCTGGAGAATAAGAGGTACAAAGTTTCTGATTGTTATTATGGGGGCCTTTATTATGGTTCCACCACAAAACCGCGTTCGACTAAAGGGCGCTCGACGAAACCGCGTACCTGACGTCATCACAGCGTGACAACAGCGTGGAGAAAAAAGCACGCTGTAAACGCTAAACCTAAAATTAACACCTAAACCTAAACCTAACCCCCCTAAACCTAATCCTAAACCTAATCCTAAACCTAACCCTAAACCTAACCCTTAACCTAACCCTAAACCTAACCCTTAACCTAACCCTAAACCTAATCCTAACCCTTAACCTAACCCTAACCCTAACCCTTAACCTAACCCTAAATCTAACCCTAACCCTTAACCTAACCCTAAACCTAAACCTAACCCTAAACCTAACCCTAAACCTAACCCTTACCTTAACTTGAATCGGCTTGCTTTCAAAGCACTATTTAAAGCGCCCTTCTTTCTCCGCGCTCGCTGTTGTCGCTCTGCTGATGACGTCAGCGACGCGGTTTAATCGGGCGCGCTTTAGTCGAGCGCGGTTTTGTCATGCCACACTTTATTATAGACTTTTCACTATTTCTAATTAGTTTTCCTATCACCTCCTCCTCTTACATAGAACAACATTTCCACTAGTGAGGTTTAATGTCACCTTCAGGAATATTGGAGTGAAGATTCAGCCACATCCTACATTTGGAACAATTGTGTCTATCGTCAGGCAAGACCATCAATGTAGTTTTGCACATCTTGCTGTGTGGCACACTTAACACACTTGATTAATATTTACCTTTTTTATTAAAGGGAGGTTGGCCCGAAATGGAAGTTGGGTTCTTTCCCTCAGCAGACTGAATAATTATTTATTTATTTTATTTATTTGTCTTGTATGCCGCCCACTCCCGGAGGACTCCGGGCGGCTCACAAAAGACAAGGGAAAGGGGGGAAACGAGACAAAGACAACATATTAAAAACAAAACCAACATTCACAATTTCTGTGGAGGTAGATGCTTCTCAGCTCCCCCCAGCCTGCTGGAACAGCCAGGACTTGGTGGCTTTGCGGAAGGCCGGGAGGGTCGTAAGGGTCCGGATCTCAACAGGGAGCTCGTTCCAGAGGGCCGGAGCTGCAACAGAGAAGGCTCTCCCCCGGGGAGTCGTCAGCCGACATTGGCTGGCAGATGGAATCCGGAGGAGACCCAACCTGTGTGATCTAATTGGTCTGAGAGAGGTAATTGGCAGGAGGCGGTCTCTCGGGTACCCAGGTCCGATGCCATGTAGGGCTTTATAGGTAGCGACCAGCACCTTGATAACTGAATTGAAAGTTGCTAAATTCTGGGTTTATATCTATTCCATATTCTCAATAGGGCACTTTTAATATAGTGACTTTTAAAAGCTATATTAGCCTTAACTCATGCCATCCAAACTTCAGGTCTTGCTCTTCTTGGTCTAAGATTCTTTTATTTCTCATCAGCAGGAACTACCCCTTTATCAAAAACCAGGCGGCAGGATGAAAAACACCCAATCCTCTTTGTTCCTTTGCATTTTAAGGGAATTTAAATTTAATCCTTGCTTTTTTCCTTTGTCATACAAACCTAGATATATCATTCATTACTACTTAAATGGAACAAGAGTTGTCAGAATAAATATTTGTTTGAAACATAAACATCATTTGAAGCATTTTTTATCATGGAAAATCTACCCCCAAATGACAACTGTGTTTTCTCCCATCTTAGCAGAACATTCTTAAATTCATAATTGTTCTGGAATAATGGACAATTTATATTAGCCATCGTAATACTGACGTTTTTCCTCTTTTTTCTCAGCCTTAAAACCATTTTTCCATTGGTTCCATTTGCACTTCCAAGGAAAAACCAATGATTTTTTATTTGATCATTGTTTATAAAAAGTAGAATTAAGCACATGGAAGCTAATTTGTGGCTTAAAAATAATTTGTTTTTTTTATTGTGCCATAATTAAATCTTTAAGTTACTCCTTAATTTCACTCCACAGGTCCTTATTGATTCCTATATATTAGCATGTGATATATTTTATGAGACATGTGCTTGATATTAGGTTTCTAAATTATAGGTTCATTCTGCATTCAATCAGATAGAATATCTTTACTCAGAAGATAAGTATTATCTTTGTTTATATTTATTTGGTGACATCATATCTATCACAGGAATTCAACAGCCACCTGTTTAGCCACATGTGTAAACAGCGTTCACAGGCAAAAAGATACTGTTTTCTCACAGAACGGGTATAGCTTTCCATAGTACGTACTTTAAACAATGCGTTGTATTTTTAACATTTAACAATACATTTTTCTTTCACTGTCAATTTATTTATGAACAAGTTCAATAACTCTTTGGGGAGCAAGAAAGAAATATTTGGGGATTTTATTACGATGTTGAACTTGGGCGTGGCATGACAAAACCACGGTCCACTAAAGCGCGCCCGATTAAAGCGCGTCGCTGATGTCATCAGCAGCGCGACAACAAGGACCGCAGAGAAAAAAGGGCGCTTTAAAAAGCGCTTTTAAAGCAAGCCGATTCACGTTAAGGTAAGGGTTAGGGTTAGGGTTAGGGTTAGGGTTAGGGTTAGGGTTAGGGTTAGGGTTAGGGTTAGGGTTAGGGTTAGGGTTAGGGTTAGGGTTAGGGTTAGGGTTAGGGTTAGGGTTAGGGTTAGGGTTAGGGTTAGGGTTAGGGTTAGGGTTAGGGTTAGGGTTAGGGTTAGGGTTAGGGTTAGGTTAAGGGTTAGCGTTAGGTTAAGGGTTAGGTTTAGGGTTAGGTTTAGCGTTAGGTTAAGGGTTAGGTTTAGGGTTAGGTTTAGGGTTAGGTTTAGGGTTAGGTTTGGGGGGGTTAGGTTTAGGTTTACGTGTTAATTTTAACTTTACCGCTCACAGTGTGCTTTTTTCGTCGCGCTGTGATGACGTCAGGTACGCGGTTTCATCGAGCGCACTTTAGTCGACCGCGGTTTTGTGGTGGAACCGAACTTGGGCCATCTAATCTCTCCTCTTAAAACACAATGTGGTAGAGATCATTTTTATTCTATTCTTCCAATTCCTCCACTCACCATAATTATTTATTTCTTTGTGTTTTGGTCGACATAGTTGTAGTTGAGGTATTTAGCAATTGATGTTTATACAATAAATTGTTGTCATCTTTGGCCAGGATTCTGTGTGACACCTCTTTCTCTTCTCATTCTTCTTTCTTAATGTACAAAATATGTATTTCACAAAATTGGGTGTGCTTTGTGTGTGCATCTGGACAGATAAATAAATAAACATATCCTTATCTTCATATTCATCGTATTGCTGAGAAAGTAATAAAGGCATGTCTAAACTCAAGAAGCTGATTTCAATTCCAGAAAAGTTAAAAACTATCAGAACTGATTGTCACTTGATGGGGATGAACAGAAGATAGAGAACTATAGGCTAGATTGATAGGGTTAAAATCATCCTGGAAGAAGGAAATGGTAAACTGCTTCCATACTACTACCAACAGGACTATACGTTTATCAGGAATTTAGAATGAGTCAAGACTTCATGTAGACACAGAGTTCTGAATATTAAAGCACAGGGTGGATCTTGCAAAAATTATGGCTTTGTCCACAGGACACATAGATAAGCAAAAAGATAATTTCTTTTTGAGAATCAATAGGAAGAGAATGTTGTGAGACAGGAACAGAACATGATTTGACATTAATGTCTCTATTACATGCTTTTCTCAAAGCCCAGAACCCAATACTTCAATTTTCTAAAGTTAAAAAAAGCATAGGATAAGTCCTTCATTTAATCTTGCTGAAAAAGAGAGATAACTTTTAAAATATTCCACCGTTCCCTTGATTAGTTAATCAGACAGCAGCTAAGAAGACAGGATTAAAAAAAAATTCCCTTCTTTTCTCTGAAGAGCAAGAATCTCAGAGGTACTGCAGATTCTTTCATAGACCTTTCATAATCCCTACCATTGAACCATTCATCTCCAAAAGAATGCCCCAATTCAAATGTGTCTGTTGCAGTAGTGGATTGCCAATTTTTTTACTACCAGTTTGGCCGCGCACGTCCGGGCGGGTGGGTGGAGCCTCCCGCCACGGCTACTACTGGTTCACCCAATCCGGGCCAAACTGGGAACTACCCACCTCTGGTCTGTTATGTGCCATGCCTTTCTTAAAAAAAAATATTGTTTTGCCTCTCCATGAAGAGGAATAATTCTTTTGTCTGCATCGGAAGTAATAGCACATGAATTCTGATGTCCTTCATGTGATAGCAGACAAATGCTAATAATAGGACTGAGATATTTATCACATCCTACTGTCATTGCAAAACGTGATACAGGTCATGCTTTTAAGTGCTTGAGTGACGTACTATATTTACCCCAGTCTGGTTTCTACCATCCAAAGGTTCAGATGAAAAAAACATACTTCAAAAACAAAAGTACAACTGCTTTACTAAAGGCAACTGCCTACTCTCTACCATCCTTTCGCCAACTCACAACAAAGCTGGAGAGTATCAAAAATCGGAATAACTTTCCTTTCTCTAGTGTTAAACAAAGCATCAATAGGCAATAGGCCAGGGGTGACAAACTCGATTTTATTGAGGGCTGCATCAGGGTTGTGTTTGACATCAGGGGGATGGGGTGGGCATGGCCAGCTTGACATCAATTATGTCAGGGGTGCCTGTGGTGCGCTGAGCACTCTGCCAATGAAAACAGCTCCCGAGTTCCATTTTTGGCTGTCACAGCTTCCTGGAACCCTTGGCCAGTGAAAATGGAACACAGGTCGCATGTGGTCCTCCTGAATTCCGTTTTCAGTGGCAGAGGGTTTCAGGAGGCTGGGACAGCTGAAAAAGGAGATCAGGAGCCAGAGGTGGGTTCCTACCAGTTCGCACCTATTCAGTAGAACCGGTTCGTCAAATCTACCAAACCGGTTAGAAGAGGTTCCACCAGTGGACCCGGAAAGCAGGCCACACCTACAGAAGAGGTTCCAACATTTTTTGAAACCCACCACTGGTCCTTGGATAGGATTATTCTACACTATCATGCTCCTATTTATAAAACTCAGTGCCTCTGTGAAAGGTAAGGATGACTACTGCGTTTGTGGTGCAATCAGAACATTGTGTGTGTTGAAGTTGTTTTAACGCAAACCAAAGATGCCTTTTAAAAAACAAGTTTACATCATATTCTTATGCATGCCAGTGCTGTGTGTAAGGTAATTTAGGTGGTTCTGACAAGTGTCGTTGGCATCTTCATATCCGGTCACATGGGCGGCAAGCCACTCCCATCCGGTCACATGGGTGGCAAGCCACTCCCACAAAGGAGGCCACACCCACAGAGTAGGTTCGAACAATTTTTGAAACCCACCACCGTCAGGAGCCCATTTTCGCTGGCAGAAGCATCACGGGCTGGTACTTCACTGTTTCCAGGGCAGCCCGTGGGCAAGATCTAAATACCCTGTGGGCTGGATTCAGCCCCTGGGTCTTGAGTTTGACACCCCTGCAATAGGGTGAGAAATGGCAAGAAACTGTTGTATGACAGAACTCTGCTTTCTGTAGACTAGCTTACTACATTCAGATAGGACCGTGTCACACAGAGTAATGAAATAAGATCCAAAAATCAATTCTTCTTCGCTTCTTTATGAGAAGGACACCATCAAGTAGCAAAATGTCTTTGCACTGTGATTGAAAGCAGTACAGTTAACTAATGTAACCCCAAGGTTTCCATGTATTGTACAGATCTTTTAAAGAACTTGACTCTTTCAGAGCATGAGTATTTGGCCAGCCTGGGATATAAGCACAGATTATAACAAAATATGATGAAAAGCAACATTCAGTAAGCAATCTCCCATGATTTTCAAAATCCTTCTTGTTGACAGATTTTTTTTATTATTATTATTTTCCCTTCTACAACACCTTACAGTCATTACATCAACATTGTTATGTAATCATATCTGTACATGTATATAATATTTTGCTTCTATATTTACACACTTTATACACAGTTCTAGATATATTTTTATATATTGTTTTTTTTGGCTTAATTAATTTTGTTCCTGTTTTGCAGCCATTTGTACCAATTGTTCCAAATTTCATAATATTCCGACTCTTCTTTGTCTTTTAATTTCAGTCTTAATTTGTCCATCTCTGCACAATCCAAAGGTTTTTTTTTATCACTAATTCGTCCGAGGGGGTATTATTTTGTTTCCAGCATTGGGCAAATGCTATTCTAGCTGTAGTTAGCAGATGTGTTAGTATGTACTTAATTTTCTTTGTATATTTCCCTTTGATTATTCCCAGTAGAAAGATTTCGGGTTTGTATTTTATCTGTTCTCCTGTAATTTCTTGCACCCATTTCCAAATTTTGGTCCAATATTTTTGTGTTTCCGGGCAGGTCCACCATATGTGATAATAGGTCCCTTGTACTTTTTTACACTTCCAGCAGGTCGGCTTCATGTTTGGGTACATTTTAGCCAATCTTGTTGGTGATAAATGCCAACGATAAAACATTTTGTATATATTTTCTTTAAGTGCTGCTGATCGTGTTAGTTTATAATTTGTGTTCCAAATTCTTCCCCAATCCACTAGATCTATGTTGTAACCAAAGTTTTTGCCCCACGCTATCATGCAACCTTTAACTTTTACTTCTTCTAATGTTACTTCCAATAAATATTTGTAAATTTTCGTTATGAATTTATTTTCCGGGCCGATTAAAATTTTATCTATTTGTTGTAATTCTGTGTATATTTCATATTCTTTTACGTCTTTTTTGTATCTTGATTGTAATTGTTTTTGTTATTACTAGCAGTAATAACATTTTTATATCACCAATTTCTGACAAACATAAAGGAAAAGTACAGGATTTTTCGGAGTATAAGATGCACCTTTTTCCCTCAAAAAAGAGTGTGAAAATCTGGGTGCATCTTATGCACTGAATACAGCATTTTTGGCATCTCTGAACCCTGCCCCCTTTGCAAAAATGGCTGTGCATAGCCTTTAGGAGGCTTCCAGAGTGCTCCTGGGGGCTGGGGAGGGCAAAAATGAGTGAAAAACGGTTCCATCCTCATTGCTCATTTTTGCCCCCACCCCCCCAGCCACCAGGAGCAATAGCAGTTAGACTTATATAGCGCTTCATAGGGCTTTCAGCCCTCTCTAAGCGGTTTACAGAGTCAGCATATTGCCCTCAACAACAATCTGGGTCCTCATTTTACCCGCCTTGGAAGGATGGAAGGCTGAGTCAACCTTGAGCCGGTGAGATTTGAACAGCCGAACTGCAGAACTGCAGTCAGCTGAAGTAGCCTGCAGCGCTGCATTTAACCACTGCGCTACCTCAGCTCTATAAGCCGGCAATCTATAAGCCTCCTAAAGGATATGCATGGCATTTTTGGAAGGTCTGCTGAGTCCAATTTTTTTTTTTAATTTGCTTCTTCAAAATCTTGGTGCATCTTATACTCCAAAAAATCCAGTAGTTTTTTTTTTTCAAATTTACAGCATTATGTATGTAAGGATATCAATTTAATAAGAGGACTGTAAACTCTCTTAGAAGCATCAAGGCCCAAAATAAAATCACAGTGAGTCCAATCAGATAAGCTAGCTTTGTAGACAACACTACGGAGCCGGTTAATTAATGCTTTGACACTATCGGGAGTCACTAACGTGTCCCTCTCTCCATACCATATACTTATTGGTACTGTAATGCGTTCTACTTTGTAAGATGGCGGCTCATCCTAAAAAGACAAAAATAAACCAACTGAAAGGTTTTGCACACAAAATATCATATTAAATACAAACTTCCTATTGAGAAATTAGCATGCATCTTTCTAGGTGCAAGAGGAGGTGAATATCTTAATATTTGATCGTGGTAATTGAGTTACCTTGTCACCTCAAGGCTGGATTATTGCAATGCGCTCTACATGGGGCTGCCCTTGAAAAGCGTTCGGAGACTGCAGCTAGTCCAGAATGCGGCCGCGCGAGCGATATTGGGTGCACCGAGGTAGACCCACATTACACCTATCCTCCACGAGCTGCACTGGCTACCAATTGGTCTCCGGACACAATTCAAGGTGTTGGTTATTACCTTTAAAGCCCTACATGACTTAGGGCCAGCGTACCTTCAAGACCGCCTACTGCCACATACCTCCCAGCGGCCAGTAAGAGCCCACAGATTGGGCCTCCTTCAGATGCCGTCAGCCAGGCAGTGTCGGCTGGCGGGCCCCCGGAGGAGAGTCTTCTCTGTGGCTGCTCCGACCCTTTGGAATCAGCTACCCCCAGAGATGCGGACCATACCCACTCTCATGGCCTTCAGGAAAGCTGTAAAAACGTGGCTGTTCCAGCAGGCCCAGGGCTGTTGACCTCATTGTTGAGGTCCAGCCCTGATTAGAATGAATATATGTGGTGTTGTGTCTTTTTTTCCTCTTTTTTCTCTCTTTTTTTGTAAGCCGCCCGGAGTCCTTCGGGATTGGGCGGCATATAAATTTTGATAATAAATAAATAAATAAATATTTACAGTGCTAGAAATCTTTGCACAGTGAGTGAGTTATCCTGAGAAAACAAGAATGAAACAATAATTATTTTAGTCACCCTCCAGAGGGCCTTAAAGACCTATCCTTCTTCCAGACGTTCGACTAATAGCAATATCAAGACTTATGTACCACTTCACCAGAGGTGGGTTGCTCCCAGTTTTACTACTGGGAGCTTTGCTTTGCGCAAGCACGCAGTTCAATGTAAATTGTTCTTCACACAGGAGCAGAACAATTTACAGTGAACTGCACACACATGTGCACTACAAAACAGCATAGCAATAGCAGTTAGGCTTATATACCGCTTCATAGGGCTTTCAGCCCTCTCTAAGCGGTTTACAGAGTCAGCATCTCGCCCCCACAGTCCGGGTCCTCATTTCACCCACCTCGGAAGGACGGAAGGCTGAGTCAACCCTGAGCCGGTGAGATTTGAACCGCCGAACTGCAGATAACAGTCAGCTGAAGTGACCTGCAGTACTGCACCCTAACCACTGCGCCACCTCGGCTCTGCCAGCAATGGCAGCAGGGAACAGCGAACTATGTCGCAGAACAGGCAGTGACCCAGACCAAAAAACCACTACCAGTTTGGCCAAACTGGGAGCAACCCATCTCTGCATTTCACAGTACTTTACAGTTCCCTCTAAGCAGTTTACACAGTGAGCATACTGCTGCCAACAATCTGGGTCCTCATTTTACTGACCTCGGAAGAATGAGGTGGCGCAGTGGTTAGGGTGCAGTACTGCAGGCCACTTCAGCTGACTGCTATCTGCAGTTCAGCGGTTCAAATCTCACCGGCTCAGGGTTGACTCAGCCTTCCATCCTTCCGAGGCGGGTAAAATGAGGACCCGGATTGTTGTTGGGGGCAATATGCTGACTCTGTAAACCACTTAGAGAGGGCTGAAAGCCCTGTGAAGCGGTATATAAGTCGAACTGCTATTGCTACTGCTATTGCTATTGCTTTTGCTATGAAAGCCTGAGTCCTTGAACCGGTGAGAACTGAATTGCCAAATTGCTGGCAGTCAGCAGCCAGCAGTCAGCAGAAGTAGCCTGCAGTACTGCACTCTAACCACAGAGCCACCACATCTCAGATATGCGCATACCACAGCTCAGACTAAGATGATTATAGTCCCTTTTGGGGTGCATGATATGCTTGGTATTATTGACTGGAAGCACCATTCTGTTTATTGCTTTGTGTTCCAGTCTGGCTTCATATTATTTTGTTATTTTGCTGTGAGCGGCTGGAATCGATTGGAGTTGTAGGGCAACCAAATCAGATGAATAAAAAATCATATTAAATAAATGGGTATCATATAAATTATGATAGACTTTGATCTCCACAGCAAGACTCTGATCTGCACAGATAACATGCTTGCCTGAAGTTCATTGGGGTGAAAGCAGCTTGAGACATTTTCAAAGAATTACGGAAAAAGGGAAACAAATTTATCCTTTGGCTGTGAATGCTTGGCTCCTCAGGGACTGTTGGGCTTTAATAACTATGCATCGAACTCTGTATATTGTATTGTTCATGAGTTGCCGTCATTTTGTTTCTTAGTAATATGCACAAAAGCAGTTTCAGCTAGTCAAGGACAACACAGTCATTTACAAACTCCTGTTGTACTTGCTGAAGAGACGGAGAACTTTAATTAGGTCAGATAAATCTTACCTGATCGTATCTCTCCTTGTTTCCATCCCCATAATCAAAAGCTCTAAATTGTCCTGTTTTGTATATCTAGATTTTAGAAAGAGCGAGGGGGTAAGGGGAGGAGGAGGAGAGGGAGAGAGAAAGAGAGAGGGAGAGATAGGGGAGGGAGGGAGAGGGAGG
This sequence comes from Thamnophis elegans, assembly GCF_009769535.1. NCBI lineage: Eukaryota > Metazoa > Chordata > Lepidosauria > Squamata > Natricidae > Thamnophis > Thamnophis elegans. Next base: position 43,570,064 of record NC_045555.1, on the reverse strand, counting down.
GAGGGAGGGAGAGGAAGAGAGAGAAGGAGGGAGAGAGGGGGAGAGTGAGAGAAAGAGAGAGGGAAAGGGAGGAAGGGAATTATAAATGATCCCAAATTCTGGTGTTTTATTATACTAAACACATGCCCACTATAAAGTATAGGTTTAAACACTGAGCAAAGAATTTAGGCAGACTCAAGATCAGTAGAACTTTCTGTTACAAGTGACATCAATAATGCTCTAATGCAGGGGTGTCAAACTCAAGTCCCAGAGGGCTGGATCCGGCCCATGAGGTGCTTTGATCTGGCCTGTGAGGCTGTCCTGGAAAGTATACTCCATAGCAGCTCCTGGCACCTCACAAAACAAACTTATTTCTCCTTCCCTACGTTGAGGCCTTTACAGTTCCTGTAAAGTTTAATAGCAATAGCACTTAGACTTATATACCACTTTACAAAGCTTTTACAGCCCTCTCTAAGACATTTACAGGGACAGCATATTGACCCCCCAAAATCTGGGTCCTCATTTTACCGACCTCAGAAGAATTGAAGGTTGAGTCAACCTTGAGCCTGCTGAGATTCGAACTGGCAAATTGCAGTCAGCCGGTACTCAGCAGAAGTATCCTGCAGTACTGTATTCTAACCACTGCACCATCGTGACTCTTTTTATAATCATGTAAAATTCTGAAAAACAATATTGGATTTTGAGATACTTTACCTGTCCCCAGTGGAGTATATTTTGAATGGATGTGGAATCGGGGAAGTATGACAAGTACACATCCGTGCGGCTCTGCAACAGATATTTTGATTACTGAAATGGAGCAGTGAAGTAATTTTCCAATTTTCTTAATGGTGATACATGGAATAGTTATGCTCCTGAGCTGCAGCTTAGTTTATTAACGTAGTTTAGTTCCATTCAGTTGAGTTTATGGTAAAGCTTTTCTCCTTCCTCCTGTATGAATTGTGTAAGGGGCAAAATAGAAGGAGACCACTCTTGCGGAATATATTCATTATAAATGTACAAGATTGTTAAAGCTGTGATGAAGTTTATGCTGCCTGTTAATTAAGATAGCTCAGTTCCCATTGTGTAAGACAGGAAAGTTCATGAAAACAGTTAGTTTTTTAATCTCTGTGAGATGTTCTGAAGAACTTTCAGACAGCTAAAATACATCTTTCTTGACACATACCAAATTTAGGTTCTTCTGATTATCTCCTCCAATTAATGAAATAAAGTTGGCGCAGAGTCGGTTGTAAATTTTGGAGCGGCATGTCCGGATGACCATTTTTCTCAAAATCTCATTTCTCAGTAGAAAATCCCTTCTGCCAAAAAAACCCTGTAAATATATTGATATTATATATAGTTGCATCAATATGGATGAATGGATCTATTAACGTTAGCAATAGCAATAGCAGTTAGACTTATATATCGCTTCATAGGGCTTTCAGCCCTCCCTAAGCGGTTTACAGAGTCAGCATATCGCCCCCAACAACAATCCGGGTCCTCATTTTACCCACCTCGGAAGGATGGAAGGCTGAGTCAACCTTTGAGCTGGTGAGATTTGAACAGCCGAACTGCAGAACTGCAGTCAGCTGAAGTAGCCTGCAGTGCTGCACTCTAACCACTGTGCCACCTGTTCTAGAGCAGAGATGTCAAACTCAAGGTCCAGGGGTTAGATCCGGCCCATGGGGTGCTTAGATATGGCACATGGGGCCATCTTAGAAATAGCAAAGGACCAGCCCGTGGTGCCCCTGCCAGCAAATATATAGCTTGGGAGGGCTGCATGTGGTCCTCCCAGGCTCCGTTTTCAGCCACGACGGCCTCCTGGCACTCTTTACCAGCAAAACAGAACTCTGTTTTCACTGGCAGAGGGCAGAGGGCAGCCACTGGCATCGGGGCTGAAAATGTAGCTCGGGAGGCGTTTTTTGTTGGCAGAGTTCTCAGGGCACCACAGGTGCCCTCGACATGAGTAATGTCAATCTGGCCACCCCCATCCTGGCCACCCCCACCCCAGCCTTCGAGGTCAAACACCACAGGTGCCCTCGACATGAGTAATGTCAATCTGGCCACCCCCATCCTGGCCACCCCCACCCCAGCCTTTGAGGTCAAACACCACAGGTGCCCTCGACATGAGTAATGTCAATCTGGCCACCCCCATCCTGGCCACACCCACCCCAGCCTTCGAGGTCAAACACATGATGCAGCCCTCAATGAAATTGAGTTTTAGCCCTGTTCTAGAGTTTGGCTTCTCCTATTGATGAGGATGGGAGCGTGAGAACTTTCTTTCAAAGCAAAGAGCTTTGGAAGAGCTGGGTGTGAGAGAAATACCCAATGCCAGGTTTCACTCTAACCATGCAAATCACTGCAGTCAATTATTTAGAAATAATTAAGTGAACGCACCTTCACCTTTCGTGATTTCTGGTGGAGAAATGGAAAGGCCCCTTCCAAAAGTGCATTTTTCCTTTCATTTCCTGAAAGAAAGCTCTTTCTGTATGGTGAACACAGTCAGCACCAGACTGAAAGGACTGTCAACATTCTGTGAAAGGGTACCTGGGAGTGACGTGGGGGAAGAGCCTCATCCAGGAGAACAGATAAGAGACAGCTGGACCCACAAAAGGAATGTGGGCATGCCAAGCATGTTGGAAGGGACTTTATCTAATTCCTTGTAAAGGTGATGGGAGGTGGATTTCATAGGCGCCACCCTCTTGTCTTTGGCTTCTGAGCATGCACAGAAGCATTTTTAGTTATGTGCATGTGCTCACAGCACACATCAAGCATGCACGTGCACATGATGCGCACGCACGGTGCATCCATGAGCAAACTGGTAGCAGCAGCAGCCGGAACCCAGCCTTGCTTCAGACTTATAAGATTCTGTTAATTTAACCATAGAACTAGTCCATCTGGTTGCACTTCCTATCTGGACTACCTCATAAGGCTGCTGTCAAAGGACACTTAAGGACTGGATGTTCTTCATAATAGCTCTTTGGTGCTCAGTAATTCCATTGACCTTGTTTTTCTCCTCCTCAGGACAAGCGAGAGGACTTATTCAAAGCTTGGGAGACAAGGGCTGCCAGGTTCTTCTAGGGGAAAGGCTGCTTTTGCAATGATCTTATCAGCAGAATAATTCTCCCACCCCTGATCTACCTCACAATACCAGATTATTCCGCGGAGGAGGAAGAATACCATCTAGGCCAAATAAACAAATCAGATTTCCAGCCTACTTAGGTAAGAGCTACTTGCAACATGGATAACAAAAAGCTATCCACTTTCAATATGAGCATAGGATGCTCTTCTTCTTTTTAAGAGAAAAGCTGTTTGCATCTATGGTTTGTTAGTGGGTTATTATTGTGTTGGTTTCCCATTTCTGTAGATGCACTAAATTTGGTCACTCAGCCTTGAGAATTTGGTGTATTTTGGTTCCCCTTTCTTAAAAGAGAAACATTTTAAAGCTCTAGCATTTTTGCGAGGTTCCCTCATATTAAAGCATTTTATAAGTCTTTCCCCCATATTTGTCCTCAATAAATATAATATTTATTTGCTGTAGTGCAAAATCTGGAACCGTGTACATTTTCAACGACAAGTAAATTTTGTTACTTCTCATAGTCAGCAAATGAAAAATTAGAGAAAAGTGTAGTCAGATGTGAACTTTAAAAAATGGGTCGCCATTCCAATGTTAGTAACTAACTCTTGATGTTGATTAATTCTTAATACTGGCCCATCTATTTCAATACTGTATTTCAAGAAAATTCAGATCAGCAGAAGCATAGGATAGTGTATTAAAATGCATCCCCACATTTTAGTTTTTGGCTAGTAAGTATTTCTAGAAGAAAGATTGGGCGATAAATGGTCCAATATCGAAGGATCATTCAATACAACACAATAGCAGAGTTGGAAGGGACCTTGGAGGTCTTCTAGTCCAACCCCCTGCCTAGGCAGGAAACCCTATAACATTTAAGACAAATGGCTATCCAACATTTTCTTAAAAACTTCCAGTGTTGGAGCATTCACAACTTCTGGAGGCAAGTTGTTCACTGATTAATTGTTCTAACTGTCAGGAAATTTCTCCTCAGTTCTAAGTTGCTTCTCTCCTTGATTAGTTTCCACCCATTGCTTCTTGTCCTACCCTCAGGTGCTTTGGAGAATAGTTTGACTTCCTCTTCTTTGTGGCAACCCCTGAGATATTGGAACACTGCTATCATGTCTCCCCTAGTACTTCTTTTCATTAAACTAGACATACCCAGTTCCTGCAAATGTTCTTCATATGTTTTAGTCTCCAGTCCCCTAATCATCTTTGTTGCTCTTCTCTGAACTCTTTCTAGAGTCTCCACATCTTTTCTACATCGTGGTGACCAAAACTGAATGCAGTATTCCAAGTGTGGCCTTACCAAGGCATTATAAAGTGGTATTAACCCTTCACGTGATCTTGATTCTATCCCTCTGTTTATGCAGCCTAGAACTGTGCTGGCTTTTTTAGCAGCTGCTGCACACGGCTGGCTCATATTTAAATGCTTGTCCACTAGGACTCCAAGATCCCTTTCACAGTTACTACTGTTGAGCAAGGTACCACCTATACTGTACCTGTGCATTTTGTTTTTGTTGCCTAAATGTAGAACCTTACTCTTTTCACCATTGAATTTCATTTTATTAGATAGTGCTCAATGTTCAAGTTTGTCAAGATCCTTTTCTATCTTAAGCCTGTCCTCTGGAGTGTTGGCTATTCCTGCCAGCTTGGTGTCATCTGCAAATTTGATGAGTTCCCCATTTATCCCCTCATCCAAATCATTGATGAAGATGTTGAAGAGTAGTGGGCCTAAAACAGAGCCTTGGGGTACTCCACTGCATACCATTTTATGTAGCAGGGATTCCCCCAGACAACAGATATTAAAGCAGTCCAAAATCAAAAAGTTATGTACCCAGAGTTGAATCAATGTGTTATAGGGAAACAATAATTAAATAATTGAAATCCTCATCTTTGCTACTACCATCACATTGTATGTCAAATACCTTTGCTGTAGCATCTGGCAGGAATAGTAATTTGGTTATTGGAGATTTGGAATTCTTTATTGTGGTTGCTGGAGCCAAGGCATGGAACATTTTTATCTTTTCAGCCACATGTGGCATGGATGAAAGTGCAATCAAACCTAAGAATACAAACCCAAAACATTAACCTTAAAAACCCACATTTTTCAGAGTCCATATTTTAGGTGAAACTCTAAGCACAATTAATAGAAGTAAAAGAACCAGGAGAGATTTACTTGGGAGGAGGGGGATAGATTCCTGATCCAAACTAATGTTCGTATGCAGGATTTTCAAATTACAAATACTTAGGACAAAAAAGGCAAATGAAACATTGAATATTGCAATATGATCACTTGCCTAATCTAGAAAGGCAAGGGAATTTTTACTCATTAATGACACGTTCCTCTTATCCTTTAGAATTGGACAAATATTAGCTTGCATTTCTTCTGCCAAGGAATCAATGGCATTCAATGAACAGATTTGCTTATAGCACAATCTCTGGAAGAATTTTTTAAAAATGGAAATAAGCCATCTGAACGCAATCTATCACTTATTTCAAAACCACTCCAAAGTAATTCAACTATTCTAGAATCAGCAATCTTTTCAGGCAGCAAATACTATTATGTAACATTGTGTGTGTGTGTGTGTGTGTGTGTGTTGTATTTGTGCTGATAAATAAATAAAGGGAGACTAGTATAGCTCTATTTCAAGCTATTTAGCTCTCATCAGCTAGCCATATCCTTACTGGGTTTGAACCTGTGCTGTATTACATATTAGGCAGTTGTGTTAGCCACTAAGCCACAGGTTCTCCTCCTTTATCAGCTGAGCCAGGGAGATAGGTACGGTGCCTGCACGATGCTCCACTGAGCAGCTGGAGCTAGCTGGAGCATACATACATACACACACACACACACACACACACACACAATTTATGACATAATTAAAACTGGTGAGATTGCACAAGTTTCAAAAGCTTGTGCAATGGCACTCTGATAATTAAATACCATAAGACTGGAACATTTTTTGTGTAAAATATTGTTTGGCAATCTCAAGAGATTTGGGCCACTTTAAAATGAGTTGGTTATGGAGTTTTGCTAATGCTACTTGAGGAAGTTGTGGGCAATATGTTGCTCTCCACTGAACTATTCAGCAACAACCAACTTCTTTATTTCACACAACTTTATTGACTTTTTAGTAACGTAATGTTACTTAATTTCAGAAAGTTGCATTAAAACGTTTTTAAGAGTCTTCCTGAAGACTAAAAAGCAGATTATTTTAAAATCCAAATCAGAAAGGCTTGGTTAAGCTTTTATCCTGTGTTAGAGAAATTAACTTGTTTTATCCTGGATTTTCTACATGGTTTTCTACACGCTCTACATGGGGCAGCCTTTGAAGAGTATTCAGAGACTTCAACTCATCCAGAATGCAGCCGCGCGAGCGATTGTGGGTGCATCTCGGTACACCCACGTTACACCTATCCTCCGCGAGCTGCACTGGCTACCGATCGGTCTCCGGATACGCTTCAAAGTGCTAGTCGTAACTTATAAAGCCCTTCATGGTATTGGACCTGGGTACTTGAGAGACCGCCTGCTGCCAATTACCTCCCAAAGACCCGTTAGATCTCACAGGGTCGGCCTCCTCCGGGTTCCGTCTACCAGCCAATGCCACCTGGCTACTACCCGGGGGAGGGCCTTCTCTGTAGCAGCTCCGGCCCTTTGGAATGAACTCCCCGCGGAGATCCAGACCCTCACCTCTCTCCAGGCCTTCCGGAAAGCCATCAAAACCTGGCTGTGCCGGCAGGCCTGGGGTTGATGAGTTCCCCTCCCCTCTCGACTGGTATGGCTGTGTGATTTTTGTGTATTTTAATTATGTGTATTGTGTTTATGTTCCCTTCCCCCCCTGAGTTGTTCGCCGTCCTGAGTCCCTCCTGGAGAAGGGCGGCATACAAATAAACCAAATACAAATACAAATACAAATTTCTGAGGCAATATATCTAAAGGCATGCATGAAATAAGCATATATTAATGTCATCCTAATTTTATAATATCTCCATCCATGTCTATCTTTTGCCATTCTGTCATGGATACATGCTATACAACTACAGCTGCATGTGGTTTGTGTAGAAGTGGTTTCTAGAATATACCTAGAGTGGCACCTTGAGAGTATCCCACTAAATGTATCTTGGAGTTTCTTGTTTTTTCCACAATAAAAGAAATCATTGCTGGGAGATCATATCTGGCCATTTCATCAAAACTGTAAGACATAATAGAGAATTCATATTAGCAATAGCAATAGCAGTTAGACTTATATACCGCTTCCTAGGGCTTTCAGCCCTCTCTAAGCGGTTTACAGAGTCAGCATATTGCCCCCAACAACAATCTGGGTCCTCATTTTACCCACCTCGGAAGGATGGAAGGCTGAGTCAACCCTGAGCCGGTGAGATTTGAACAGCCGAACTGCAGAACTAGCAGTCAGCTGAAGTAGCCTGCAGTGGTGCATTTAACCACTGCGCCACCTCGGCTCATTACATGAGATAATTGATCCTGTTTTTATGAGCTCTCTAATTCAAGCAATAGAATTTCAGCCTAATGTAGATAGATTGAACCATGCCTTGCAAAGATGGATAACAATAAGTATTGAGATCCATGGTAGAAATAAACATATTCTGAATCAAAACATGTCTTGGCTGTCCTAAAAATATGAGTGCATGGTGTTTGTTAGATTGGGCGAATGGAAGAGGCAGGAATCAAGGCTCAGCAACAAACTATGTACAACCCAACAGCCATAGTTGTTATTTAACAACTATGTACAATCCAGCAGCCCTTTTATAGGGAGCTGCCAGATGGCTTGTCCAATCACATTCAAACTAGTTTCCTGCCGGAATGGCGGACCTGAGTGAAGCCTACTTGCTTCGCTCTGAATACTTAACACCTCTCCCCTTTGAGGTAGAGCATTACCCAATCAGTGTTTAGTTCAGTTTATGTAGTCCCGTAAGTAGGCGGGGCATCTGTGGGCTCTTTTGGACCTGACTCCTCCCCAACAGCATGTGCCTGTTTTCAACAGTGAAGGGACATAGGACAGAAAAATATCCTGTCGCCAAGAAGGCTCCACGTCCATTTGGACTACTCAGGTGACCGTGAAGACACAGATAAACCTCCAAGTGGCCTCAGTGATATGCTAAAAGAATGCAAATGACCAGCTGTCTGCAAGGGGTATAAATCCTCCCATTCCCCACCATCCACTCAGAGCTGAAGAAGCTTCTTGGATGAGAAGTGAAACGTCTTCAAAGAAAAACAAAAAGAAATCCAGTTGCCTCCTGAAAAAGCACCTTTGGGACATGTCAATTTTGTAATCTTCCTCTGGACGGACACCCCTGCTGTGAACTCCGCACATACATTCATGGGCAAGGAAATAGTTCATATCACTATCAGACGCCACATGTACATGGAATTTTTCATTCCATTGATTAGAGGTAAAAATTGTTATACTTCCCTGTTCTGACCCCCCCCCCTTCCTCGCTCGTTAACAGACAACAGTCAGATAGACTTAAAAGGAAAGAACTTTATCAGGCTCGGCTCACGCTGGCTGCGAGCCCAAAAATAAACATAAATAAAGTCTCTGACAAAAAGGTTTTACAGAAAGAAAGCAAATCACTTCTCCAGTGTCTCTTTGAATCAGGGTTACAGAAATCAAATCACTTATCCAAGTGCCTCTCACAAACAAACCACGACCGATGAACGACGAACCACGAACGAATGAATGAACGTTGACTTCTGCAACCAGGGCGTGGCACCATCAGTCCTTTTATCTCCAGAAGACCACACTAACGAGCCCCAGCTGCATTGTTATTCCTGCATCCTGACTCAACTCACAGCAAACTTCTGCTGAGTCACAACACTTCGCTAACTCCTAGAAAATGTTTTGAATCTCCATATTATTGAATCTCCATATCACAATGTTTGTCAATGGATGAATCCAATGGATGGATTTCTCTTTATAGTACACTTTTACAAATAAGAATCTGAACAGCCTAATTTCTTCGTTACTAATTTTAACCACTGGTCGTGCAATGTTATTCACAAAATGAAGGAGAACATAATCAGTCGATTAATATCAAATAATTAAGGACAAACTTTCAAACTATTGTTTTCAAAAAAAAATCTCTTCCATTCTTGCTGTTGAATGTTTAAATCTTGTATTTTACAGTAAAAAGCTAAACATTCCTCCTTCGTAACACAGGCTTAAAATTTAATAACATTTTGAACAAGGAAATAGGAAATGCAGCTAAATCACATGGAATTGTGAATAGTGTTGTGCAATCTGGTGCAATCCACATTAAGTCTAAGAAATGCAATTAAAAGCAAACAAAATAACCTCCAAATCCTGAGGCTGTCTATCCATTCTGTTTTTAAATCACCTGTAAGCATGATACTGGTCTTGCTGAATTGTAAGGTATTGATGTTTTCGAGACCAGGAGTTGCCTCTGTTGTTCCCTATCCAGACATCATAGCCTGCATCTGCTAGCATGAATCCAAGACTTTGATTGGGCATGTTTGCAACCCATGCCCTTCCTTCCAGACATAAGCCATGCTGCAAAAGCACAACTGGTTTTCCTGCTGTAAAAAGATACCACAAACATCGTTATTGTTCACACCAGGTCCTGAAATTTTGTGGGCTATCCAATCTTGTGCGTATGGAGCAACTCTAAATTCAGTACCAGCGTAGGTCCTTAGTTCTTCATCCAGATCTCCAAATTTATATTAGAATCTAGACTGCTGCTCAAAACCAGAGCAAGATATTCATAATTTGCTGAAATGTACAAATTATGTATGTGATTTTAGTCTCCCATGGTCAATGGTAGCAGTGATGTGCAGTGAGCTTTATGGGTGGTGAGGCAGCTTTTTAGACTTGTGGACTTCAACTCCCAGAATTCCACAGCCAGGCATGCTCAGTTCCAATTTAAAGCGATAGCATTTTTCCCCCTTGCAAAATAAGTTTTCCCATTCTTTTTCTTCTCCCTCCCCCTCCTTCCTCCCTCTCTCCCTCCCTCCCCCTCTCTCAAACAGACACACGCACACAGAGAACTTGGATCCCTCTCTCACTCACTCACTCTCAAACACAAACACAGAAGTTGGATTGGATATATTTTCCAAAGGCTTGAAAGCAGCTCCTCTGCCATACCCCCACTTCCCCTGCTGCCTTCCAATCGGAGCCTTTGATTGCAGGTGAATCACGTTGCCTTTTCAAACTTGTAATCAGTGAAGCTGGGCTTATATACTTTTATCCGTGTGTGTGTGTGTGTGTGTGTGTGTGTGTGTGTGTGTGTGTGTGTTTGAAAAGGCAACATGGTTCTGCATGCAATCAAACTTTTTGAATTCCTCCCCCCTCCCCACACACGCACCTTTTCCAGCTGTTTCAGAGAGGATTTCAACTCTCCTTTTGCCTGCCCTCATGAAAGGCCGAGTCAGACTGAGCTAGTTGCTCCCAGAGAACTCTAAAAAGCCTCTAAAAATGCCCTCTACAGGAGGCGAGAGAACACGTGCCTCCTTTGCATATGAATTTTTTCGCTTTTTAACCCTTGGTTAACTCTTAAAAGGCAAAAAATTCCTTATGCAAAAGAGGCCCCTAGTTCTCTGGCCTCCTCCTATAGTTAACACTAAGCAAACTCTAAGTCACTGTGACTTGGAATCTGGCAGCAACTACCTTGGCTTTAATTATTTTTTAAAAAATTCTTTAAAATTCTTTCCTTTTCCTCATGACTGGTGAGGCCACGCCTCCCCTGCCTTTAGTGACTGCACATCCCTGAATGGTAGCATGTATCTATAAAAGTAATGGTGCTTATCATTAAGGGGTCATGGGAACAGTTCATCAATTGGTCATTATATTAATGATGCACTCTGCTCAATCCATTATTTATCATTCCTTTATCTAATAATACAAAATAACATTTTCTCTACCATGAAATAGAATTCATTTTTTCTTTTGAGGATCATATTTCCAAAATCTAATCTGTTAGGGGTTACGTGTTAGCATAAAGGATATTAAAGGCAATGTATTATGGAGCTTGTGTGTGTGTGTGTGTGTGTGTGTGTGTGTGTCTGTGTCTGTGTCTGTGTCTGTGTCTGTGTCTGTGTCTGTGTGTCTGTGTGTCTGTGTGTGTCACAATGTTGAAAAAATGCAGAAATAAATATCCCAAATGCCTAGAAGTAAATGTATGTGCACAGGAATGAATTTCTGTACACTTCTAAGTTCTATCTCTTTGATCTTCAAAAATCTTCAAAAAGAACTGGATATTATGCTCCCATTCCTGGTCTTGGAAAGGTGATGGCTAGAAGCCCTCCATGCTGCCTTCCAACCCTATAATTTGAAAGTACATTTGAGAGTTGTGTCAGTTGGAAAATAATTGGCTACCTAATGTTGGCTTATTCCAATGGAATAAGATATGCCTTCCCCAAAGTTTCTAAACAAACTTTTCATAAATATCTCCCATGAAAAATGTATAGTCTTATATATTTTTACTTACCTAGGCTCCATGTGGAATTTCTGCCATGTGGAATTCTGTTAACCGTGAGAATGTAGCCATCAGAAGTTGTTACTTCATATTCTTCAGCTTGGTATCCTTTATGGTGAATGATTTCGCTCTGTTGAAGGAAATTTCAGGATAACTGCATCATGTTTTTATATTACCTATCAATTGGTGCATTATTAATGTGTAGAATCACCTAAAAAAAAGGCTGGAAATAGCCAAAGGATTCTTTGGGTTTTTTTAAAAAAAAAAAGATGTGGAAGATTTCTCGTATTTTCTCGTATTTTATTAAGATTTATAGGCCGCCCTTTTCCCTGAGGGGACTCAGGGCGGCTTACAATCATTAGGGATGGGGTGCAATACAAAATAAACAATATGTAAACAAAATAAAGTAATAAAAACACAACTTGCATTCAACATTCAACACTCGGGTGGGGCAAATTAAAGACTTATCCCCAGGCCTGTTGGGATAGCCAGGTCTTGAGGGCTGTGCGGAAGGCCTGGACGGTGGTGAGGGTGCGGATCTCAACGGGGAGATCGTTCCACAGGGTCGGAGCTGCAACAGAAAAGGCTCTCCTCCGTGTAGTCGCCAGTCGACATTGACTGGCGGATGGGATTCGGAGGAGGCCCAGTCTGTGCGATCTTATCGGTCGGAGGGAGGTAATCGGCAGAAGGCGGTCTCTCAAGTACTCAGATCCACTACCATGAAGGGCTTTAAAGATGGTCATCAGCACCCTGAAGCGCACCCGGAGATCAACAGGTAGCCAGTGCAGCTCACGGAGGATGGGTGTTATGTGGGCGAACCACGGTGCGCCCACTATCACTCGCGCGGCCGCATTCTGAACTAACTGCAGTCGCCGGATGCACTTCAAGGGCAGCCCCATGTAGAGCACATTGCAGTATTCCAGCCTAGGGATCACAAGGGCTCGAGTGACTGTTGTGAGAGCCTCCCGATTCAGGTAGGGTCAAATGTGAAAAGGATTGGAAGAATTCATGTGCTTATATTATCTTAAAAGTGAGAACATGTATTCATGAGTTGTGGTAGCACAGTGGTTAGAATGCAATGCTGCAGGCTACTTCTGCTGACTGCCAGCTGCCTGCAATTTGGCAATTCAAATTTTGCCAGGCTCAAGGTTGACACAGCCTTCCATCCTTCCGAGGTTGGTAAAATGAGGACCCAGATTGTTGGGGGCAAGATGCTGACTCTGTAAACTGCTTAGAGAGAGCTGTAAAGACTATAGAAGTGATATATAAGTGCTATTGCTATTGCTACTATCAATAAAACACCATGCCCTTTTTAACCAAGAAGATCAGTGATCCATAATGGAAATAATTAAAGTCCCTGGGAAGACTTTGTTTTATTTATTTATAAATAATTATTTTAATTTATTTGTATTTTTTTCTAGTCATTTTCAGCTCCTATTAGCCCTTTAGCAATAGCAATAGCAGTTAGATTTGTATACCGTTTCATAGGGCTCTCAGCCCTCTCTAAGCGGTTTACAGAGTCAGCATATCGCCCCCAACAACAATCCGGGTCCTCATTTTACCCGCCTCGGAAGGATGGAAGGCTGAGTCAACCTTGAACCAGTGAGATTTGAACCGCCGAACTGCAGATAGCAGTCAGCTGAAGTGGCCTGAAGTACTGCACCACCTCGGCCCTTTGAGGAAGGGAAGGTCAAGAAACAGTGTTGTTCAGGAATGTTATTTATTGTTGTAAGTTATGAGAACAGTATTTTGAAAGACATCTGTTTCTCTGTCCATCTGTACATCTTAAACTAAACCAAGGCTGGGTTATTAATTTTTTTGTAACGTTTTCTGCTTTTCTGGAATTCAATACATATGTAACTTGAAATCCTGTTTTAAACATTTATTCAACACAATTCAGTGGTGGGTTCCTGCTCCCGTTGCAACCGGTACACTGCAACGGGGCCGGGCGACCACCACGTCCATGCGCTCAGTACATACATGCATACCCACCACCTGCGACACTCCAGCTGCTCGGCGGAGCATTGTGCAGGTGCTGTATGGCCCATGCACATGCACAAATGCCTCAGTCGTCTCAAATAGAGATAAGGAGAGCGGGTGTGCGGAGCACTGTACTGGAACAGTACTTGGTGCTCCCAGCAAGCACCAGTATGCTCGTACCAGGGCATACCGGACATATCCCACCACTGACACAACGACAACTTACAACGTTCATGTATGCTTCAGGATTTCCGGCTTGGAGCACTATTCCCGGGGAAGATAAAATGCCTTGAAGTGCGAAAAACACTAAAAATAAGAGCCACATCTTGTACCTATATATATATATAAAAAAGCAGTGTTTAGAAGATTGAGAAATGTTTGATGCTAATAAATCATGAGTGACATTGCTAGAATATCCACACAAAAGTTGTAACAATTGGGAACTATTAAGAAATCATCATTAAGAGCCGAGGTGGCACAGTGGGTAGAGTGCAGTACTGCAGGCCACTTCAGCTGACTGCAGTTCTGCAGTTCGGCGGTTCAAATCTCACCGGCTCAGGGTTGACTCAGCCTTCCATCCTTCCGAGGTGGGTAAAATGAGGACCCAGATTGTGGGGGTGTTTATATTATCTTAAAAGTGAGAACATGTATTAATATGCTGATTCTGTAAATAGCAATAGCAGTAGACTTATATACCGCTTCATAGGCCTTTCAGGCCTCTCTAAGCGGTTTACAGAGAGTCAGCATATTGCCCCCAACAATCTGGGTCCTCATTTTACCCACCTCGGAAGGATGGAAGGCTGAGTCAACCCTGAGCCGGTGAGATTTGAACCGCTGACCTGCTGATCTAGCAGTAGCCTGCAGTGCTGCATTTAACCACTGCGCCACCTTGGCTCTTTTAAACCGCTTAGAGAGGGCTGAAAGCCCTATGAAGCGGTATGTAAGTCTAACTACTATTGCTATTGTGTAACTAACCATTAGAATAAAGGGCTTAGTAGCTCTGGGGTTGTCCCTGTTAAAAAGAACAATTTGACGTGCACTGATATTTACTAATATTGCAGTCTTATGTCTATTCATATGAGTTTAAGTGATGCACTAGATTGCTGGGAGACGAATGGCATATAAATCTAATATATGAATATTATCTTCAAATACCTGTGTTTTAATTATAAGCAGGAGGTAGTGGTAGGTTCCTACTGGTTTGGACCGGTTCGGCTGAACCGGTAGCAGCTTGGCGGCATGGGCCTCTGGAACCAGCAGCGACCCAGGCCTGCCATGCCTCCAAACCAATTCTCCTGCCATCTTGTATTTGAATTCTGCACATTTTTATAGTGCTGCGCATGCACGCGCATGCACGCGCAGTGCACATCAAGCATGCACATGCACGCTGCGCTCCTGAGAGAATCAGCAGTAGAGACTTGTGGAACCCAGCAATGGCAGGAGGTCAGATATATGATTAGAGAACTATAATGGTTTGTGTTATGTAAGAAAACTATGGGAGACAGGAAAAAGATTTACAGTCTTAGACGATGGTCTGATAACAAAATTTAAATCTGAAGAAGGGATAAGAGTTGGGAAAGCACCTGAGAAGGCATCCTCCCTAGTTTCCCGGAAGGAAAAGGATGGGAGGGGAACTTTCAGATGTGTTAGATTGTTGTTAGCATTGTGAGGCAATTCAAACAAGAAGCATAGTGAGAGGTACTAGGGGTGGGTTTCAGCCGCCTTATTGCTGGTTCGCTCATGCACACAACTTGCACCAGAGGTGGGTTCCTACCAGTTCGCACCTATTCGGTAGAACCGGTTCATCAAATCTACCGAACCGGTTAGACGCGGTTCCACCAGTGGACCCGGAAAGCAGGCCACACCTACAGAAGAGCTTCCAAATTTTTTTGAAACCCACCACTGGTCCTTGGATATGATTATTCTACACTATCATGCTCCTATTTATAAAACTCAGTGCCTCTGTGGAAGGTAAGGATGACTACTGCGTTTGTGGTGCAATCAGAACATTGCGTGTGTCGAAGTTGTTTTAACGCAAACCAAGGATGCCTTTTAAAAAGCAAGTTTACATCCTATTCTTATGCACGCCAGTGCTGTGTGTGAGGTCATTTAAGGTGGTTCTGACAAGTGTCGTCGGCATCTTCATATCCGGTCACATGGGCGGCAAGCCACTCCCACAAAAGAGGCCACACCCACAGAGTAGGTTCGAACAATTTTTGAAACCCACCACTGACTTGCACACATGCACAGCTCAATGGAAATTGTTCTGTGCATGCGCAGAACTAAAAAAAAAGATGGTAGTAGAGATGGTGGTGACCAACAAACCAGTTTCAAGGGTGTGGCCAACCTAGGTCACTGCCGGTTCTGAGACCCAGGCCAGCATACCACTACCGGTTGGGCCAAATCGGGCCAAACCAGTAGGAACCCACCTCTGGTATTAGCTCTATTACTAGTTTTATTCTAGGGTTACATTAACAGAATCTTGCAGGTCCGAAAGCACCTCTCCTGTCCCTCACTTTTACATATCTTGAAAATTTGGAAAAGTTCCTTCTGAGATGCTTTCTCCACCCTCACCCATCCTTTGAACTCAAGTTGGTTGTCTAGGCTGTGGTTCCCACAAACTTATACAAGCACTGAGTCTCAGTGGAGCATTTACTCTATATCACCCCCTCCTGGAAAACATTGAGATTACCTTGGTGAGAGAAGTCTTTTAGTTGGAGAAAGTGAGGAACAAGCATAGAACTCCTAGATTTGAACTCCTTATGAAGTAAAATAAAATCTCAGAGAGGTTCTATATAATACTGTTATTTGATACCCAATATGTTGCAATCCAAAGAGCTGAAAACATTTATTACGGTGGAATCTTAAAGCTACTGTGGTTTGTCCTTGAGTCAAACAGTCCTTCATTGCTTTTTCTACAGAGAATTCCAGATTATTTTTATCTATCCTGTTTTAAGAAATCATCTGACAGAAAGCTTGGCCACTCTTTGGGGTTCCACCACAAAACCGCGAAACCCTTATCCGCACCGACATAAGTGCGGAGGGCAAATCTGCACCGTCCGAAGCTCTAAGGAAAAACGCGACCCTACCGTGATGACATAACCACGGAGGATAAATCCGCGCCTTCCGAAGCACTCAGCACCCTAAACCTAACCCTAACCCTAAACCTAACCCTAAACCTAACCCTAAACCTAACCCTAAACCTAACCCTAAACCTAACCCTAAACCTAACCCTAACCTAACCCTAAACCTAACCCTAAACCTAACCCTAAACCTAACCCTAAACCTAACCCTAACCCTAACCCTAACCCTAAAGCAAACCCCTAAACCTAACCCTTAACCTAAACCTAACCCTAACCCTAACCCTTAACCTAACCCTAAACCTAACCCTAAACCTAACCCTAACCTAACCCTAACCCTAACCCTAAAGCAAACCCCTAAACCTAACCCTAATCCTTACCTTAATTTAAATCGGCTTTCTGCCACCGCGCTGTTGTCGCCGCGGTGATGATGTCGCGGCTTTAGCGATGCGGTTTTATCACCGCTATTTTGACGAGCGCGGTTTTGTCGTGCCACGACTCTTTGGACACATCATTCCAAATTGCCTAGTTTTACCTCTCCCCCCCCCCACCGCCTTTACAGATCAGTCTTTTGTGGGGCTTGAAAAAGTGTACCAATTTCTTTTTAGTTTTATGTTTCAATTTTTACCCGTTTTATTTTCACTTAGCAATAGCAATAGCAGTAGACTTATATACCGCTTCATAGGCCTTTCAGGCCTCTCTAAGCGGTTTACAGAGAGTCAGCATATTGCCCCCAACAATCTGGGTCCTCATTTTACCCACCTCGGAAGGATGGAAGGCTGAGTCAACCCTGAGCCAGTGAGATTTGAACCGCTGAACTGCTGATCTAGCAGTAGCCTGCAGTGCTGCATTTAACCACTGCGCCACCTTGGCTCTTCATTGGTGCCCTTAAAGGTACAATAAACTTTTGGTTTAATTTGGCATTTAGACATGTAAATTCTGCAAGAAACTCTGCACTGCAATAAGTATTTACCTTTTAGGACAGGAATGGATTTTTTTTTAAAAGATCATATGAGGGGTGATGCAGGAGCAATAAAATTAAGCAAACGTATGCAACAATAAACGGACGTTTACTACTGATTCAGTGAATATTCTTTAGCTAAAACTCTTTTCTAGAATTTTGGTTAAGCAAAATAAACTCAAATCTAGTACAAATCTGGCATACATCCATTTAATAGACTATTTTAGGAGTATCACAGCTTCTTGAATTAATTTTAAAAAAACAGGTTCCCTCCTTATAAATGAATTTCTGATGCCTGTATAGAAGAATTTAGATAAATAATTGGTGGACATTTGTCAGAGGAGGGGGTTTGAAGAGGGGAGCCATTATCCCTCTTCTCTGACAAAGGATTTTCCTCAATTATTATTCCCTGTTCCTTGTATGCCAAAATCAGCATTTCCTTGTATGCCAAAGTCTCAGAACCTGAGATAAAAACACATTCCATATTTCCAATGAAATGGAATCTTTGTTCCTTTAAAAGTAGTGTTTCTCAAATTTGACAAGTTTAGGATGTGTGGACTTCAAGTCCCAGAACTCCCCAGTTAGCCAGCCAGGCTGGCTAGCTTATTCTGGGATGTGCAAGTTTAAACATGCCAAGTTTAGAAATACTACTTTAAATGAAGGCAAACAATTGCAATGCTGGCATCTATTGAGAAGCCAACGATCTCTCATAGCTAAAATTGCTTTCAGAACCTTAAAATATTGCTGAGTAGAGAGAACATTATACGTCTTCTGTTCTACAAAAATCAACAAGCCAATCTGCATAAGGAAAAAAAGAAAGTTTTACCAGAATCTATTTGCTGTCCTGGAGGGAAACTCTGGGTCTGGAAAGATTGAAATGTTCGCCGCTTTAAATAAGAAGTGAGAAGATTGAGTGATGCTGCCTTTTAAAGTCCTTTCACCTTTTGATGTCCCAACTTCTTATAGGGAGTGGATTGCAATGATGTAACTCTTTCGTTTTTTTCTGTCTGTTATAAATATTGTTACTGATTCCCCAATTAGAAAGTGTTTGAGGTTTCTCGTTTGAAAAATAGATATGAAATTAGTTGGATTCGGGAGTGAGGAAACTTTTAAAATTCACAAGATTCAGCAGCTTCCACCGGCATAGAAACAGAAACATTTCTTGTCGTGATAAGCAGGAAAATGAAAATCTTGATAACAGTGAGTTTCATCATGTTGGATGGGATGGAAGTAAGAATTGAAGGAGCTGCAAAATTAATTCCTGTATATGCAAATAGGCCAAATGCTGGCTTTCACACGCAACTTTCACCATATTTGACATAGGCCAAGTTTCAGCTATGTAGTAAGATCTGTAGGCATCTTGGTCAGCAGTGATGGTTATGCCAGCCTTCCAAGGTAGGCACACTGACAAACAGAACCAGGTGTTTCTTTCCCAGAACCAAATAATACTTTCTGAAACTCCTCCCTTAATTGTTCATCCCTTACCCCGTTCCTTTGAACCCTTCCGGTAGAATCACCCCCTTCTCTCATGCGTAGAGATGGGCTTCGCAATTCATCAAGGTCAATGGACAATTCTGATAGGGAAGATCCAGATGGAGCTGAAAAGTGTCTCCTCTACTTTACTGTTTCATGGAATCCAATGTGGCAGGAAGCAAGGAGCCGAGGTGGCGCAGTGGGTAGAGTGCAGTACTGCAGGCCACTTCAGCTGACTGCAAGTTCAGCAGTTCGGCGGTTCAAATCTCACCGGCTCAGGGTTGACTCAGCCTTCCATCCTTCCGAGGTGGGTAAAATGTGGACCCAGATTGTGGGGGCGATATGCTGACTCTGTAAACTGCTTAGAGAGGGCTGAAAGCCCTATGAAGCGGTATATAAGTCTAATTGCTATTGCTATTCTTCCCAGGGAGTGTTGTTTGGCAACTCTGGAGGTGGTTCATTAGGATACACTTCGGATTTCAAGGGGAATTAGCAGAGAATTAATTGTGATGCCAGTTGGCATTACAATTGGCTCCTGACACATTTTAGGATTGCTCCATGTCAGAGCATCCATTCCAGGGAATTAAGCATTTCAATTGCTCCCTCCTGCACCTCCAGAATATGTTCCATCTAAGTTTCCTTTTCTCCACCCAGTAGGATCAGTGGAGGAAAGGATCAGCTTTGGAACGCAAGAGGCAGGGCATCTTCTTTCCAGCAAGGAATGCCAGGTGAAACATGAGTGAATCCTTACTGTAGCAAAATATGTTTGTGTTCAATACTTCTCACTGAATGCAAAGCTCCAGCAGGAAAAAAGAATAAAATGTTTCAGAAGAACTCCTGTTTGGAACACATGAATGAACATATTTGCAGAGACCAATTGACCTGACATCAACATGTGCTGAAAGCAATACAATGCAATGCAATGCAATGCAATGCAATGCAATGCAATACAATACAATACAATACAATACCAGAGTTGGAAGGGACCTTGGAGGTCTTCTAGTCCAACCCCCTGTCTAGGCAGGAAACCCTATACCATTCCAGACAAATGGCTATCCAACATCTTCTTCTGCCCCAGTGTTGGGGCATTCACAACTTCTGCAGGCAAACTGTTCTACTGATTAATTGTTCTGTCAGGAAATTTCTCTTCAGTTCTAAGTTGCTTCTCTCCTTGATTAGTTTCCACCCATTGCTTCTTGTTCTACCCCCCCCCCCCCTGGAGAATAGTTTGATTCCCTCTTCTTTGTGGCAGCCCCTGAGATATTGGAACACTGCTATCATTTCTCCCCTAGTCCTTCTTTTCATTAAACTAGGCATACACAGTTCCTGCAACCGTTTTTCATGTGTTTTAGCCTCCAGTCCCCTAATCCTCTTTGTTGCTCTTATCTGCACTCTTTCTAGAGTCTCCACATCTTTTCTACATCGTGGTGACCAAAACTGAATGCAAGTTCCACACTTGGAACACTGAATGTATTCCAAGTGTGGCCTTGCCAAGGCATTATAAAGTGGTATTAACACTTCATGTGATCTTGATTCTATCCCTCTGTTTATGCAGCCTAGAACTGTGTTGGCTTTTTTGGCAGCTGCTGCACACGGCTGGCTCATATTTAAATGGTTGTCCATTAGGATTCCTAGATCCCTCTAACATTTACTACTATTTAGCAAGGTACCACCTATACTGTACCTGTGCATTTCGTTTTTGTTGCCTAAATGTAGAACCTTACTCTTTTCACCATTGAATTTCATTTTATTAGATAGTGCCCAATGTTCAAGTTTGTCAAGATCCTTTTGTATTTTAAGCCTGTCCTCTGGGGTGTTGGCTATTCCTGCCAGCTTGGTGTCATCTGCAAATATGATGAGTTCCCCATTTATTCCCTCACCCAAATCATTGATGAAGATGTTGAAGAGTACTGGGCCTAAAACAGAGCCTTGGGGTACTCCACTGCATACTTCCCTCCATGTAGAAGCAGTTCCATTGAGGACTACATAGTGCGGTTGGTCAGCCAGTTACGAATCCATCTGGTGGTGATGCTGTCTAACCCACAATATTCTACTTTATCTAGTAGTAGGTTATGTCTACCTTATCAAATGCCTTTCTGAAGTCCAAGTAAACTATATCAATGGCATTCCTCTAGTCCACTAATTTTGTCATCAAAGAATGCAATAAGATTAGTCTAGCATGATCTGTTTTTGACAAACCCATGTTGGCTTTTGGCTATTACTTTGTTTGCTTCTAGGTGTTCACTAATTGGTTGCTCGATTATCTTTTCCAGAATCTTTCCTGGTACTGAGGTCAGGCTGATAGGTCTGTCGTTTTCTGGATCTGTTTTTTTTTCTCCTTTTTTAAAGATGGGAACCATATCAGTTCTTTTCCAATCCTCTGGCAGTTCCCTGGTGCTCCAGGATCTCTGAAAGATATAGTTCAGTGGTTCTGAGATCTCGTCTGCCAGTTCCTTCAGAACCCTGGGGTATAATCCATCTGGTCCTGGTGATTTGAACTCGGCTAGGGTAGACAGGTGCTCACTTACCATTTTCTTCCCTATTTCAACTTGTGTTCCTAATCTGATTTTTGTGTTGCTGTTTTTGATAGGTTGGACTGTTTTGTCCCTTTGTGTAAAGACATGCAAAAAATGATTTAAATAGTTCTGCTTTCTCCCTGTTGCTTGTCACCTTCTTGCCGCTTTCTCCCAGCAATGGACCAATTGTTTCCTTAACCCTTTTACTTGTTTTTAACATGTTGGAAGAAGCTTTTTTTGTTATTTTTTACTTTTGTGGCAAGCCTTTCTTCATTCTGAGCCTTAGCTTTCCTCACTTCATCTTTACAGGCTCGGGCTATTTGCTGATATTCTGCCTTAGTTATGTCCCCCCCTTTCCACTTTTTATACTTATCTTTTTTGTCTTTCAATTTGTCAGAGAGTTCTTTATGCAGCCATGCTGGTTTCTTTTGGGAGCTGTTATTTTTCTTCTTCATTGGTATTGTGCTAGACTGGGCTTTTGTAATCTCATTTTTTCAAAATTTCCCAAGCTTCTTGAGTTCTTTTCCCCTTGAGGATTCTCATTCATGGAATTTTTCCCAAGCTCTCTCTAAGTTTATTGAAATTAGCTCTCTTAAAGTCCAAGACTCTAGTTTTGACTTTATTCTACTACTTGTGTTTGCATAATGTTGAATTCCAATATTGCATGGTCACTTGCCCCCAGCAAGTTTTGATAAAGGAGCAAGCTAATAACAGCTGGAGGTTTGCTGCAGAAGGGATAAATTAAGATCTATTTGGCAGATAACGGAAGCATCCAAAAGTCGTGAAGCTCCTTTCAATACAAGGAATATTGAAAAGACTTTTACACATACAACAGTGTCAGGTTAAGCTCTCACAATATACTTCTTCTCAATCCCCACTTGAAGTATAGGCTGAACAACAGGATATTCCATAGGAAAGTCATGAGTAGACCATTTGTGGCACCTGATGAGCTTTGTTTTCTACTTGTTCAGTGTATTAGATATTGTAAAGGACCTGCAAGGCTAACCAGTGCCTATCAAGCTACTTTTTCCCCCCTCTTGCTCCATCTAAGGAAGTCATGGTGCCTCCAGGGCTCTTAGGCTCAGAAGACAAGGATGCTCCAATACAAATATTTCCACTCTATCAGTGTAATTAACCTTGCACTCTTCCTGGACACATAACTGGCTTTCCGTCAACAGGTTTATTGATTTCCATCAATAATTTATTGCATGCAGCCTGGGGAAGAGGAAGTATCCCTCATTCCCACACATGAAAGCACAAAACTCACTCAACATCAGTCAATGTGGCAATGTTTCTTGGTGCCAGATGGGAGAAGGGAGCCAAGACTATAAACCTGGTTGCTAAAGAACTAATAGCTACAACCCATATAAGCCACAATTATGGAACCAAGTGCCTCTCACACCATGATTTCATATTGCTGTAAATGGCATCTGTTGTTTATTATTTCTTCAGGTTCTCACCTGATGGGTGGCACTAATAGAGAAAGAGCCGAGGTGGCGCAGTGGTTAGAGTGCAGCACTGCAGCCACTTCAGCTGACTGTTAGCTGCAGTTCGGCGGTTCAAATCTCACCGGCTCAAGGTTGACTCAGCCTTCCATCCTTCCGAGGTGGGTGAAATGAGGACCCAGACTGTGGGGGCGATATGCTGACTCTGTAAACCGCTTAGAGGGGGCTGAAAGCCCTATGAAGCGGTATATAAGTCTAACTGCTATTGCTATTGCTATTGCTATAGATAGATAGATAGATAGATAGATAGATAGATAGATAGATAGATAGATATAGATAGATAGATAGATAGATAGATAGATAGATAGATATAGATAGATAGATAGATAGATAGATAGATAGATAGATAGATAATAGATGATAGATAGATAGATAGATAGATAGATAGATAGATAGATAGATAGATAGATAGATAGATGGATGATATGGAGAGCCGAGGTGGCGCAGTGGTTAGGGTGCAGTACTGCAGGCCACTTCAGCTGACTGCTATCTGCAGTTCAGCGGTTCAAATCTCACCGGCTCAAGGTTGACTCAGCCTTCCATCCTTCCGAGGTGGGTAAAATGAGGACCCAGATTGTGGGGGCGATATGCCGACTCTGTAAACCGCTTAGAGAGGGCTGAAAGCCCTATGAAGCGGTATATAAGTCTAACTGCTATTGCTACTGCTATTTGAAGCGGGCAGAATGTGGATGGAGTGCTTACCTGCAACGCTTTAAAGAAGCTGTACTGCACATGCTCACACTTTTTCCCAGGAAAGGAAAAAGTGCTCCAGGTGCTCTGAAGATGCATGGGAGCACTTTGTATCCCAGTGTCAATAATAGCACTTAGCAATAGCTCTTAGACTTATATACCGCTTTACAGTCCTCTCTAAGCGGTTTATAGGGTCAGCATATGGCAAGGTCCTCATTGACCTCGGAAGGATGGAAGGATGAGTCAACTTTGAGCCTGATGAGATTTGAACTGTCAAATTGCAGGCAGCCGGCAGGCAGCAGAAGTAGCCTGCAGTACCACACTCTAACCACTGCACCACAAAGGCAGAGTTTTATCTCACAGAGATTTTTGTGTGTGTCAGACCTTGAAAACTGCCACGGGGACAGCATTGAAGTGTGCTAAAGTTAGTGCTGCTTGGCTCAATAAATTAGCGAGAACCCTAACTGCTATTGCTATTCTTCCCAGGGAGTGTTGTTTGGCAAGTCTGGAGGCGGTTCATTAGGATATACTTCGGATTTCAAGGGGAATTATCAGAGAACTAATTGCGATGCCAGTTGGCATTACAATTGGCTCCTGACACATTTTAGGATTGCTCCATGTCAGAGCATCCATTCCAGGGAATTAAGCATTTCAATTGCTCCCTCCTGCATCCTCCAGAATATGTTCCATCTAAGTTTCCTTTTCTCCACCCAGTAGGATCAGTGGAGGAGAGGATCAGCTTTGGAACACAAGAGGCAGGACATCTTCTTTCCAGCAAGGAATGCCAGGTGAAACATGAGTGAATCCTTACTGTACCAAAATATGTTTGTGTTCAATACTTCTCACTGAATGCAAAGCTCCAGCAGGAAAAAAGAATAAAATGTTTCAGAAGAACTCCTGTTTGGAACACATGAATGAACATATTTGCAGAGACCAATTGACCTGACAACAACATGTGCTGAAAGCAATGCAATGCAATGCAATACAATACAATACAATACAATACAATACCAGAGTTGGAAGGGACCTTGGAGGTCTTCTAGTCCAACCCCCTGTCTAGGCAGGAAACCCTATACCATTCCAGACAAATGGCTATCCAACATTTTCTTCTGCCCCAGTGTTGGGGCATTCACAACTTCTGCAGGCAAACTGTTCTACTGATTAATTGTTCTGTCAGGAAATTTCTCTTCAGTTCTAAGTTGCTTCTCTCCTTGATTAGTTTCCACCCATTGCTTCTTGTTCTACCCCCCCCTGGAGAATAGTTTGATTCCCTCTTCTTTGTGGCAGCCCCTGAGATATTGGAACACTGCTATCATTTCTCCCCTAGTCCTTCTTTTCATTAAACTAGGCATACACAGTTCCTGCAACCGTTTTTCATGTGTTTTAGCCTCCAGTCCCCTAATCCTCTTTGTTGCTCTTATCTGCACTCTTTCTAGAGTCTCCACATCTTTTCTACATCGTGGTGACCAAAACTGAATGCAAGTTCCACACTTGGAACACTGAATGTATTCCAAGTGTGGCCTTGCCAAGGCATTATAAAGTGGTATTAACACTTCACGTGATCTTGATTCCATCCCTCTGTTTATGCAGCCTAGAACTGTGTTGGCTTTTTTGGCAGCTGCTGCACACGGCTGGCTCCTATTTAAATGGTTGTCGACTAGGACTCCAAGATCCCTTTCACAGTTACTACTGTTGAGCAAGGTACCACCTATACTGTACCTGTGCATTTTGTTTTTGTTGCCTAAATGTAGAACCTGACTCTTTTCACCATTGAATTTCATTTTATTAGATAGTGCCCAATGTTCAGGTTTGTCAAGATCCTTCTGTATCTTAAGCCTATCTTCTGGAGTGTTGGCTATTCCTGCCAGCTTGGTGTCATCTGCAAATATGATGAGTTCCCCATTTATTCCCTCACCCAAATCATTGATGAAGATGTTGAAGAGTACTGGGCCTAAAACGGAGCCTTGGGGTACTCCACTGCATACGTCCCTCCATGTAAATGCAGTTCCATTGAGGACTACACGTTGAGTGCGGTTGGTCAGCCAGTTACGAATCCATCTGGTGGTGATGCTGTCCAACCCACATTCTTCTACTTTATCTAGTAGTAGGTTATGGGGTACCTTATCAAATGCCTTACTGAAGTCCAAGTAAACTATATTGACGGCATTCCTCTGGTCCACTAATTTTGTCATCAAAGAATGCAATAAGATTAGTCTGGCATGATCTGTTTTTGACAAACCCATGTTGGCTTTTGGCCATTACTTTGTTTGCTTCTAGGTGTTTGCTAATTCGTTGCTTGATTATCTTTTCTAGAATCTTTCCTGTTATTGAGGTCAGGCTGATAGGTCTGTAGTTTCCTGGATCTGTTTTTTTCCCCTTTTTTTGAATATGGGAACCACATCAGTTCTTTTCCAGTCCTCTGGCAGTTCCCCGGTTCTCCAGGATCTCTGAAAGATATAGTTCAGTGGTCCTGAGATCTCATCTGCCAGTTCCTTCAGAACCCTAGGATGTAATCTGTCCGGTCCTGGTGATTTGAACTCGTCTAGGGTAGACAGGTGCTCACTTACCATTTTCTTCCCTATTTCAACTTGTGTTCCTAATCTGATTTTTGTAGTGCTGTTTTTGATAGGTTGGACTGTTTTATCCCTTTGTGTAAAGACAGATGCAAAACATGAGTTAAATAGTTCTGCTTTCTCCCTGTTGCTTGTCACCTTCTTGCCACTTTCTCCCAGCAATGGACCAAATTGTTTCCTTAACCTTTTTCTTGTTTTTAACATGTTGGAATAAACTTTTTTTATTATTATTTTTTTTTTACTTTTGTGGCAAGCCTTTCTTCATTGTGAGCCTTAGCTTTCCTCACTTCATCTTTACAGGCTCAGGCTCCTTGCTGATATTCTGCCTTAGTTATGTACCCCCCTTTCCACTTTTTATACTTATCTTTTTTGTCTTTCAATTTGTCAGAGAGTTCTTTATGCAGCCATGCTGGTTTCTTTTGGGAGCTGTTATTTTTCTTCTTCATTGGTATTGTGCTAGATTGGGCTTTTGTAATCTCATTTTTCAAAATTTCCCAAGCTTCTTGAGTTCTTTTCCCCTTGAGGATTCTCATTCATGGAATCCTTCCCAAGCTCTCTCTAACTTTATTGAAATTAGCTCTCTTAAAGTCCAAGACTCTAGTTTTGACTTTATTCTACTACTTGTGTTTGCATAATGTTGAATTCCAATATCGCATAGTCACTTGCCCCCAGCAAGTTTTGATAAAGGAGCAAGCTAATAACAGCTGGAGGTTTGCTGCAGAAGGGATAAATTAAGATCTATTTGGCAGATAACGGAAGCATCCAAAAGTCGTGAAGCTCCTTTCAATACAAGGAATATTGAAAAGTCTTTTACACATACAACAGTGTCAGGTTAAGCTCTCACAATATACCTCTTCTCAATCCCCACTTGAAGTATAGGCTGAACACCAGGATATTCCATAGGAAAGTCGTGAGTAGACCATTTGTGGCACCTGATGAGCTTTGTTTTCTACTTGTTCAGTGTATTAGATACTGAGCCGAGGTGGCGCAGTGGTTAAATGCAGCACTGCAGGCTACTTCAGCTGACTGCAGTTCTGCAGTTCGGCTGTTCAAATCTCACCGGCTCAGGGTTGACTCAGCCTTCCATCCTTCCGAGGTGGGTAAAATGAGGACCCGGATTGTTGTTGGGGGCAATATGCTGACTCTGTAAACCGCTTAGAGGGGGCTGAAAGCCCTATGAAGCGGTATATAAGTCTAACTGCTATAAGTCTAACTGCTATTGTAAAGGATCTGCAAGGCTAACCAGTGCCTATCAAGCTACTTTTCCCCCCCTCTTGCTCCATCTAAGGAAGTCATGGTGCCTCCAGGGCTCTTAGGCTCAGAAGACAAGGATGCTCCAATACAAATATTTCCACTCTATCAGTGTAATTAACCTTGCACTCTTCCTGGACACATAACTGGCTTTCCGTCAACAGGTTTATTGATTTCCATCAATAATTTATTGCATGCAGCCTGGGGAAGAGGAAGTATCCCTCATTCCCACACATGAAAGCACAAAACTCACTCATCATCAGTCAATGTGGCAATGTTTCTTGGTGCCAGATGGGAGAAGGGAGCCAAGACTATAAACCTGGTTGCTAAAGAACTAATAGCTACAACCCATCTAAGCCACAATTATGGAACCAAGTGCCTCTCACACCATGATTTCATATTGCTGTAAATGGCATCTGTTGTTTATTATTTCTTCAGGTTCTCACCTGATGGGTGGCACTAAGAGAGAAAGAGCCGAGGTGGCGCAGTGGTTAGGGTGCAGTACTGCAAGCCACTTCAGCTGACTGTTAGCTGCAGTTTGGCCGTTCAAATCTCACCGGCTCAAGGTTGACTCAGCCTTCCATCCTTCCGAGGTGGGTGAAATGAGGACCCAGACTGTGGGGGTGACATGCTGACTCTGTAAACCGCTTAGAGGGGGCTGAAAGCCCTATGAAGCGGTATATAAGTCTAACTGCTATTGCTATTGCTACTAACAGACAGTTAATGCCCATCCGGAGGTGGGGAATCATGAGACAAATTTCATTAGAGAGCAGGAAATATTTTTTTATTCTTGTTTAAAAAGAAAGTAAAGCAATGAAATAATGTACAGTCTCGAAAAGCTTAGGAAACATCGAAGAAAGTCCAGTTGCTATTTGAAAAGTAGCTTTGGTGCAGTCTAGCAATTACAAAGGTTTGATATAACAGAGCAATTTATGCACTCTATGCCTTCAGTTTCAGACCAATTCCTCCCAATAGGAGCACAGTGTTATCAATTCAGAGCACAGCTGGGGGTGGGGGTGGGGAAGAGTTGGAAAAAAGTTGTCTCCATGGTGGCTCCTTCCATAAGCCGCTGGGTTACATTTTGTTTTACAGCAGGAGTTATTATAAGTGCCTGTTAAATCAACATGTAGATTTAACTGTGAAATGTACCTTTATTATTTGCCATAACATATCATAAGAATTCTAATAGAAAAGAATATTTGTATTTCGGGGTTGAACTGTGGGCTCCTTGATACTCTCTGAACTTGGCTGTTTTCTTGCAGATATTTCATTATTAAGCTTCATAATTTCATCAGTTGTATTACCTAATTTGTTAATGAAACATCTGTGTTGGTGTTGTGTTTATTGGTCTTGTATGCCGCCCACTCCCGAAGGACTCCGGGCGGCTTACAATAAACAAGGGAAGGGGATAAATAAACAAAACAACACTTTAAAATACACAACAGTCACAGTTTCCGTGGGGCTGGATATTTCGAAAGCCCCCTGGCCTGCTGGAGCAGCCAGGACTTAACGGCTTTGCGGAAGGCCGGGAGGGTAGTAAGGGTCCGGATCTCCACGGGGAGGTCGTTCCAGAGGGCTGGAGCTGCGACAGAGAAGGCTCTCCCCCGGGGAGTCACCAGCCGACATTGGCTGGCAGATGGAATCCAGAGGAGACCTAACCTGTGAGATCTAATCGGTCTATGGGAGGTAATCGGCAGGAGGCAGTCTCTCAGGTACCCAGGTCCGATGCCATGTAGGGCTTTATAGGTAGTGACCAGCACCTTGAAGCGGGTCTGGAGACTAATGGGTAGCCAGTGCAGCTCGCGGAGGATAGGTGTGACGTGGGTGTAGCTGGGTGCACCCACAATCGCTCGCGCAGCTGCGTTCTGGACCAGCTGAAGTCTTCGAACACTCTTCAAGGGCAGCCCCATGTAGAGCGCTGCAAGAAAACGACCAAGTTCAGTGATCACCAAGGACCCCACATGCTGTAGGAATTCTTTTTGAATCCTTGACTTGAGCCACAGTAACTTCTGCCTGAATTTACCTAGCTTTGGTGTCTGAGTTAGCCCTTGCATACAAAGTGATTGAGGTCTGTGAGCTACATAGGAATTGTATGTAAGTGAAGACAAGCTTAAACATGTGAGTTAACATGTGAGACTGACTAATGTAACAGCGAAATGGAAATGTGAATTAGTAAGATTATTGTTTGCACAAAAATTAAATGATTTGGCACGACCTACAATGGAAGGACATGGTGGCTCAGTGGCTAAGTTGCTGAATTTTTTGATCAGAAAAGTCGGCAGTTCAGGCGGTTCGAATCCCTAGCGCCGTGTAACGGAGTGAGCTCCCTTTACTTGTCCCAGCTTCCGCCAATCTAGAAGTTCAAAAGTATGTAAAAATGCAAGTAGAAAAATAGGGACCACCTTTGGTGAGAAGGTAACAGTGTTCTGTGCACCTTTGGCATTTAATCTTGCTGGCCACATGACCACGGAGATGTCTTTGGATGGCACTGGCACTTTGGCTTTGAAACAGAGATGAGCACTGCTCCTTAGAGTCAGGAACAACTAACATATCTGTGCGAGGAGAACCTTTATCTTTACCTTACAATGGAGGAACAGTTGGTGGAATTTGCTGAGGTAGCTAAATTGACTTTGATCAGAGAAAAGAGAATATCTGTCAGCCTCTGCTTTGCTGTTGCTTCGACTGCCATGAAACGGGGAGGGAGGGCATGGTATTTGGGAGGGGTTACTAATTGTGCTGGAGGAAGATTCTGGAGCTCAGCTGCCTGTCGGACTACGCATGTGTAGGAGATTCCCTCCAGGACTAACGGCACCGACATTCCATCTTCATGATGCCTTTTGAAGTTATCTCACACCTGACACTTGAGAGAATTATGATTGGACTGTAACTGTGATGCCAAGGGGTGGGGAATGGGTTATTCTATATATCAATCGCTTTCGCACCTAAATAATCAGACTTCGCTTCGCTATGCCTTTTATCATTTATAATTAGTAAAAGTACACTTGATTTCTACCCATGGAGTCTCGTGGTCTTCTTTCCTAATTATCTAATGGAGAGGTTCTGACAATATCTAGCATTCGTTACTAAGTGGAAACCCTTATGGACTTTTGTCTTGAAGCAGAAAAAAATGAACTTATAACTTATGATGTTGACAATTAGACAGGATGGATCATAGAAAAAAAAGATAGTTGAGCTGTGCCCTTAGAGTAAGAGGTAAATTTACAATTGTATTTATAATTGCTGTAGAGAAGACGAGAATCTACTTCTTTTTATTTTTTCTTCTTCTCTGTTTTTCTATTACTTTCCCTCCTCTTTTGCTTTCAGCAAAAGGCGCCTGGAAGACATTTTCTGACAAAAAGGGGATAGCAGCATTTCAAAACTAATTTGGAAAATATAAACTGTTTATTTTCTACATCGAATTCCAAATGTTGTTATCCTCTACTGCCAGAGAAAATGTCCATCTACATTTATCTATAGCTCTGCATTAGACGGAAAATATCCTCATACAGGTGTTTTGAGGCATCAAGGCCCCAGATAAAATCGGCATGGTGCCAGCTAGGAATATTCTTATGGAAAACTAAGTTAGGAAGTCGTGGGAGCAGATGATTGATATTCTCTGGATTCACAATGAAGTCACTCCCACCACTCCAAACAGCTGTTGGCACAGTTACATCTTCGATTTTATAAAACGGGGGCTTGGTCTGTGGAAGAAGAGATGCAAAATATGAAAAAGTCTTCAGCTTGCCTATTTCCAGACAATAAAGATACATCTTTCAGTAATACCAATGTTCTCATTTCCATCCATCCAGATCTGGAAAAAAACCCACCTATTCTTTTGACAGATCCTTTTATCTTCTGTGATACACAATTCTTATTTTGTGACAGTTAAGATACCAAGCTCTTACATTAAAGGTTTAATTCAGCAGTACCTCCACTAGACCGATTAGATCCCACAGATTAGGCCTCCTCCGAATCCCATCCGCCGGCCAATGCCGACTGGCGACTACCCGGAGGAGAGCCTTCTCTGTGGCTGCTCCAACCCTCTGGAACGAACTCCCCGTGGAGATTCGTACCCTCACCACCCTCC
Organism: Thamnophis elegans; assembly: GCF_009769535.1. NCBI lineage: Eukaryota > Metazoa > Chordata > Lepidosauria > Squamata > Natricidae > Thamnophis > Thamnophis elegans. The sequence continues at coordinate 43,538,445 of NC_045555.1, read as the reverse complement.
AGGCCTTCCGCATAGCCCTTAAAACCTGGCTGTTCCGACAGGCCTGGGGCTAAAGAGCTGTTGCCCCCGTTTCAAATGGTATGACTGTTGTGTGTTTTTAAATTATGTATTGTTATGTTTCGTTTTTTAATTTTTTTGTCTGTACCCCCCTTCCCTGATTTAAATTGTGAGCCGCCCTGAGTCCCCTTCGGGGGAAAAGGGCGGCATATAAATATAATAAAATGAAATGAAATGAAATGAAATGAGTAGCTCGGGATGAATCACATCTGCATATTTTGTGTCAGGACATACCAAATTCAATCATTTCAAAAATTGCTGGAAAAAAATATGTTGATTGATATTGTATATTTTTACAATCTGTTTTGGGGGTCTTGAAAATGTGAAATTTACACACGTATGTAACTAAAAGGAGATTTGCATTATGATATTTTGGCATAGAGAAATTGCATTCATAATGTTTGGTACATTAGGAGCCGAGGTGGCGCAGTGGTTAGGGAGCAGTACTGCAGGCTACTTCAGCTGACTGTTATCTGCAGTTCAGCGGTTCTAATCTCACCGGCTCAAGGTTGACTCAGCCTTCCATCCTTCCAAGGTGGGTGAAATGAGGACCCGGATTGTTGGGGGCGATATGCTGACTCTGTAAACCGCTTAGAGAGGGCTGAAAGCCCCATGAAGCGGTATATAAGTCTAACTGCTATTGCTATTAGTAATTTAATAATTTAATATAGAGGAGCCCATTTTATAATGCACTAAAAGTCACAAGACTTCCAAGAAAGAAGTGGTGACTCGAAAAAAGAAAACCGATGACCATGGCAAAATGAAAACTCAGGAACTACATTGACTCTTTGATATTTCTTCTCTGGAGAAGGAGAGGACTTGAGGTCACCCACAAGTGCTCCAGACAGCTTTGTGGCAGAGATGGGTTGCTTTTAATGTTGCTGCCGGTTTGCTTCACTGGCACGGGCCAGACATGCGCTGCACGGATGTGCACAGTTAGCAATAGCAGTTAGACTTATATACCGCTTCATAGGGCTTTCAGCCCTCTCTAAGCGGTTTACAGAGTCAGCATATTGCCCCCAACAACAATCCGGGTCCTCATTTTACCCACCTCGGAAGGATGGAAGGCTGAGTCGACCTTGAGCCGGTGAGATTTGAACAGCCGAACTGCAGAACTGCAGTCAGCTGAAGTAGCCTGCAGTGCTGCATTTAACCACTGCGCCACCTCGGCTCTTTGAGTGCACATTGTTTCGTCCATGCGCAGAACATGAAAAAAAAAGATGATTAAAATCTAAGCCAGCAACGGCAGTGGTGATCAGGGAACTGGTTTGGGGGTATGGCCAGCCTACTGTCCCTACCAGTTTGTCAACCCAGTCTCAATTTCCACTACCGGTTCGCCCCGATGCAAACCGGTAGCAACCCATCTCGGCTTTGTGGCCTCTGGCAGGTTTAGTGCTCCGTGAGATAAACAGAAAAGTTATTAAAACTTAGAAAACTACAAACGAACGGTCCAGGTAAATTTGAATTAGATTTTGGAATTAATTATAAAGAATCCTGTCTATAGAAAAAAAACACTTTTGTTTCGGTTTGTAAAAAAATACAGTAAGTTTTTCAAAACTGGACACTAGAGGAAACGAAAGGGAACCAAAAATTACAATAAAAGAATAACAGAAACTCAGCTTACAATTACAGAATGAAGCAAAATGTTTTAAGATTGGACAAGAAAGGATATTTTTGAAAACTAGATCCAAAAGTTAATTTTAATAGTTTCTGTCCCTATAAACAAGACTGGCTTAAAGATGATAGGGAACAGGAACAAGTTCTCCTTGACAACATTGGGACTGCACTGGAGGAAGATGTTACACTTAAAAGAGCCGAGGTGGCGCAGTGGTTAGGGTGCAGTACTGCAGGCCACTTCAGCTGACTGTTATCTGCAGTTCAGCGGTTCAAATCTCACCGGCTCAAGGTTGACTCAGCCTTCCATCCTTCCGAGGTGGGTAAAATGAGGACCCGGGTTGTGGGGGCGATATGCTGACTCTGTAAACCGCTTAGAGAGGGCTGAAAGCCCTATAAAGCGGTATATAAGTCTAACTGCTATTGCTTTTGGACATACAAAAGAAACTGGCTAAAAGTACTACAGCTTTAATTTAGCACATTTTTTCCTCCCAGTTAGACTTTGATTAATCCATTGCAGGGAGGAAATTGCTTTGAAACAATATGGATGGTAATACCATGTTTCCCTGAAAATACAACAGGGTCTTATATTTTTTTGACCCATGAAATATGGCCTTGGGCTTATTAGAGGGGGAAGGCTTATTGTTTTGGGGTTGCTGAGTGGCTGCTCCCTTGCGAGCGGGCTCCTGAAGAGCCGGACACAGCCTCAGGGGCGAAGCAGCCATGAGGTGACCATGCTCATGAGCAGCCATCCGGCAAACCCCCTCTCCAGCTGGGCAGAGCACCATTCACTGACCTAGGGAGTATCCCTAAGGCGCCAAGCAATGTGGCGCTCTGCCCGCCCCCCAGCTGCTGTGGCTTGGCACATTCGGGATACCCTCTAGGTCAGTGCATGGAGCTCTGCCCGGCTGGAGAGGGGGGTTGTGCGAGCGCCTGCTTAGCCCCCAGCTTGCATGCCTCCCAGCTTCTTCATGCCCTTGCCGCCGCTGCCGAGCTCCGGGCAAAATTTCTTCTTCAGCTTCCAAATTCTGGAACTCAGCTTCCGATTCTTCCAGCAGCAGCCACTTTAGGAGTGTGGGCAGTGTGGTTAGGAGTGTGGTTATGGGCCGGCTGCTGGAAGACTCCATCTGGCATCCTGCCCATAACCATAGAAAACACTCCTAGAGTGGCTGATGCTGGAAGAATTAGAAGCCGAGTTCCAGAGTTTGGAAGCCGGAGAAGAAATTTTGCTCAGAGCTCGGCAGTGGCTGCAAGGGCATGGTGAGGCTGGGAGGCATGCGAGCTGGGGGCAGAGCATGCGCTTGCGCAACCCCTCTCTCCATCCGGGCACAGGTCCATGCACTGACCTAGAGGGTATCTCGAATGTGCCAAGCTGCAGAAGCTGGGGAGCGGGCAGAGAGCCACATTGCTTGGCGCCTTAGGGATACTCCCTAGGTTAGTGAATGGTGCTCTGCCTGGCTGGACAGGGGGTTTGCTGAGTGGCTGCTTGTGAGCATGGTCACCTCATGGCTGCTTCGCCCCTGAGGCTGTGCCCGGCTCTTCAGGAGCCCACTCACAAGGGAGCATCTGCCTGGAAACTCCCCCCTCCAGTCAGGCAGAACGCCACTCCCCAACCTAGCGGTATTCCGAAGATGCCAAGCAACGTGAGTGCCTTTCTTCTGCCCTGCCCCCGGCTCCCACGGGATACCGCTAAGTTGGTGTGTGGTGTTCTGCCTCGCTGGAGGGGCAGGGTGTCCAGGGAACCTATTTTCAGGACGGGGATGTGGCAAGCCTTTAGTTTCAGGACATGTTGTATTTTCGGGGAAACACGGTAGTATGCAGAGTAGGCTGTCACAAAGACTGTGGGAAGTAGGAATATTGTGAAGATGGCTGCCCAGAAACCACACATCTCTGTGTATGTATGCAAATACATAGTCCCATTATAAGCATTGTAACAATGTTTTCCTCACCATGTTGTATATAGCTTTGTTCTGGTTTCCGTAGTCAAAATGTTTAAATTCATTTGATTCAAAAATCTAAATTGGGAAGAAAGAGTTGTGCATACTTAACAAACTTTCATATTTACTTTTTTAAAATCTGAAATTTGAGACAAATATAAATTCAAAATGAAAGGGTTTTAAGCGTTGGTTATGATAACAATTTCCATTTACTATTCTCACAAGTATGCTAGAACCAGTTCAGCCTTAGATCTTCTCCTTAAATTTGCCTTGCAATATTTTTTTTATAAATATTTATATACCCCTTCCTCCACTACATTATTATTACATTAGCAATCCCAGGGACTTTTTTGACAATTATATTACTAATTTACTGAAATTTGTACCCTGAAATTCAAATAGTACCATGTTTCCCCGAATATATGACAGGGTCTTATATTTTTTGATCCACGAAATATGGACTTGGTCCCGAAGAGCCGGGCACAGCCTCAGGGTCAAATGGCTGTGTTGCAGCAACAGCAGCAACACAGCAACCATGAGGTGACCACGCTCGTGAGCAGCCGCCCGGCAACCCCCCTTTCCAACCAGGCACAGCACCGCTGACTGACCTAGCGGTACCCGGAAGGCACCAAGCAACGCGAGCGCCTATTCACCGCCCTCCTCCTCCCACGGCTCGGTGCCTTTGGAATGCCCCATGATGAGCGAATGGGGCTCTGCATGGCTGGAGAGGGAGGTTGCGTGAGTGGCTTTTCCGCTCCCTGCTCGCGCGACTCGCAGGTATCTGCAGAGCCAGGGCATCTCTGCTGCTAGCGCCGCCCACTGCTTGGGGTTTATTTTTTATTTTTTTGCAGCTTTCAAAGCACGGAGGACAAATGCCACTCTGGAAGTATGCTCTATGGTAGCGTAAAACCATAGAGCGTACTCCCAGAGCGGTATTCTACTTCCGTGCTTTGGAAGCCGCAACGGAGGACAGATGCCGCTCTGGGAGTGCGCTCTATGGTTGTACGCTCTGCAGCCCACAACCATAGAGCATACTCCCAGAGCGGCATCCATCCTCCATGCTTTGAATGCCGCAAAAAAAAAAACAAGCAGCGGGCGGCGCCAGCAGCGGAGATACCCTGGCTCTGCAGGTACTGTAGAGTTAGCCAAGGGCATCGTGAGCCTGCAAGTCGCATGAGCAGGGAGCGGAAAACGTGCCTGCGCAACCCCTCTCTCCAGCCATGCAGAGACCCATTCACTCACCTAGGGGCATTCCGAAGATGCCAAGCTGCAGGAGGCAGAGGGCGGCGAGCAGGCACTTATTTATTATTATTTATTTAATTAATTAACTTGTATGCCGCCCACTCTTGGAAGACTCAGGGCGGCTTACAAATAAGAAGGGGGGGGGATATAAAAAATAAAAAACAACAATTAAAAATTCAACAACATTCATAACTTAGGATGGGACTGGATAATTCAACAGCCCCAGGCCTGCTGGACCAGCCAGGTCTTGGTCGCTTTGCGGAAGGCCGGAAGGGTAGTAAGGGTCCGGATCTCAACGGGGAGATCGTTCCATAGGGCTGGAGCAGCCACAGATAAGGCCCTCCCCCGGGGGGTCGCCAGCCGACATTGGCCGGCAGATGGAATCCGGAGGAGGCCTAGTCTGTGGGATTTAATAGGTCTTTGGGAGGTGACTGGCAGGAGGCAGTTTCTCAGGTAACCAGGTCCGATACCATGTAGGGCTTTAAAAGTAATGACTAGCACCTTGAAATGTGTCCGGAGACCAATGGGAAGCCAGTGCAGCCCGCGGAGGATAGGTGTAACATGGGTGTACCTAGGTGCACCCATAATCGCTCGCGCGGCTGCATTCTGGACTAGCTGAAGTCTTCGAACACTCTTCAGGGACACTTGCGTTACTTGGTGCCTTCCGGTACTGCTAGGTCAGTCAGCGGCGCTGTGCCTGGCTGGAAAGGGGAATTGCTGGGTGGCTGCTCGCGAGCGTGGTCACCTCATGGCTGCTGTGTTGCTGCTGCGACAGCACAACATGGCCATTCGACTTTGAGGCTGTGCCCGGATCTTCGGGAGCCCGCACACAAGAGAGCAGCTGTCCGGCAACACCGCCCCCCTCTTCAGCTGGGCAAAGCACTGCTGATCGACCTAGAGGTATCCCGAAAGCACCAAGCAATGGTGTTGTTTCAAGAGACAACTGGACTTTCTGGTTTTTGATGATTTGCTTCTCATCCAAGAAGCTTCTTCAGCTCTTCAGAAAAGTGAAACGTTTTCAAAAAAAACCCCAAGAAAGTCCAGTTGCCTCTTGAAAAAAAAGCATCTTTGAGACAACCATGACCTGGATGATTGAGAATCTCCATAGACAAAATTAGATGTTAGTTATTGTACATGTTGGATTCAGAGAAGTTCTTTGAAAGAGGGGATATATCACAGTTTTCTTTAAGGTGACCAGCAGCATTCCTCCCAAAAATATGCACTGACTCTCAGACCCAGGGAACAATTCTTTTTGGGGGGGGCGGGGGCGGGGGGCTACACAAGAAGCCAGGCAGTGCAAGGGTCCAAGCACAAGTTTTGGAAAGCATCCTAGAGATCACAAGACAATTGCTCTGAAGTTAGTGTAATACATGGTCACTACTGTGGGTTGATCTTTAAATGATTGTCGATAAACCCAGAGCTATGATGAAGGTCTTGAATTAGAGCCAGATTCCATCAACAATATTATAGTATTTTAGCAAATAATTATAGGATTAAGGACAATGATCTAGAGTTTAGTTTTCAAAGAAGTACTTGAGGAACAGAAAATTGAGCATTCCTAATACTAAACATTTAATCAAATGGCAACTAATAGTACCATTCTATTTTGACTTGCAAAGAAAATTAGAAAATGAAACTTTACCTGGGTCCAATGAAATAGAGTTTTCATAGAAGAAACATCAGGGTAAGTTTCAAAAAAAAGATCGGCTCGACTCTGGGAAAACAAAATAAACACAAAATAAGATTTGAGAAATTGATTGAGAGATAATATACCAGTTAAGCTTCTTAAAGCTAAAAAGAGAGGCAGATAGATTTCTTTAAATCCTCTGTTAATAGCAATAGCAACAGCAGTTAGACTTATATACCGCTTCATAGGGCTTTCAGCCCTCTCTAAGCGGTTTACATAGTCAGCATATCGCCCCCCACAGTCTGGGTCCTCATTTTACCCACCTCGGAAGGATGGAAGGCTGAGTCAACCTTGAGCTGGTGAGATTTGAACCGCCGAACTGCAGATCACAGTCAGCTGAAGTGGCCTGCAGTACTGCACCCTAACCACTGCGCCACCTTGGCTCTTAGGAAGAAAGGCTATTCCATTCCTGCTAACTGTGATCTTGAAATTTTCAAACCAAGGAACACACATTCTATCTCATTATTGGCCAACAGTCAGCCAAGCACGGTGACCACAGGAAGGGAGGGGGGGGAAATCAAGATGGCAACTGCAGAAGTGCAATCAAGGCTACATAAGATTAACTAATGAAAACAAACTAATTGAAAAAGTTGGTGCATCCGCTAAATTTTGAACTCTTGTAAAAAAAAAATCAGTTACAGAAATAATACATGCCATTATTGCAACATTACGTATAAAATTCCATATTAAAAATAAATACTTTGATTTATCTAAAGAAAAAAATTCCACAATCCACTTACCATATTTATATTGTTTTTATTAAAACCCGCAACAGACAGAAGTAATTGGATGCAAATCTTGTTCAATCCTGGGTAGCTGCATAGATTGGCATTAATGTTTTTTGCTCTGTCGTCCAGAATAGTAAAGTCTTTAGTTCCCCATAATAACTGCAAAATACAAATACAAATATTATTGCAAAATTATATTGAAGCATCTCTAATTGAATAGCTTATCAGTTCCTCATTTAATTCAGCAGATTCAATACCGCCTTTGATTTCCTGCATTATTTTAACAATATTTTAAAATACATGCAATCTTTTTTTATTCCTTACTTATGGGATTTCTGACCATTATAATTAGTGGATATTATTTACAACATTCATTAATATAAAGCATGCAGGGACGTGCAGTCACTAGAGGCAGGGGAGGCGTCTCCTCACCAGTCATGAGGAAAAGGAAAGAAATTTAAAGAATTTTTTAAAAATAATTAAAGCCAAGGTAGTTGCTGCCAGATTCACAGTGACTTGGAACAGTGCTTTGTGTTAACTATGGGAGGAGGCCAGAGAACTAGTGGCCTCTTTTGCATAAGGAATTTTTCGCCTTTTAAGAGTTAAGCAAGGGTTAACAAGCAAAAAATTCCTTATGCAAATGAGGCATGTATTCTCTCGCCTCCTGTAGAGGGCATTTTTAGAGGCTTTTTAGAGTTCGCTGGGAGCAACTAGCTCAGTCTGACTTCAGAGCTCTGGCCTTTCATGAGGGCAGGCAGAAGCAGAGTTGAAATCATCTCTGAAACAGCTGGAAAAGGTGCGTGTGTGGGGAGGGGGGAGGAATTCAAAAAGTTTGATCGGAAGGCAGCAGGGGAAGGGGGGGTATGGCAGAGGAGCTGCTTTCAAGCCTTTGGAAAATATATCCAATCCAACTTCTGTGTTTGTGTTTGTTTGAGAGTGAGTGAGTGAGTGAGAGAGGGATCCAAGTTCTCTGTGTGCGTGTGTCTGTTTGAGAGAGGGGGGAGGGAGGGAGAGAGGGAGGAAGGAGGGGGAGGGAGAAGAAAAAGAATGGGAAAACTTATTTTGCAAGGGGGGAAAATGCTGTCGCTTTAAATCGGAACTGAACATGCCTGGCTGTGGAATTCTGGGAGTTGAAGTCCACAAGTCTAAAAAATGCCTCACCAGCCATAAAGCTGACCGCACGTCACTGAAAGCATGCCAACTGCCACTCCATCCATGATAAAAATACAACACAATAATGCAACAGATGAAGCCTAATGTACACAAAATTGTTACCATGTTAACAACTCATCACTCAAAGGCTTTCTAGAATAGATACATTTTTAATAGCAAAGGGACAAATCAAATTTCTGTGGCGAGGCTAATATGGAGGATCACTGAACCAAAACCAAGACTTATAAGATCTGATCTCCTGCAAATACGGTAGGTTTTCCTGGTGTTAGAATAAATTCTTAGTACGATCCAGGATTTCAAAAGAACACAGGAATATCGATGAAAGCAGAGGTGAGATGAGCCGAGGTGGCACAGTGGTTAAATGCAGCACTGCAGGCTACTTCAGCTGACTGCAGTTCTGCAGTTCGGCTGTTCAAATCTCACCGGCTCAAGGTTGACTCAGCCTTCCATCCTTCCGAGGTGGGTAAAATGAGGACCCGGATTGTTGTTGGGGGCGATATGCTGACTCTGGAAACCACTTAGAGAGGGCTGAAAGCCCTATGAAGCGGTATATAAGTTTAACTGCTATTGCTGTTGCTATTAGATTTATTTAGCAAGAGAGTTAGCAATCAAAGATGGCCACGAGTCACAAAAAAAGCTAGTTTTATAGTGAGGAGTGCATAAATTTGTTTAATCAGTTTTATTAAAGAATTTTAGAAAAAAAAGTGAAGTTAAATCCTGTAATTAAATCAATCAAATATGGCTTACACTGATGGGGGACAGGAAATAGATATTTAAAAATTAGCGAAACATAACTGCAGGTGAATGAAACATGGCCTTTAAAATTGTTTACACTGTTTCTGGAAACAGAAAAGAATGGTTTCAATATGTTTTCCAGGAATTATTCAAGAATTTGGAAAGGAACAACTGATTTAAAAAAGTGGAGAGAGAAAAAAATGGAGATAAATAAAATAAATAAAAGTGTATTTCTTCAGCAGTACTTTTAAAAAAAAAAAAACAAATATTGTGCATGTAGCTTCATGTAAAATTCTCCACCATCTTTATAAAGGACAAAATGAAGAAAGCAACATTTTGCAAATATTCTGTCAAGGGGAAATTAACATCTCTAATAATGTAGGAGGGTCCCTTCAAAAAGCAAGCATTTGTACCAAAAAAAGCCACCAGTTTTTTTTCAAAATTGATTCATTGCATGATGTCTTATGCAAGACTGGGAATTGAAGTCGTTTTTTTGTGTTTAAATACAGAAAGTTGCAGGGGGGAGGGGAATCCATACAAATTCTGAGGGGAAAAAGGAGTTGAATTTTAAACAGATATTCAAACCCTACTTCCAAATTATATGAACTGCAGAAGATAATAACACATCTATATTTCTATACTGAATCAAATAGCATAAGAATGTAAACCTATGGGAAATACCTACCCTTTTAACTTTGTAGGGAAGGAGTAAGACATATTTTACTACTCCCTTGACGTCCGTCAATGTGTAGGGAGGTGCAAGGCACATTAAAAGCTTTGCTTTCTGAGCAAGCTGTGGGAAGGCTGAAAAAGCAATAAGACCTGAAAGAAAGGTAAGTTTTTAAAAAATGGAAACCAAGCTAAACGTAGATCAAAACATAGGGTCAGTATTTGTATTGATATTTAAGGGATGGTGTTGTTATACTTGAGCCGAGGTGGCGCAGTGGTTAGGGTGCAGTACTGCAGGCAGCTTCAGCTGACTGTTATCTGCAGTTCGGCGGTTCAAATCTCACCGGCTCAAGGTTGACTCAGCCTTCCATCCTTCTGAGGTGGGTGAAATGAGGACCCGGACTGTGGGGGCGATATGCTGACTCTGTAAACGGCTTAGAGAGGGCTGAAAGCCCTATGAAGCGGTATATAAGTCTAACTGCTATTGCTATTGTTCCAAGATTGATAGATACATAAAGGATAAGCTTGCAAGAAAGTGTCAGCTATCCTTCTCCTCCTCCTCCTCCTCCTCCTCCCTCCTCCTCCTCCTCCTATTGCTGTTTTTATAAAAGTCGTTTTCTTTTCTTTGCAGAAGAATATCTGAAGTGGATTGGTTTCTTCTGAAGACTGAATATGAAGGAATTCGGGATTAGAAGAATTGTGAATTAATAGGATATAACAAAAACAGAACAAGGAAGGTGAGACTGTTTAATCAAACAGGTAGAGAGAAGGCTAATAAAATGATATGAGAGGGCTTTGCTTACACCTAGGCATCACATAGTTAAATGCTAAACATAATCTAAAGATTATCTTTGGAAGGACCAAGGGCCACCAAGTTCTACTTGGCTGGAAGGTTAATAGCAGAAGACCAAATGTAATGTTTTTGATTAATCTCACAAAGCCTTGATATCAACATTTTGCTTAACTCCAAAGTTAAAGTTTAAATCTCATTCTTTTTCCTACATTTCTGCCATGCCTCTAACAGGAACATAAAAAGCCTACATTCGTGACTGGCTTAGTTTCTTCACTATTGCTGCAATTTTTCAGTAAAAAAAGAGAAATAAATAAACCAGTTATTTACATTTATCCATCCATCCATCCACCCACCCACCTAAGAGCCGAGGTGGCGCAGTGGTTAAATGCAGCACTGCAGGCTACTTCAGCTGACTGCAGTTCTGCAGTTCGGCTGTTCAAATCTCACCGGCTCAGGGTTGACTCAGCTTTCCATCCTTCCGAGGTGGCTGAAATGAGGACCCGGATTGTTGTTGGGGGCAATATGCTGACTCTGTAAACCGCTTAGAGAGGGCTGAAAGCCCCATGAAGCGGTATATAAGTCTAACTGCTATTGCTATTGCTATTGCTATTGCTATTGCTATTGCTATTGCTATTGCTATTGCTATTGCTATTGCTACCTACCTACCTACCTACCTACCTACCTACCTACCTACCTACCTACCTACTTACCTATCCTTTCAAGAATTCAAGATAGGTTTCTTGCTGTCAAGACACTTTAAAATTTTAACCTCTGACATACATTTGGCATATATTTCACAATAGCTTAGTAAATATATTGTTGATCATTAAACAGGCTATGTTTCTATACTGCTTGATCATTGACTATTCGAGAAAGATGCAATGATTAAATATGATTCATTCTTAACTTACCCATTGAAGCTCCTTGAGAATGGCCAATGTAATATAAACTATCCTGCTTTGTCTTATGTAGAATAAAGTTTATAGCTGCAGGAATATCATAAATTGCCATTTCGTGAAAACTGTAATACAGAGACACAAGCAAAGACACAAAACACTGCTGAGATTTATTCTGTATAATAGGTTAAGGGTAAAAAAAAAATAAAGGCTGCAAGGTTTTTTTTAAATCTTGCCTTTATTGTTTTTTTTAAAATAAGAAGGTGAACACATCTTACACTCCTTCCTCCTCCTATTCTGCCTATAACAACTACCCTGGGAGGTGAGAAGTGTTGGAAGAGAATGACTGGCCCAAAGTCACCCAGCCAGCTTTCATGGCTAAGGTGGGATTGAAACTCACAGGCTCCTGGTTTCTGGAGCCTGTTTGTATGACACAGTGTGAAAAAGTGTGAAAAATGATCATAAGTCACTTTTTTCAGTGCCATTGTAACATCAAACAGTCACTAAACGAAAAGTTGTAACTGTCAAGGACTACTAGTACATGGACCAGAAGTGGGTTCCTACTGGTTTGGACTGGTTCAGCCAAGTAGGTAGTAACTTGGCCTGCCACACCCGCAAACTGGTTCTCTCAGCGGCGCCTATGGCACCACCATCTTGGCATGCGCAGAAGCATTTTTCAGTACTGTGCATTCATGCATAGAGTGCATCAAGCATGTGCATGTGAAAAGAATGCATGCACACGCAGCACATCTCTAAGCGCACTGGCGGTAGCAGAAGCCATTACCGACCCCTGACATGGACAAATCCCTACCATTTTCTCAGCAAAAAATCAGAAGTGGTTTCCCATCGCCTTCTTCCCAGTGAGGTTTTGTGCCTAAGGAAGGGTTAGAACTTCCAGCTCTTCCAGCTTCTAGTCCAGAACTGTTCATCCTGAAACCAAGCTGGGTCTCATACACCAGTGGTGGGTTTCAAAAAATTTTGGAACCTACTCTGTGGGTGTGGCCTCCTTTGTGGGAGTGGCTTGCCGGCCATGTGACCTGGTGGGAGTGGCTTGCCGGCCATGTGTTTTCTCTCTCTCTCTCTCGCTCTCTCGCTCTCTCTCCTTCCTTTTGTCTCTCTGTCCCTTTTTTCTTTTTTTCTTTCATCTCTCTCTCACTCTTTTTCTTTCTTTTTTCTTTCTTTCTTTCTTTCTTTCTTTCTTCCTTTCTTTCTCTCTCTGTGTGTCTGTCTGTCTGTCTGTCTGTCTGTCTCTCTCTCTCTCTCTCTCTCTCTCTCTCTCTGCCAGTGGTGGGTTTCAAAAAATTTTGGAACCTCTTCTGTAGGTGTGGCCTGCTTTCCGGGTCCACTGGTGGAACCTCTTCTAACGGTCCGGTAGATTTGACGAACCGGTTCTACCGAATAGGTGCAAACTGGTAGGAACCCACCTCTGTCATATACTAACTACGTTTAAATATTTAATTTACTATTAATATACATTGAAGTTTCACGCTAATTTATTGAGCCAAACAGCGCTAACTTTAGCACACTTCAATGCTGTCCCCTTGGCAGTTTTCAAGGTCTGACACACACAAAAATCTCTGTGAGATAAAACTGTGCCTTTGTGGTGCAGTGGTTAGAGTGTGGTACTGCAGGCTACTTCTGCTGCCTGCCGGCTGCCTGCAATTTGACAATTCAAATCTCATCAGGCTCAAAGTTGACTCATCCTTCCATCCTTCCGAGGTCAATGAGGACCTTGCCATATGCTGACCCTATAAACCGCTTAGAGGACTGTAAAGCGGTATATAAGTCTAAGAGCTATTGCTAAGTGCTATTATTGACACTAGGATGCAAATTGCTCCCATGCATCTTCAGAGCACCTGGAACACTTTTTCCTTTCCTGGGAAAAAGTGTGAGCATGTGCAGTACAGCTTCTTTAAAGCGTTGCAGGTAAGCACTCCATCCACATTCTGCCCGCTTCAAATAGCAGTAGCAATAGCAGTTAGACTTATATACCACTTCATAGGGCTTTCAGCCCTCTCTAAGCGGTTTACAGAGTCAGCATATTGCCCACAAAAACAATCCGGGTCCTCATTTCACCCACCTTGGAAGGATGGAAGGCTGAGTCAACCTTGAGCCGGTGAGATTTGAACAGCCGAACTGCAGAACTGCAGTCAGCTGAAGTAGCCTGCAGTGCTGCACTCTAACCACTGAGCCACCTCGGCACATTTGACATTTTAATGATAAAATCTGAACTGCTGATAAACCTTAATGAATAATTGATATTGAAACGGGAAGAAAATGTTCCGATGGGCTCCCTAAAATAGTGTCAGAAATCCAATGAATCTGACAATTCATACTATAAATATGAATAGGAAGGCAGTCCTCGATGTACCACTGTTCATTTAGTGAGCATTCAAAGTTACAACAGCACTGAAAAAAGTGACCTACGACCATTTTTCACACTTACGACCCTTGCAGCATCCCCATGATCTAATTTCAGATGCTTGGCAACTTATTTATTTATTTATTAATAAAATTTATAGGCCGCCCAATCCTGGAGGACTCCGGGCAGCTTACAAAAAGAAGAGGAAAAGAAAATAATAAAAAATAAATTAAAAAAGACAGATTTAAAATCACAACACACGCATTCGTTCTGATCGGGGCTGGACCTCAACAATGAGGTCAACAGCCCCAGGCCTGCCGGAATAGCCAGGTTTTAACAGCTTTTCTGAAGGCCATGAGAGTGGGTAAGGTCCGGATCTCTGGGGGTAGCTGATTCCAAAGGGTCGGAGCAGCCACAGAGAAGGCTCTCCTCCGGGGCGCCGCCAGCCGACATTGTCTGGCTGACGGCATCCGAAGGAGGCCCACTCTGTGGGATCTCACCAGCCGCTGGGAGGTATGTGGCAGTAGGCGGTCTCGCAGGTACGCTGGCCCTAATCCACGTAGGGCTTTAAAAGTAATGACCAACACCTTGAATTGCGTCCGGAGACCAATAGGTAGCCAGTGCAGCTCGCGGAGGACAGGTGTAACGTGGGTGTACCTCGGTACACCCAATATCACTCGCGCGGCTGCATTCTGGACTAGTTGCAATCTCCGAACACTTTTCAAGGGTAGCCCCATGTAGAGCGTGTTGCAGTAGTCCAGCCTTGAGGTGACTCATATTTTTGACCGTTGCTGTGTCCCAACGTCATGTGATCCCCTTTTTGCGACTTTTGGACCACCAAAGTCAACGGGGAAGCCAGATTCACTTAACAACCAGGTTACTAACTTAATAAATGCACTGATTCACTTAACCACATGAAGAAAGGTCCTAAAATGGGACAAAACTTACTTACCAAAGGTCTCACTTAACAACAGAAATTGTGATCGTAATTCAAGGATTATCTAACAACAGAAATTGTGGTCGTAATTCAAGGATTACCTATAATACGATCTCAAAAGCTACTAAAGGATATATCTCCCATTTTTACAAAACCTGACCTATTTCTCTGACTAAAATGTACTTATATTTACTCGTGACCCGACAAAAGCGCAAACGTCATAAGCGCGCCGACAAAACCATAGGGCTAAAACCGTGATGTCAAAAGCGCGTCGACAACAGCGCGCCAACAACAGCGCGCCGACAGAAGCGCGATTTAAGTTAAGGTAAGGTTTAGGGTTAGATTTAGGGTTAGGTTTAGGGTTAGGGTTAGGGTTAGGGTTAGGGTTAGGGTTAGGGTTAGGGTTAGGGTTAGGGTTAGGTTACAGCGCGCTTCTGTCGGCGCGCTGTTGTCGGCGCGCTTCAGTGCTCATTCGTCGGCGCGGTTTTGTCGGCGTGGTTTTGTCACCGCGGTTTAGTCAAACGCGCTTTTGTCATTCACGCATTTGTGGTGGAACCAGCCAGGGGTGGGTTTCAGCCGCCTTACTGCTGGTTCGCTCATGCGCACAACTTGCACACATGCACAGGTCAATGGAAATTGTTCTGTGCATGCGCAGAACTAAAAAAAAAGATGGTAGTAAAGATGGCAGTGACCAAGGAACCAGTTTCGAGGGTGTGGCCAGCCTGGGTTAGGGTTAGGGTTAGGGTTAGGGTTAGGGTTAGGGTTAGGTTACAGCACGCTTCTGTCGGCGCGCTGTTGTCAGCGTGCTTCAGGGCTCAATCGTTGCTCCTTCGTCGCACGGTTTTGTCGGCGCGGTTTAGTCAGGCCTGCTTTTGTCGTTCGCGCATTTGTGGTGGAACCATATTTACTGTGTTTTTCAGACTATAAGACACACCGGAGCATAAGACACACTATGATTTTGAAGAGGTAAATTTAAAAAAAAAAGGTTTTTGCACTCTGAAGGCCTCATTTTTTTGCAAACAAAAAGGGTATGCAGAGCTTTGGGGGGCTTGTAGAATACTCCTGGGGATTGCGGGGGGCAAAAACAAGCAAAAAAACAGCCTGTTTTTCACAAAAATGGGCCATTTTTTGCGCACACACAAAAAGGCATGCAGATTCTTTGGGAGGCTTCTAGAGTGCTCCTGGGGGTTGGGGGGGGCAGCAAAAACAGCCCTCCCCAGCCTCCCAAACCCTCTGCACGTCCATTTTTGCAAAGGGGGCGGGGTTTGGGTAGGCCAAAAATGCTGTGTTCAGTGTATAAGACGCACCCTGATTTTCAACCTCTTTTTTGGGAGAGAGGTGCATCTTATACTCTGAAAAATACGGTAGTTACTATATAAACTGTTCCGAGCTTTACCTGAAATCCCAAAATTCTTCTTGGTCAACAGTTAGGGTCTGGTGCCTTCTACACCAGGTAGTTCCTCTGTTATTTATTATCCATACATCATAGCCAGCATCTGCTAGAACAAATCCCAGACTGTGGGTGGGAAGATTGATGAGCCAAGATCTTCCTTCAGTCAGAATACCCGATACCAGTAACACAACTGGTTTAGACTCTTGAAAATAAGAAACATTAGGCATTATAACATGTAAGGAGCATTCTAGCAAGGAGCATTGCATTTCTATAAAACATGGAATGTCACAATTCTATCTTTATGATAACCTATGGAACCTTGGGGTTTTGAATATGAGCATAAATGTATGAAGGCTGAATGAAAAGTAATGTTTGCAATTTTATAAATTGCCAATAGATGGTAGTATAGCCTTGACATGCTAGAAGTTCAGGTATATTCTTTAGGATCTATTGTTTCACTTCAATTATTGGAAAGCTGTTATGAGAAAAGTTAGTGTTGCTATTGTTTGTGAAATGGACGCCATAGTGAGACTCATCAGTACACGTTAAGCAATGTGCCATGACTGATGCGCTGCCCTTGAAAAGTGTTCGAAGACTTCAGCTCGTCCAGAATGCAGCGGCGCGAGCGATTGTGGGTGCACCTCGGTACACCCACGTTACACCTATCCTCCACGAGCTGCACTGGCTGCCTATTGGTCTCCGGACTCAATTCAAGGTGTTCGTTATCACCTTTAAAGCCCTACATGGCATCGGACCTGGGTACCTGAGAGACTGCCTCCTGCCAATTACCTCCCAAAGACCGATTCAATCACACAGGCTCGGCCTTGTCCGGGTCCCATCTGCCAGCCAATGTCTGCTGGCCACCCCCTGGGGGAGAGCTTTCTCTGTTGCTGCTCCGGCCCTCTGGAACGAGCTCCCCATGGAGATCCGGACCCTTACTACCCTCCCGGCCTTCCATAAAGCTATCAAGTCCTGGCTGTTCCAGCAGGCTGGGGACTGTTGAAGTATCCAGCCCCACTTCATTTGTGACTGTTGTGTATTTTAATATTGTTTGTATTGTCTTATTTATCCCCTCCCCCGTTTCATTGTGAGCCACCCGGAGTCCTTCGGGAGTGGGCGGCATACAAAACCAAATAACGAAACGAAACAAAACTGTTTTTTTTTTTTTACTGCCAAAGGAGTCTGTTCAAATGAGATTAATAGTTGAATGCAGGTTGTTTATGATGACAGGAACAATGTGCATGGGTAAAAAAATATGTATGCAAAGATGGTTTGTTTATTATATTTATATGCCGCCCTTTTCCCCCGAAGGGGACTGGTGAATGACAAAGAACCTATTTGCACGAGCCAGAGCAAAATGGACAACTTATGACAGCAATCACTGACTTTAAAAGTTAATAAATAGATTAAGGACAATCAGCAGATCACTTAAAATGGATTGCTGTGAAATTTGGGGTTTCAGAGGAAATCCCAAGTCTGGTCCTATTCTCCAACATTAGACAGTTCGTGCAGGATGGGTTCTTCACGTGCTGAGGGCAGAGATGAAAGCCTCAGTAGTTGAAATTTGCCGGCAGTTGTCATGTTATGAGAATGAAGATGAGGGTTTTCTTTCACAGAGAGCAATGAAACATAGGCTCACCATATTACACAAACAGAGCATTAGTCCAGGATCACAAAGCTTCACCTGCGTGGAAAAAGAATGGAAGGAATACTTTCGTGGACATCTACCTGATTCAAATGAAAAATTGGAAAGGACTATCAGGATCTGGTTGAAGAAACAAAATTGTGGAGTCTTTTCTGTAGGTTTTAAGCAGCTTGTCTATTACTGGCAGAGGAATTTAATAGCAATAGCAATAGCAGTTAGACTTATATACCGCTTCATAGGGCTTTCAGCCCTCTCTAAGCCGTTTACAGAGTCAGCATATCGCCCCCACAGTCCGGGTCCTCATTTCACCCACCTCGGAAGGATGGAAGGCTGAGTCAACCTTGAGCCGGTGAGATTAGAACCGCTGAACTGCAGATAACAGTCAGCTGAAGCAGCCTGCAGTACTGCACCCTAACCACTGCGCCACCTCGGCTCTTAATGATTATGTGGAAAAATAAGTTCAGGGTATTAAGGGCACATTTCAAGGATTTTTCCCTCTTTTGTTCATCAAAATCAGAGGTTGGTTGCTACCGTTTTGCACTGGTTCTCGTGAACTGGTAGTGGAAATTGGGACTCCGAACTGGTAGGGACTTTAGGTTGGCCATGCCCCCAAACCGGTTCCCAGGTCGCTGCTGCTTATTTTTAGTCATTTTTTCACTGCGCATGCACACACATGCAGCATGCAAAGTATGTGCGAAGTGAACAGGCAGTAACACCAGCAACAATTCACCCTGATCAAAATATCCTTTTCAAACTACAACTAGGTGAAGGCGTTACTTTTCATTTGACTCTTACATACCATTTTGTTCGCAGAAGAGCTTTAAATGGAAGTAACTCAAATAAAGGTCACAATTATTTTTAAAAATCCATGGTAGGTTATGGTGAAAAATGTTGCTATTTTGAAATTTAGAAAACAGGAAGGGCTGTTTCTGTCATCGCGAAACAACCACATTGTAAAGCAAGACAATATCTCTAGGAAAGAATCCTAAAAATGGAGCAGATCTTAATGCCGCTCACACCCACAAAATGAAATGCAGTGGGGACCTCCTTAGCTAATTGTAACTAATAGAATAGCAGCAGTGGAGGGAATGTTTCAAAACACTTGCCCATCAAAGTTTGGGGGTCAACATGCTGACCTGCAAAACATACAACTTCCGTGAGATCTCAATATTGATATTTGTATTGCAAAACTCGGATTTCACAAAGGAAAGACTTCCTTCCGCCTCAAGTGTGGTGCATTGTTTATTTTTAGTTTGTGTGGTAACTGCTGTGGAAAAAATGGTTTGAAATGTGGTGTAGAATTCCTTAAAAGAAAAAGCGAGCCGAGGTGGCGCAGTGGTTAGGGTGCAACACTGCAGGCCACTTCAGCTGACTGCGATCTGCAGTTCGGCGGTTCTAATCTCACCGGCTCAGGGTTGACTCAGCCTTCCATCCTTCCGAGGTGGGTGAAATGAGGACCCGGATTGTTGGGGGCGATATGCTGATTCTGTAAAACCACTTAGAGAGGGCTGAAAGCCCTATGAAGCGGTATATAAGTCTAACTGCTATTGCTATTGCTAAAAAGTAAAAAATAAAATAAAATAGGTGCCATACTTGTCCCAATTTCTTTAGTGTCAACGGAACTTTGATCCATATCAAAATTGATTGAGTAAAAGCAGAGTCAGAAACTGGGACTGTTGTGGAAGCTGAACCAATGGGGCCCACACATTTCTGCGAAGGTGCATAGGCTCGCATGCATTATCAATCGCCTTCAAATTAAAAGCAATGCTGTTGTATTGCATTCAAGGCATTCGCTTATTTACATTTGATTTCTAATTCCTGATTGACCTCACAGAGGCCAGATAGGGAGAGGCAAAGGGCTGAATATGACCTGGGCTCCATAAAAGTCCCAGGTCTGATTTACTTACATTCATTTTGGAGGGGGTGGGGGTGGGGAGAGGAACTAGTCCTTGCTGTTTCCTTAACAAGGTTTTCTGGAATTGGTTTGCCATTGCCCCATTCTAAAAGTGAGAAAGGGAGGCCTGCCCGAGGTAATCTAGTTGGCTTGCTACCTTAGGCAGTACAGGAACTCACTGTTTCCAATTTGTAGCCTGATGCTTAAGCTACTACGCCCAAACTGATTCTCATCTCATCTACACCACCTACACACCGTCAGGTACAATGAATCAGGAACCGTATATTTAAGTTGTAGTTAAGAAGGTTTATTGCTCAAACCTATTCAGAAGAATGTACTCGGTGCTCAATGCTAAATTGGTGCTACATAGGAATCAATGGAATTCGAGAGGGGTTGGACTTAGACTGTGGGAATCTAATGATTCTAGGCTGATGACTCACTAAATTCTGCCCTCTGTCTCTGCCTGATCTTCTTTTACAAACCAAACATAACATGCAAACAAAACTCTTGCATGGAGATGTATTATGGTTTTAGGTTTAGGTTTGATTTGACTTGTATGCCTCCCTATTCCTGGAAGACTCAGGGCAGCTAACAATCAGAAGGGGAGGGGGTACAAAAATAAAAATAGAAAACAGAAATTTAAAATACAACAACAGTCATAACCTCGAAGGGGTTAGTTCAACAGCCCCAGGCCTGCCGGAACAGCCAGGTCTTAGTTGTTTGCGGAAGGCCGGAAGGGCGGTAATGGTCCGGATCTCAACGGGGAGATCGTTCCAGAGGGCCGGAGCAGCCACAGAGAAGGCCCTCCCCCGGGAAGTCGCCAGCCGACATTGGCTGGCAGATCGAATTCAGAGGAGGCCTAGTCTGTGGGATCTAATAGATCTTTGGGAGGTGACTGGCAGGAGGCGGTCTCTCAAGTACCCAGGTCCGATACCATGTAGGGCTTTAAAAGTAACGACTAGCACCTTGAAGCGTGTCCGGAGACCAATGGGCAGCCAGTGCAGCTCGCGGAGGATAGGTGTAACGTGGGTGTACTGAGGTGCACCCACAATCGCTCGCGCGGCTGCATTCTGGACAAGCTGAAGTCTTCGAACACTCTTCAAGGGCAGCCCCGTGTAGAGCGCGTTACAGTAGTCCAGTCTTGAGGTGACGAGGGCGTGTGTGACTATCAAAATGAAGTAACTGAAACAAGACATCTACAGGGTCTTCCTGCTTTCATCACAATAATGCACATTCTCCCCTTCCATGTGAATACTCCCTTATCATGGAAGACGGGCTTCAGTTTCCAATTGAGAGCTATGCTGTACATATACCACCAGAAAGTATACTGGAAAGGTCACCCAAGCTAAATAGGCCTCAATTGAGAAGCCAAACTAAAGAGCAGCCACAAACCCATTAACCATGATAAGACAAAAAAAAAGAAAGAATCCCATATAGATTGGTTGTTGCCCAGGTTAATAAGGACTGTGGCAATTGCTTTCTCTGGGCAGCTGTTGAAAATAGCAGTAGCAATAGCAATAGCAGTTAGACTTATATACCGCTTCATGGAGCTTTCAGCCCTCTCTAAGCGGTTTATAGAGTCAGCATATCGCCCCCAACAATCCGATAGATAGATAGATAGATAGATAGATAGATAGATAGATAGATAGATAGATAGATAGATAGATAGCAATAGCAATAGCAATAGCAGTTAGACTTATATACCGCTTCATAGGGCTTTCAGCCCTCTCTAGGTGGTTTACAGAGTCAGCATATCACCCCCAACAATCCGATAGATAGATAGATAGATAGATAGATAGATAGATAGATAGATAGATAGATAGCAATAGCAATAGCAATAGCAATAGCAATAGCAGTTAGACTTATATACCACTTCATAGGGCTTTCAGCCCTCTCTAAGCGGTTTACAGAGTCAGCATATCGCCCCCAACAATCCGATAGATAGATAGATAGATAGATAGATAGATAGATAGATAGATAGATAGATAGATAGATAGATAGATAGATAGATAGCAATAGCAATAGCAATAGCAATAGCAGTTAGACTTATATACCGCTTCATAGGGCTTTCAGCCCTCTCTAAGCGGTTTACAGAGTCAGCATATCGCCCAGAACAATCCGATAGATAGATAGATAGATAGATAGATAGATAGATAGATAGATAGATAGATAGCAATAGCAATAGCAATAGCAGTTAGACTTATATACCGCTTCATAGGGCTTTCAGCCCTCTCTAAGCGGTTTACAGAGTCAGCATATCGCCCCCAACAATCCGATAGATAGATAGATAGATAGATAGATAGATAGATAGATAGATAGATAGATAGATAGATAGATAGATAGATAGCAATAGCAATAGCAATAGCAATAGCAGTTAGACTTATATACCGCTTCATAGGGCTTTCAGCCCTCTCTAAGCGGTTTACAGAGTCAGCATATCGCCCCCAACAATCCGATAGATAGATAGATAGATAGATAGATAGATAGATAGATAGATAGATAGATAGATAGCAATAGCAATAGCAATAGCAATAGCAATAGCAATAGCAGTTAGACTTATATACCGCTTCATAGGGCTTTCAGCCCTCTCTAGGTGGTTTACAGAGTCAGCATATCACCCCCAACAATCCGATAGATAGATAGATAGATAGATAGATAGATAGATAGATAGATAGATAGCAATAGCAATAGCAATAGCAGTTAGACTTATATACCGCTTCATAGGGCTTTCAGCCCTCTCTAAGCGGTTTACAGAGTCAGCATATCGCCCCCAACAATCCGATAGATAGATAGATAGATAGATAGATAGATAGATAGATAGCAATAGCAATAGCAATAGCAGTTAGACTTATATACCGCTTCATAGGGCTTTCAGCCCTCTCTAAGCGGTTTACAGAGTCAGCATATCGCCCCCAACAATCCGATAGATAGATAGATAGATAGATAGATAGATAGATAGATAGATAGATAGCAATAGCAATAGCAATAGCAATAGCAATAGCAATAGCAATAGCAATAGCAATAGCAGTTACACTTATATACCGCTTCATAGGGCTTTCAGCCCTCTCTAGGCGGTTTACAGAGTCAGCATATCGCCCTCAACAACAATCCGGGTCCTCATTTCAGCCACCTCGGAAGGATGGAAGGCTGAGTCAACCTTTGAGCCGGTGAGATTTGAACAGCCAAACTGCAGATAACAGTCAGCTGAAGTGGCCTGCAGTACTGCACCCTAACCACTGCACCACCTCGGCTCTTCTAAGTGAAAAGTGAGTTACGGGGTCAGAGAAAGACCTGGGAGCCTACCCCCCAAAAAAATTCCATCAGAAAATTTAGGAAACCAACACATGACCAGATAATTGGAAATGTCCAGGAATTCATTCCACTGCCGGAAAAGGATAACTCAAAAAATTGGCCCAATTATCACAACAATTGCTGACATCCCTCACATCAGCAAGATTCTGCTTAAAATTATACAATGATGTCTAGTACCATCCATTAAAAGGAAATTACCAGATGTTGAGGGTGTTGTGGCACCATGACCATATTGCAAATCTATATTGGATCATGGGAAAATCTCATGAATATCAAAAGATTCATTTACATGCGCTTCATCGAATACAAGAAAGCATTTGATTGTTTTTTGATCAAGAGAAGCTATGGAGAACTGTACAAGACCTGGGATACCGGCACATCTGGTCAAGTTGGTGCAATCACTGTAAACAAATCAGGAAGTCACTGTGTGCACGCCGTATGAAGATACTGATCTGATTATAGGGTTACTTTAAAAGGGGAGAGAATGGAGTGTGACAAGCTTGCATTCTCTCTGTTTTCTTATTCAAATTGTATGCCAAAAGGATCACGAGGAAACTAGATCTTGAAGGATTAAACATTGGGTTAAAGATCGGTGGAAGAAACATCAATGATCTGTGATATGATGATGATATAATTCTCATCTCACTAAACAAAGAAGACCTGGAACATCTAATCAGGAAAATCAAACAAGAAAGTGAGAATGTTGGTCTTTTTATGAACATCAAAAAGACCAAGATCATGACCATTGCAAGGAAGGAAAATATCAAAATAGAAATTGATTGTAAAGAAATAGTGTGTGTGGAAAAATTCTTGTCCACACTATTCTTCTCTTTCTCATATTTTTTTTTAACTTGTCATTTCATGACATTGAAAATGCTTTTCCCTCATTGCTTGTCTTGTATTAAAACGGTTAATCTAGCCGACATTTGCCTTAGAAATGTCACCATACTAATAATTCATCTCCAAAGTACCTGTCTTTTCAGGACTGTGTATTCCATGAGGAATTCTGTTTGCTTTGAGATAATAGCCATCACTTGTCAGGATGTCATACTCTTCACTAGGGTATCTCCAATATTGTATGATTTCACTCTGCAAAAATATAAATCAACAACACCTTGAAATAGCTAAATACTATTCAGGAGCATTACTACTCTAACCATTCATAATATGGTAAATATTTTTAAAATAACTGGTCACTATCTAAGTATTTTCTCTGTGTTTTTTTTTATTAGATGAAGCTGCTCCTCCTCTGCCCCATTTTTCCCACTATGTGGGAATAGGAATGTACAATCTAATGTTTTGTCAAACTTGACAACTTGTAGATGTATGAACCTTCCCATGCTGGCTGGGAATTCTGGGAGCTGAAGTCTACATATTTTAAATAGTGGTATAATTTTTCCCTTTGTGCAGGGTGGGATGTCCTTGAACTAGAAGTTAACGGTAAGCCGGCTACATGTCCTGTCTATCCAAACAGAAATAGACATTTCTATTTTCCCAAACAGAATTGTGAAAGAAGCACAATTTACAGTGGGTGTTTCAGAAATATTGCCATAATGATGACATGCCTTTTTAACATGGCCAGCATGAGTTACTTCATCAAGCAGCATGGTAGATCAGTGGAGAAGACACTCACTTCTCCATTCAGAAGGTTGAAAGTTCAATCCTAGGAATAGCAGATGTTTAGGAAAAAATCTTAACTCTGTGTGATACCAGAAAGAGCATCCAGACAATAAATGCTCAGCTCCATCCAGTCATCCTGACTCTACCCTGAATTAAGGGATTAAATTCATACGGTGAGGAGATGATAACATGCCAATTAGTTGGGATTAAATGGTTTCAAAAGCAATAATAGATTAGACGCAAGGTATCATTGATTATGTATCTTACAAAAGAGCCAGTTTGGTGAGGTGTTTAAGGTAAGTAAGGGCCATAAAGAGGCAGGTTTTTTTTTAGTGTGAGTTACTCAATCTGGAAATGAAAATTGAATAATACATTTCAAAACTGTCTCCCAGAATAATCAAAACAGTCAGGAACTTCAATCAATTAAACCCCTTTTTCTTGATCATCTGGCTGAATAAAACATGAGGATCCTTTCCCCTTTACCACCACCTAGATGAGCCATTTACAATGTTCATCAAATGTTCAGGATTCAAATATCTTCCATTTATAGATTTCTCTGCGGTCACTGCTTGCTGGATTAAGCATATCACCACCCAAACCAGCCACATTGTGGGTCTCTGCAAAGCAAAAACATTGAGTTGTTAGGTTTTGTCAGTATAAGCCTTTTTCAACACAAGCCCTCTAACTAATAGCAATAGCAGTTAGCAGTAGCAGTTAGACTTATATACCGCTTCATAGGGCTTTCAGCCCTCTCTAAGCGGTTTACAGAGTCAGCATATCGCCCTCAACAACAATCCGGGTCCTCATTTTACCCACCTCGGAAGGATGGAAGGCTGAGTCAACCCTGAGCCGGTGAGATTTGAACAGCCGAACTGCAGAACTGCAGTCAGCTGAAGTAGCCTGCAGTGCTGCATTTAACCACTGCGCCACCTCGGCTCTTAGGAGATTAATAGATTAATAGGAGATTAATCGACTAATAGAACGGAAAAATCAAACTTCCATCTTAATTGGTCTTTGGTCCTTGCATAAGGTGCAAAGAAATCATCATAGGGCTTATAAAAATAATGTGTGATCCAAATCCTCAAATTAAGATTGCAATGCCATTTGTTTATTGTATCTTATTTAGATAAGACAGGCATAACAGCTTTTTAGGGACCAGTAGTAGGGAAGTGTTCTCTCACAGTCACAGGGAGTCAAATATAATGAATTATGTAAATAAATTCCAATCAAGAAAGTATATCTGAATTTAAGTATTAAATAGAACTGAAAGGCGGATCAGGTGACTGTGATGGGCTTACAATCTTGCTTTCCTTTTGGTCATTAAGCAAATCACTATGGTTTTAAAACAAGGCATCAGGTGAGCGTGATCTACAATTTTACTTCTTCGTTTATTCTCTATCAACTCTAATTGTCATAAACCAGTTCCGAAGCACCTGAACAAGAGACTCATGATCATGGAACAGCCACAACATGATCATGGAACAGCCATTAAACAAAGAGCCAAGATGGTGCAGTGGTTAGGGTGCAGTACTGCAGGCCACTTCAGCTGACTGCTATCTGCAGTTCAACGGTTCTAATCTCACCGGCTCAAGGTTGACTCAGCCTTCCATCCTTCCGAGGTGGGTGAAATGAGGACCCGGATTGTTGTTGGGGGAGATATGCTGACTCTGTAAACTGCTTAGAGAGGGCTGAAAGCCCTATGAAGCGGTATATAAGTCTAACTGCTATTGCTATTGCTATTGCTATAGATAGATAGATAGATAGATAGATAGATAGATAGATAGATAGATAGATAGATAGATAGATAGATAGATAGATAGATAGAGATAGATAGATAGATAGATAGATAGATAGATAGATAATAGATGATAGATAGATAGATGATAGATAGATAGATAGATAGATAGATAGATAGATAGATAGATAGATAGATAGATAGATAGATAGATGGATGGATGATATGGAGAGCCGAGGTGGCGCAGTGGTTAGGATGCAGTACTGCAGGCCACTTCAGCTGACTGCTATCTGCAGTTCAGCGGTTCAAATCTCACCGGCTCAAGGTTGACTCAGCCTTCCATCCTTCCGAGGTGGGTAAAATGAGGACCCAGACTGTGGGGGGCGATATGCTGACTCTGTAAACCACTTAGAGAGGGCTGAAAGCCCTATGAAGCGGTATATAAGTCTAACTGCTAATGCTAACAACACCACTGTGATACTCATAAATGCACTCTGCAAGGATTGGTTACAAAGCTATTTTCTTTTTACAGTGTTGTAGCTTTAATTAGCAATAGCAATAGCAGTTAGACTTATATACCGCTTCATAGGGCTTTCAGCCCTCTCTAAGTGGTTTACAGAGTCAGCATATCACCCCCAACAATCCGGGTCCTCATTTCACCCACCTCGGAAGGATGGAAGGCTGAGTCAACCTTGAGCCGGTGAGATTTGAACCGCCGAACTGCAGATAACAGTCAGCTGAAGTGGCCTGCAGTATTGCACCCTAACCACTGCGCCACCTCGGCTCTTTGTTTAATTGCTAAACAAAGTAGTAGGTAAGTGGGACTACTTGTCTATAGTGTTACATTTCTGGACTAATTCTACTGTCATAGCAAAATAATCCAATAAAATTCAAGAGTCCTAATAATGTTTTATTACTCTAAAGCTTGGAGGTTACGAGTCACTGCTCTCTTTGACTCATGAGTGCCAGGATTTAGAGCTGTGAGTTTACATAGAACTTACATAATACTGTTAAATTGATTGTATGTAATGTATTGAAAACAGACAGTTTCAGCATGTGCGTATACTAGCAGCAGATTCCCAATACAGAATCAATTGATAAAGGCACATGGTGGTCACAAAGAGGGACACCATAGTCAAAAATACACTTTATCAGTTTTTATACCTTGGTTCAGCTTCAACTGTTATTGTAAAAGGATGATCCTGTGTTTGGTAATAAAGAACCCTGGTTACAAGAAGTTATTAACAGCCCAAAATAGGCAATAATAAACCTCCATTTTTAAGGATGTTACAGAAGAGGCACAGAGAAGGACATCTATGAAACTAAAGACACAATCAAAATAAAAAATTGATTCAGCTTGACTTATTTTGCTCCCAATGTTATGTACAGGGCGGGGCATAACCTTTTCCTAGGGGGTCACAGCAACACTTGTAATAACAACACAAATAATTCATACACCATTCGAAAGCCCATCAAAAACTGAGTTTATTGACACGATTTAATAGTCAGTATGACCACCATTAGCCCTTCGAACAGCATTCAAACGAGGTGGATAAGAACACAACAAATCTTCAAACAGTTCCGTTCGATTTTCCAGATTTTTCAACACAGTTTGAAAAAGTTTCAAAGTTTCAACCGAATATCGATTTTGACCTTGCTCCTGAATCATCAGAGCTTCCACTTCATCCTTAATTATGGCCCCAATGTTCTCTGCCGGATTGAGATCTGGCGAATTTCCCGGCCAGACGTCATTGCCCCAAAATTCGACATTGTTTTCCTTTAACAATTGCTGAGTCGCATTTGCACGCATGCAAGGAGCTTTGTCATGAAGAAAGACAGCCTCACCAACCACCAAGACATTGTCTGGATCACTGAGAAATGGAATGACATTCTCCAATAAAATTTTCTCACGGAAATAACTGCCATCCCAGGATTCCCCTTTATCCTTCAAAACCCAATGCAGTTTCTTGGCTGTGAAAATGACGAAAATCCTGATGCAAGTCGGATTGCGAACGATTTGTCGATATCGTTCATGTTTGGCGATGTCGTCGACGTCTTTAGCCCAAATTCGATCGTTCTGGAAATTCGGTTTTCGAATGGCATAAACGAAGAATTCGTCAGATGGCGCCAAATGAAGAAAATCTTCCTCGGTCCATTCAGACAACCAATCGCACAACCAAAGCCGATCTTGAACGTGTGTTTGAGTTTTCAATGGTTTGCAAATGACGTGGAATGGCTTCAAACCTTCTCGTTCTCGATATCGGCCGATTGTCCTTTGATCAACTCGTTTTCCACGAATTTGAAGGATTTCTTGGGCCACTTTTCGGTTTCCTTTTCGTTGTTTGCGACTGCCAGTTGCAATGATGGCTTTGCTTTCTTGGGACAGTTGCAGAGGACGCCCTTCTCCAAATTTTGTGAAACATTCTTGGGCTGTTTTGTTCCAATTATCAGTAACCCAATCCGGATGACGTTTCAATTTGTTTGCAATCCATTTTCGATTGATAAACGTCGCTCCAGCATCGCGAGCCTCTCGAAAGGCAATGCATTTTATTCTGTCAATGATCCTTTGTTCTTCCGAATCGAATTTTCCAGCCATTCTTAAAGCAAATTTAACATTTAATAGCTCATTCAATTCAGTTTTTTATGGGCTTTAAAATGAGGTGTCGCGGAAGTTGTAAACTGCTGTCGATCTTGCTGTGACCCCCTAGGAAAAGGTTATGCCCCGCCCTGTATGTAGGCAAGTAGTGGGTTTCAATTTTTTTTAGAACCTCTTCTGTGGGTGTGGCCTGTTTTGTGGGAGTGGCTTGGCAGTCATATGACTGGGTGGGAGTGGCTTGGCAGTCATGTGACCTGGTGGGATATGGCCAACTCACTTAACGACACTCTTGCTTAGCAACCAAGAAGAAAAAAAAATAAGTGGGTTTAGATAGGGCTCTTAGAGGCGGTTGGGGCAATTGTGAGCCAGCCAATCAGTGAGCGGTGGGCGGGGCCATTTAGAACTGGTTCTAAACGGCATGGTAGATTTGTTGATCCTCTTCTTTAGAACCGGTTAGAACTGGCCGGAACCCACCCCTGATGTAGGCACAAGACTAATCAACGATTTCATTCTAGTTTAAATGAATCCTCTAACTGCACTATACAAAAGTTTGGCCAGATATTAAAAATGGAGGAGTTGGCTTTGATGATTCCTTGAATCTTCGTTTAAATTGTGCGTTGGTCACAATACGCTGAAAAAGGGAAGATCGTTTCATCTTATGGATATATCTAAGTTTCATAAAAAATAAATGTTGTAGATTTATTATGGGAAATAAAATATAAAATTAATATGGTGGGGTCAGTGCCGGATTTCCCTATAGGCTAACTAGGCTTCAGCCTAGGGCCTCAAGATCAAGAGGGGCCTACATTCAAATTGTTAGCAAAATTAAAATTACACTATTCTAAAAACAGTGAACACTAAAACACTGAACCGAAAATAAGGAGAAATTCTACGCATGTAACTAATAAACAAACATAAAAATGTATTGGTTAAGATCGTTCCAGTGCCGTGGCAGTTGGGGAGCCCACCCACGTTCCCGGCACTGGTGGTCGGGCGAGAGGCGTGGCCGCTCCCAGTAGCCGCCCCGTCGACGCGGAGCCCACCAGCGGCCAGGCAGGTGAGGGCGAGGGGGCCGAGCCGGGCAGCTGAGCGCAGCAGGGGAGGCGGCTGGCCTCGCTGCCTTTGCTGCAGAGCAGAGCCGCCCTCCGTCGGGAAGCCAGCTATATATATATTGATATATATTGATATATATCACAGTAATGATGTATTTTATTGTCTCTCGTGTAATTTACAAACTTAAAAATGGGAGGTGAAAGGGCCTCATAAGTGGAATAGCCTAGGGCCTCTTTTCATCTAAATCCGGCCCTGGGTGGGGTGACTATAACATGCCATTTAGCTTGGATTAAATGGTTTCCAAAGCAATAGATCAGAGGCAAAGAATTATTAGTTATGTATCTTACAAAAGAATCAGTTAGGTGTAGTGGTTAAAGTGGTGACCTAGAAACCAGCTGAATGACTTTCTCTCAGCCTATAACTCATCTCATAGGTTGTTGTTGTGTGGAAAATAAGAGGAGGAAGGAGTATTAGGTATATTTGCTACCTTCAGGTATATATAAAAAAGTGGCATAAAACAAGAGGGGGGGAGTGGGGAAGTAAGGGAGGGAGGGGGGAAGGTGATTACTTTCCAAGACTTTGTAGAAATATTTTTGTTTTTCTTTCAATATCTGCAACCTATGTATTATTCATATCAAAGCTGATGAATCTGACATATTCTTTTTCTGACACATTAAGAATAATTACTTATACTGTCTAACTGAGTATATTTACAGTTATGCACACCATAGCTGTAAATATATCCAGTATATTTACTGGGTATACTTTAAGGATCTGAATTCAGAAGAAATAATAGTAATTATGTAAGTAATATGTGGCGTAATGCCTCACCAATCCAAGAACAAGCATCCTTATTTTAGGATTGTGCTACTGTTCAATGAACACCTAATGAAAACAATACTACTAATACTTACAGAACATTTATGCATCCTTAGGGCTTGTCACCCAATTAAGATGCACCCAGAATTTTGGGGGATATATAACTGTTTTAAATAAACAAATAAAATAAACAACAATTTCCTATTATGGGAAAAGTCCTAAAACAATGGGAACATCCCCCCTTGCCAGCCAATGTTTAGTCTCTTTGAACGTATATTTTGTTATGTAGTCTGTAAAATTAGGCAAACTTTGACAATCGAGTGATGAACTCACCACTAAATGTAACATTTCATCTTTATTTTTAATGTTTTGTTTGCAAATCTCATAATAAAAATATTCACTCATTAAAGTTCATTTAAAAGGCATCCTTATAAGGAACCTGTTTAGGGGAGAAACTATTTATTTTATTTTATTTATAAAATTTATATGCCGCCCAATCCCGAAGGACTCCGGGCAGCTTACAAAAAAAGGGGAAAAAAGACACATAACGAACACATAACGAAAGAAAACGGTTTAAAATAGCAACACATCATACATTCATTCTCTTCGGGGCAGGACCTCAACAGTGAGGTCAACAGCCCCAGGCCTTCCAGAACAGCCAGGTTTTTACAGCTTTCCTGAAGGCCATGAGAGTGGGTATGGTACAGATCTCTGGGAGTAGCTGATTCCAAAGATTCGGAGCAGCCACAGAGAAGGCTCTCCTCCGGGGCGCCACCAGCCGACACTGTCTGGCTGACGGCATCAGAAGGAGGCCCAATCTGTGGGATCTTACTGGCCGCTGGGAGGTATGTGGCAGTAGGCAGTCTCGAAGGTACGCTGGCCCTAAGCCATGTAGGGCTTTAAAGGTAATAACCAACACCTTGAATTGCGTCCGGAGACCAATTGGTAGCCAGTGAAGCTCGCGGAGGACAGGTATAAAGTGGGTGTACCTTGGTGCACCCAATATCGCTCGTGCGGCCGCATTCTGGACTAACTGCAGTCTCTGAACGCTTTTCAAGGGTAGCCTCATGTAGAGCGCGTTGCAATAATCCAGCCGAGGTGACAAGGGCGTGAGTAACCGTTTGAAGTGCCTCCCGATCCAAATAGGGCCGCAATTGGTGCACCAGACGAACCTGGGCAAAGGCCCCCCTGACAACATTTCATTGTCCATAAGCAGGCTAGATACTGTATCTCAACATTTCATCCTTGGTTGAAAAATGGAATCTTCATTGCTGCTTTTGCTTTACAATAGAGAAATGTGTTTTTTTTTTCCTATTATCTGCAGCACATTCCACTTCCCTTCCTCTTGTTAATGAGTCAAATCTGTCAGATTTCCTACCTCTAAACATCAAGGTTTGTAAGATTATAATTTTTCTTTCTGTTGTTCAGGTTCCCTTTCCTTGAAAAACAGGTATCTAACAAT
The DNA here is from genome assembly GCF_009769535.1 of Thamnophis elegans. Lineage (NCBI taxonomy): Eukaryota > Metazoa > Chordata > Lepidosauria > Squamata > Natricidae > Thamnophis > Thamnophis elegans. The sequence continues at coordinate 43,506,086 of NC_045555.1, read as the reverse complement.
CTGGCAATTTAAGCTTGGTATTTTGCTCCTTCTTTTGGTGAATTTCTACCATTATGTAAGTGATATTTGAAGCCTTAGCGCTATGTGTAGAATTTTTTTTTTAAAAAAAAATGAATGGTAAGTGATCACAATTTAATACTCATATGTTAATTTTGAAATTGGCCTGGAGGACTTGGAAATTTGTTTCTAGAATAATTAAAACATTCTGGGAAAGTCACTGCAAATGCACCCTATCTTTCTTTTCCCATATTTATATAATGTATTAAAGAGAAAGAATTTCAAGCAGGAACTAGAAAATATTATTGTTTAGTTGTGACAGCTTGTTCAGATATGAATGTAATCATTTTGATCAATGGTATTCACAATATTTTTAAGAAGACAAGGGAGTTTCCTGGTCTTTAGTTATCCAAACAATATTTTTATCTATAATGTTCTCTCAACTGAAGGATTATACTTCAAGGAAATAATAATATATTTTTTTTGAAAAAAGACTAATAAGCATCTAAAACAGTATTGCAAGAGAAAAATATCTTCCATACAAATTTAGGACAAAAATTAGAGAATATACTTTAACTTACCTAGTTGTGCTGTCTGGAAGAACTTGATACTGAATAGATCCTACACAAAGCTTGCAATGGAATATAATTTGAATATCTATGTGCAAAATGCATAGATTATAATTACAAGGTGCATAAGCAAAAAGGTCTGTATACGCCCAGCAATGATCCTGATTATCTGTATTGCAGCTTCACTAGCCAACAGAGAGACATTGATTTCTTAGTTGCTCTTTCAATTCGATCTTTGTCAACAATGTATTCCACCAGACATTTTTTAAAGAGCGGGATCGAGAGGCAGAACTGAAATGCAAGCCTGATGTGGAACAGCTTGTCTTCAGGCCTTGTTGGTGCTTTATCACTGGAGGTTTTGTAAGAAGAGACCAGATAGTCACTTCTCTGAAATGGTGTAGGATCTCCTGCTTGAACAGGGGTCTGGACTATTTATTTATTTTATTATTTTATTTATTTGTCAAACATGTACAAGATAGCAGGTATAAGTATGAACATGGACATGAACAAAGGAAATGAATACAAATAAATGGGGGCAGTAAGATAGGGATGGTAGGCACTCTTGTGCACTTATGCACACCCCCTTTACGGACCTCTTAGAAATGGGGTAAGGTCCATGGTAGACAGCTTAAGGTTGAAGCTGGGAGACTTTGAGGCTGTAACAACGGAGTCAGGCGGACCATTTCTGGTATTGGCCACTCTGTTGCTGAAGTTGTATTTTCTCCAACTAGTTTGTATGGATAGTTTGCCCATGTATTATTGGGTTCCACAAATGCGCGAACGACAAAAGTGTGTCTGACTAAACCGCGGTGACAAAACCACACCGACAAAACCGTGCCGACAAATGAGCGCTGAAATGCACCAACAACAGCGCGCCGACAGAAGCGCGCTGTAACCCTAACCCTAAACCTAACCCTAAACCTAACCCTAACCCTAAACCTAACCCTAAACCTAACCCTAAACCTAACCCTAAACCTTACCTTAACTTAAATCGCACTTCTGTCGGCGCACTGTTGTCGGCACGCTTTTGACATCGCGGTTTTAGCACCGTGGTTTTGTCGGCACGCTTTTGACGTTCACGTATTTGTCGGGTCACGGTATTATTGTAGTTGAAGCTGAAGAAGTCCCTGACAGGGAAGACGTTGTAGCAGACAATTTTATGTACTATTCTTAGATCGGAGGTGCAGTTCAAGATTGTCCAAACCCAGAATTTCGAGCCTGGTGGCATAAGGGAGTAGAGGAGTGGAGGACTCTTCTTGTGAAATACCTCTGGACCCGCTCAATTGTGTTAATGTCCAATAATACAGTGTGGGTTCCAGGCGGATGAGCTGTATTCAAGAATTGGCCTGGCAAAGGTTTTGTATGCCCCAGTTAGCAGTACAATGTCACCGGAGAAGAAGCTTCGCAAAATTAGGTTAACTACTCTTAATGCCTTTTTGGCAATGCTGTTAAAATGCTGGCAATGCTGAGGACCCGGATTGTTGGGGGCGATATGCTGACTCTCTGTAAACCGCTTAGAGAGGGCTGAAAGCCCTATGAAGCGGTATATAAGTCTACTGCTATTGCTATTGCTATTGCTATTATAGTGAGCTCTGGGGCTTAGATCATTTGAGATGAGTATTCCTAGGTCCTTGACAAAGTGAGGGTTATCTATGAGATGGTTTCCACCCAACTTGTATTTGGTGTTCTGATTATTATTATTTTTTGCCAATGTGCAGGAGAGAGCATTTATTACTGTATATACTCGAGTATAAGCCTAGTTTTTCAGCCCACTTTTTGGGCTGAAAAAAGCCGCCTCGGCTTATACTCGAGTCAGTGAAAAATTTGCCCGAAATGGAGGAGAAAAAGGGGCGGGGCCATGCCGCTGGGTGACACTCGTGAATGGCCCAGTGCCCCTGTGAGTTTCCCCTCCCTCTGTGTCAGTTTGCCGCGCAGCGCGCACCGCACCATCCCCCCTCCTCACGTTCTAATGTAATGCAGGGCTGTCTTACGATTCCCCTTCCTCCCCCTCCTGCCGCTCTGCAACGATGTCCCACCTCCTCCTTGTTATGGCAAGCAGCCACATAGCGATGTCCCACCTCCTCTGGTACAGTGATCCAATGATAGGAATCACTGTGCCGTGTGTCATAGGAGGCGGGACATCGCTCCCGCGGCTGCACGGGACATCATCATCACAGCGGGACATCAGCATCATGAGGTGAGTGAAGTATTTCATTGAATACACCGCTAGTTTACTGTTTTTCTTTGAAATAAATATTCAAAAACATTATTGGTATCTATTTTTATTTTTGAAATTTACCGGTAGCTGCTGCATTTCCCACCCTAGGCTTATACTCGAGTCAATAACTTTTCCAGTTTTTTGTGGTAAAATTAGGTGCCTCGGCTTATATTCGGGTCGGCCTATACTCGAGTATATACGGTAGTTGAGATTTGGAGTTGCCAAATGCGAGACGATTCTGACACATAGTCAAGGTCACTATGTAGGGCAGAAGCATTGCCAGTGGTGTTAAATAATTTTATGTCACCAGCGAAGAGGATACAGCTGCTTTTAACATGATCGCATAGGTCATTGATGTAAAGCAGAAAGAGTGTGGGTCCTAAAACACTGCCTCGGGGGACACCGCTGTTAACTGGTGCCAGATTTGATAGAGCCCTCCCTATTTTGACTATTTGTTGCCTGTTGGACAGGAATGCGGCTATCCACTAGTGCAGGGATCCAGAGATGGTGTAAGAACTTAGTTTCAACAGTAGTTTGTTGTGTACCACTGAATCAAAGGCTTTACAGAAGTCTATGTAAATTGCATCTATTGCTTTACCCTGGTTAAGATGTGTGCTCCAAATGTTTCTACAGTGTAGGAGTTGGAGATTACAGAGCAAATATTTTTCTAAAACCAAACAGCGTGTTAGATATCAAGTTATTTGTCTCTATGTGGAGGGTGATGGATTGGTTTATTGTTGAGTCCATAGCTTTACAGATGACACAATAATGTGCCTTTGACCTGGGAATGCTGCCAGATGGGCCATGCCATTGTTAACAGTCACTTGCTGGACAATTTTGCTAAATTTAGTTGACAGATCTATGTCATGCATTTTGACCCTGTGATAATTTAGTCAGCAAATAGCTATATTCGAAAACTGAAATAAGGGTGTCTTCAGTAACTGAATATATAAATGCTTTCCCATTAATCTCTCAAACGCTGGCCTGGATTGAAAAAAACACTTATTGACTAATTTCCAGAAGGATTAGCAGATCAAGTTCTAGATGTACTAGCAAGAACAACTGAGTGTTCCAGCACATGCAGGAATTACTTCAGCTGTGTTGGTATTTGCATTGGGCATTGACACCAGCAAAAGGTTAGAACTTGAGTGAGCAGGTTTGTTGTCAAATCTGTAGCACCTCTGCCTCACCTGATGAAACTTCTCATCACAAGACTTCCACTGGTGACTCACACCTGACCCATCACAATGGGACGCTCTATGGGACGCTCACCTGACATGACTTTACCATCACAAGACCTATGACCACACAAAGCCCTTATAAAAACAGAGGAACACTGACATCCCTTAAACTCTGCTGACTATATTACCTAGCCAGGTAACACAATGCTTGGAAACCAACCTGCAAACTCAGAAAATCACCCTCACCTGCACATATGTGGAAAAAACAAAACACATTAATACTGGAAGGATTGAAATAAAAGAGATCAGTGAAAGGAAGAAATGTTACTTCTATTGTATGTATATCATAGCAATAGCAATAGCAGTTAGACTTATATACCGCTTCATAGGGCTTTCAGCCCTCTCTAAGCGGTTTACAGAGTCAGCATATTGCCCCCAACAACAATCCGGGTCCTCATTTTACCCACCTCGGAAGGATGGAAGGCTGAGTCAACCCTGAGCCGGTGAGATTTGAACAGCCGAACTGCAGAACTGCAGTCAGCTGAAGTAGCCTGCAGTGCTGCATTTAACCACTGCGCCACCTCGGCTCTTCATAAAACTGGCTTCCCCAAAAAATCAATCAGAAAAAGGGACATACTTTCAAGCACCAGTTCAACAAAGATGTCAGCTTTATATGTTAAAAGCATTCAATCAAACATATTGTCAGCCTCTGCTTTGCTGCTGCTTCGGCTGCCATTGAAACGGGGAGGGGGGGTGCATGGTATTTGGGAGGGGACTACTAATAGTGCTGGAGGAAGATTCTGGAGTTTCTGCTGCCTGTCTTACTGCGCATGCGGAGGAGGTTTCCCGCCAAGGCCAACGGCACCGACATTCCATCTTGGTGATGCCTTTCGAAGTTATCTCGCACCTGACACTTGGGAGAATTATGATTGGACTGTGACTGGGATGCCAAGGGGTGGGGAATGGGTTATTCTATGTATCATTTGCTTTCGCGCCTAAATAATCAGTCTTTGCTTTGCTACGCTTCTGATCATTTATAATTAGTAAAAGTACACTTGATTTCTATCAATGGAGTCTCGTGGTTTTCTTTCCTAATTATTCAATGGAGGAGTGCTGACACATATAATGCTTGAAGCTGCTTAATGGTCTGTCCACAGTACGCAAATGAGGACAAAGATACTCACTCTGAAGAATTTGTATAATCAGTTTGCCCACTCTTGGGAACAGATGGCCTTAGGAGCTGATGGGGAGGAACGAGATATATTTGGTTTCTAAGGGGTTTTCCAGGGAATATTGAATTGATCTTTTCATTGATCCATGGAAAGGTATTATTTAATAGCAAAAAAAACCATGAACAATAACAGAAACTTACAAGTGACAAAGTAGCCTGAAATGAAGTAGCAATATTTATGAAAGGCCATTGTTCTTCAAAAACGTTTCATAAGACCCCAAAAAACGGGGAAAAAAACCTGTTTTAAAACTGGAATCAACTCTGAATGATCTGGATTTGAAAATGAACATGAATATCTTACAAAATGTAAATGAAACAAGAACCTAATACCACAAATACAAGTAAAATTCAACAAGTAAAATGCTCATAGAATGTTAATAAATACCAGCTAACTGCTGAATTGAACCATTTGCTTTCATACAGTTTAAACTACTTTTTTCCAAATTAACCTTTCTGGCCAACCTAAAGTATCCTGTAACTTCATGTTATTTAGACTAGGAAATGTGCATGTTTGCATGCATATAACTTTGAGTACATGTATAACATAGCTTAATTAACTTTAAAAGTTAATTTCTAACATATTTTTCAATACAATTTAAACATTAGGTATGAAGAATTCATGGCAAAAAATAAACGAATGCTTTAAGATCTTGCTTCTTCTTTTACGTTCCACCTCTAAAATTAAGCCTAATACTTCTGCATTAGCTTACGTATATCTTTATATAGCTGTTGTGGGATATCTAGGCCCAAGATAGGATCCATGTGTTGCCAGTCAGGAATATTCTTATAGAAAACCAAGTAAGTGATTCGAGAAATCAATAATTCAACATCTCTTTGTGTTGCAACAATATCCTTTCCTCCACTCCAGACAGCTACTGGTATTGTAACATCTTCAATTTTATAAAACAGAGGTGTTGTCTGTTGATGAAAAGAGGAGAGAAAAAAGAGCAATGGCTTGTTATGGATCAATTGCATGCTCAGGTATTTCCTATTTCAGAAATGTCAGCCCCTAGAAACTAATATTTTCACCTTATCCCCAGCACCAAAAGTTTGTAAGCAAAACTGCCTTCTAAGCAAGAATCCTGTATTATAAATTTATGTGTATGCTTGTTCGATTTATATCCTGCCTTCTTTTCAGGAACTCGTGGTAAGGATAGGATAGGATAGGATAGGAAGGGACCTTGGAGGTCTTCTAGTCCAATCCTCTGCTTAGACAGGAAACCCTAGCCGAGGTGGCGCAGTGGTTAAATGCAGCACCACAGGCTACTTCAGCTGACTGCAGTTCTGCAGTTCGGCTGTTCAAATCTCACCGGCTCAAGGTTGACTCAGCCTTCCATCCTTCCGAGGTGGGTAAAATGAGGACCCGGATTGTTGTTGGGGGCAATATGCTGACTCTGTAAACCGCTTAGAGAGGGCTGAAAGCCCTATGAAGCGGTATATAAGTCTAACTGCTATTGCTATTGCTATTGCTATACCCAGTGGTGGGTTTCAAATTTTTTTGGAACCTACTCTGTGGGTGTGGCCTCCTTTGTGGGAGTGGCTTGCTGGCCATGTGACTGGGTGGGAGTGGCTTGCCGGCCATGTGACCGGGTGGGAGTGATGTCAATATGCTGCTCCTAATAAATCATTGGATTCCTTTTGAAACTTGGTAAAGACTCATGAATTAATTAGGGCATTTCTCAGAACTTTGACAGGCTGCTCTGGAAACAGTGAAGTCCCTCTGCCAGCAAAAATGGAGCTTGCAAGGGCTGAGGGCAAGCCTTCTGAGCTCTGCTTTTGCTGACAGAAGGTTGCAGGAGGCCGTCGCAGCTGGAAACAGGGCTCAGGAGTACTTTGCTGCAGTACCAGTTCTATGTGGGATTTTATCTAAGAGACACATGGATGTTCCAGTTTCAGAACTCAGTGCCAAAAAGGTTTGCCATCACTGTAATAGACTATTAAGCATGCTTATGTGGTCCAAACTTTTTTTGAAAAGCCAAACTGCAATTAATATTGGATTTTAGATAATATCTCTAAAGATGTGCCACCTTTCATTCTGAACAGCATATCCTTTGGCAGAACTGGAGACATTACATACTGTCACTCATGCTCCATGAGCTGCACCATTTGATTCTGCAATCTGCTACATGCAGGGCAGAAAAAGGAAGAGGCATATTGACGGTTCAAAAGAAGTTAGAATTATGGTGGTTTCTTGCCATAGCAAATGGTTGCATTTATAAGAGGCAACCACTTACTCATTCCACACAAGGAGGAAGCACATTTTGCATAGATACCACTTTAAGGGGGATGGGGGGGGAAGGTTTCTAGCAATTGGAAGGGAAGGAAGTTAGAGGAATCTTATCAACAATGGCTTTGTAAGTGCTCTTTGGCTGAATTTACTTAGTCTGCTTCCTGTAGTCCTGAAATTATGATTCTCCTGCAGCTGAGGACTCAGATCAGTTCAAAGGGTGGGTATCTGCATACTTCCCTTTGTCTGAGTCTGGATCCAGCTAATTAGGTGAAGGCAGTTGCCTTTTCTAGGTGATGAAACCCAACTTAGCATAACTGCTTCAGGATATCAGGAAGGCTGTCCTTCTGGAGTTTAAGAATAATGTGCTGTTGCCAGTTGGTCAATTCCATAAGGTCTAGTAACCTTCTTGGAACTGTATTTAAATATAGCTGGAAAGCAGGTTTATCAAAAACACTGGCAAAGTAAGAAGAAACCTACAAGACTGGATGCTCTCTCTATATCTCTTCTGAAAGACTTGATCTATGAATGGAGGCAGAAAACGCAGTGCATATACAAGCAAAGCAACAAGATTAAGTTTGGTGGGTGGGTCTCACTGTGTTAAGAGATTTCTGACCAAAGCTAAAGTATTATCAACTTGAGTAATTCTCTCTTAGAAAATAAATTATACACAATGAATACTCTATGGTTAATACTGATAATCATATAAATTATATGTATGAGTAATGTGGATGAGATAAAATACTTAATAAAAGCAATATTGACCAAAGATTATGTTTATTTCTAGAAAGGCAAAACCCAGGGGGAAAAGATGCAGGACATAATTTAAAAAGTCTAATTTCAATCATTTGCATTTTTCAAGGGGGACTATTTACAGCATCCTTACTCTGTTATATATGGCTTTGTTCTTTTTGCCATGATCAAAATGTTTAAATTCCTTGGAATAAATAACCTAAAAGAAATGAAAGCTGGTTCAGTAGAAGTCATACAATCGCCAATATGTATTTAAATATTCTGATTCTCATTTCCAATGTTCTGTTGAGATCAATGCTATTGAGTTTCAACATAAATTCCTTGTTATTAAGAATCATTTATTCATTAAAAATATGACCTTTATGGAAGGCCACACAACATGGACTTTGTAGTATCAACTTGATAATTTCTAGTATGCCTAAATCTCAATCTTTAAAAAAACTGTATTTGTTGTCCAGGTCAGAATGTTTTCTGATGTGTGTGTGAGAGAGGGGGACAGGGAGGGAGAGGGGGGGTTATGTTAATTGGGAATGGTTTGTCTGAGAACTCCAAACATGCTAAATTTTGCACCCTACTTATGCCAGAGCTGATTGAAATGGACACACACGTCACATGTTAATCTAACTGATTTTCTATGCAAGGGAATGGCTACTTTTGTCCTGTCAAATCAGCCTTTCCCTTGTATTTCCCTTTGATGTGTTAACTATAAAACCATGTAAACTGAAGAGTTGGGTTCCCTCTTGGATTGAGAGGAATCCTTTTTAATCAGAACATTCTGAATAAATTCTAATAAAATGGTCTTCTCTTGGTCTATTTTATTGGAAAAATATGCATGCTGAGGCACAAACTTAGAGTCATATTTGTCCCTCAAAATGCATATAGCTGTTGAAATGTATTTAGAAGAGTAAGAGTAATAAACTAATAAAATAGGTTAGTAAATTGCACAGAAAGAACATTTTTAAAATAAACCAATGATACGTCTATTTATATATAGTATGCATATACACTTGCATTACTGTGTGTGTGTACAAAAGCAACTTATAAAACAAACTACCCCCAATGTAATGCAGGAGCTCAACATTTAACATTTAAAATCCATGGGAGAAGGTGCTATCAAAGACCCACTTTGTGTGTGTCTGTCAGAAGGAATGATCTTGGGGGACAGAAGAAACAGATGCTATCAAAACTGGACTGGCAAAATTATAAACTCACCCAACACTGTTCCTAATTCTAACAAAGATAAAAGGAGAGAGGAGGAAGCACATTCAAACTTGCAAGATTCTGTTATTGTGTAACATAAGTAATATTGGTCTGCATGACGTTGATTTCCTAATCTGATCTATCTTGGGGGTGGCAGTTTGTTATAAAAAGTAAAAACTTTAATCAAAATTTTGTTGTGCGTTTTCCTATTGCAACACTTGTGAATGATTTCCCCAAATGTAGGAAACAATGATCTCAGTTCAAAAACCATTTATGGCTTTATTTCTTTATCAAATTTATAGACTGCCTATCTGGGGTGGGTTTCAGGCGGTTCACGGTGGTCCCTGCGAACCGGTTGGTCGGCGAACCCGGAAGTAAGTAACTTCCGGGAACGCCGAAGGATCCACCCGCCCGCCCGCGTTTCTTACCCGGTTTTGACGAGTTCTGCGCTTCCACGCATGCGCAGGACGCATACAGCGCCTGCGCGATCCTCCAAGAGCAGCTGGAGCATCGTACAGACGCTAGTACGCATGCATGCACTGCGCGCGTGCACGAGGACACCGCCGGCCCCGTTTCAACCGAACCGGTTGGAACGGGGCAAGAAACCCACCCCTGCTGCCTACCTCAGTCACAAAATAACTCTGGGCGGTGTAGAATTAAAAATGGTCCTAATTGTATATGAAACACATAGTTTAAATAGAGAGAAATCTTCTATAAGATAGATTTTAGTTAAAATTAACTTTTCTTTTCCCAACTTTCACCAGCAGAAGGCTTGAAAATCTGCAGCAATATTTAAGAATATTCTCTTATTCCTTTCTCCAGACCTGAGTATCAGCTCTATAAAGTAAACAAGACTGAACAAAACACTGCCATATAGGTCAGGATGGTAACAACTATAATTACATGAATCTAAATTTCATCTTGTTCCTGATACGGATTATTGATTGTGCAAAGAGTTTAATTAGTATGTAAGAAATACTTTCATTCAACAAGATGTAATAATATTGGGAACGGATTGATACTTAGCACTACCTCACTTAACACAAATTTCTGAATATGAATTTATCAACTCAGAATCTATTCATATAACATTTCTGACAGTTCCTGTTCAGATGAAATTCTGATGAAATTCAGAATTTTAGAAACATTTGCAGAATCATCCTATATATTCTATGTGAGCAGTTGGCACTCAATTCATTGTAGCCCACTCATATATAAATTCCAAGATTTGAAACTTGGGGATTAGTTCTTAAAAATGCAGAAAGGAGGGAAATATTTCAAGAAATATATAAAATGTACTTTATAATTATTTTTAAAAATATTTTATAGACAGTGTTAATATAAATATATAAAAATAAGTCTTGCATACTGAAGAAAGCATTGTCAAATACAACACTGATTTTGTCTTGCAGTGAAAATGTAAATTACACTCATATATAAATTCCAAGATTTGAAACTTGGTGATTAGTTCTTAAAAATGCAGAAAGGAGGGAAATATTTCAAGAAATATATAAAATATACTTTATAATTATTTTTAAAAATATTTTGTAGACAGTGTTAATAATATAAATATATAAAAATAAAGTCTTGCATACTGAAGGAAGCATTGTCAAATACAATATTGATTTTGTCTTGCAGTGAAAATGTAAATTACACTCATATATAAATTCCAAGATTTGAAACTTGGTGATTAGTTCTTAAAAATGCAGAAAGGAGGGAAATATTTCAAGAAATATATAAAATATACTTTATAATTATTTTTAAAAATATTTTGTAGACAGTGTTAATAATATAAATATATAAAAATAAAGTCTTGTATACTGAAGGAAGCATTGTCAAATACAATATTGATTTTGTCTTGCAGTGAAAATGTAAATTACATGTTACCTGTCCCCAATGAGATAATGTTTTAACAGATGTGAAATCAGGAAAAATTCCAACATAAACATCTGCTCGACTCTGGAAAACAAGAGGAATTTACATGTTAATATCTATCCATATGTTGTACATACCTCCTAGTTGATGTGGGCAACAGCAGCCTCTAGTAGTTTGCAAAGATAGCGTGAACACGCTTAGAGTAAAACTAGGTTCAGTTGCCCTAATGACCTACAGACCGAACTATGGGCTGACTGACTTATCTTACCAGTATTATTACATTTAGAAAGGAATACTATATGTGACATATATGATGAATAAAGCTACTAATCATTTGTAACAGAATTCTCACACTGATAATGAGGATACCATTATATAAGCACAACCTGAGTGTAGATTAACAAGAAATTCGTTCCCTCCCTGTACTGAATGGACTGTTGCAACAAACAACGAAAAGCCTGGTCAGCTTCAGCACATTATCGCAGTCTGATTTAGCATGAGTAGCTGATTGGCAGTTGGAATACTGCCAATCAGCTGTTCTAGGCTGCGGGGATCGCCACAGCACATCGCCACAGCACATCGCCGCTGATCGCCACCTCCACATGTCGCACTTCAACCGTTCTTTTGTTGTGTGCAACGAAAGAAAAACAAGTATGAGATACTACATTGTTGTTGTTTGGATGATTTAAGGTGTTATTTTCCTTCATCTTCCCACTTCCTCTATAGAAATTACAATAAAAGTAGAGCTAACTGTACTTACCGTATTTAGGTTTTTTTTATTATGTCCTCCCATAAAGAATATACCTTGAAGGCAAAGCTTATCAAGCATGGCATGGCTACATCCATAGGCCAGGAAGGTTTTTAATCTGTTACTTAAAATGTAATATTCCTTCTTGCCCCATATTAGCTGTAAAATAAAAATGCATAAATATTAAGAGTATCTTCCTTTGCCTGCTGGTAGTCCTTGCTTAATGACCAGTCTCATAGCGACCATTCAAACTTATGACAGACTTTCCAAAAACTACTTATGATCCAGTTCTGGAGTTCTGATAGCTGCACACACATTCACAAGACCACATTTTGGGCACTTAGAAACCAGCTCACCAACCTGACCATGATTTACAATGGTTTTTTGCCTGTTTCTGGCCTTTGGGGCTGGTTTCCAGCAAAAAAACACCCATAGGAAAATGTGGATTTACTTAAGAACCATGGTGTTCTCTTAATGACCTCCACAAAAAAGAATCAATCCAGTGCCTCGAGGTACATCATTGTGACTTACAGTGCAAATTCTGGGCTTCATTATAATGATACATTAAGGACTACCTGTATATTAAATACAAACATTAAGTCTAAAAGTGTCTTCAGTGTCCCCCCACCCCCCAATGGCCCAGTAGGATACTACCATTAATGGTACTGAAAGATTTTAAAATATCAGATTTTTTTAAAAAAGATTTAAAAAGATCAAGATAAAAAGACCACATCTGGAATACTGCCTCTAGAAGAGCAACTAAGATGATTAAAGAGCTGGAGACTAAAATATATGAAGAACAGTTATGGAGAGTTACCATCAACATCTTATAGCCCTCCACAGGCCAGACACAGAGAATCAAAGGGCCAGATATATCGTGGCACGACAAAACCGCGCTCGACTAAAGCGCGCCCGATTAAACCGCGTCACTGACGTCATCAACAGGGCGACAACAGCGAGCGCGGAGAAAGAAGGGCGCTTTAAATAGCGCTTTGAAAGCAAGCCGATTCAAGTTAAGGTAAGGGTTAGGTTTAGGTTTAGGGTTAGGTTTAGGGTTAGGTTTAGGGTTAGGTTAAGGGTTAGGGTTAGGGTTAGGTTAAGGGTTAGGGTTAGGTTTAGGGTTAGGTTAAGGGTTAGGATTAGGTTTAGGGTTAGGTTAAGGGTTAGGTTTAGGGTTAGGTTAAGAGTTAGGTTTAGGGTTAGGTTTAGGATTAGGTTTAGGGGGGTTAGGTTTAGGTTTTGGGGTTAATTTTAGGTTTAGCGTTTACAGCGTGCTTCTGTCTCCGCGCTGTTGTCGCCCTGTGATGACGTCAGCTACGCGGTTTCATCGAGCGCGCTTTAGTCGAATGCGGTTTTGTAGTGGAACCAGATATATAAAGCCCATAAAATTCCCAGGTCTGTTCTAAAGTATCCAGGCAGTATCAACTAAAACTGAAAGTTTAACACATTTAATCTCCTTAGTAGCAATATTCGGGTGATGAGAGAGTCGTTATAGGTAATTTAAAAATTAGTTAGAATTGATTTATTTTTCCTACTAAAACTAGGTTATGTTAAAATTATCAACAAATAAATCTCAGCGAATGCACAAATCATACTTTTAATACATTTTTCAAGAAAACTGAAAGAGAGCCTGCTTTTTCAAACTTCTGTATGAAAAAAAAATGAGTTTAATATGCTAATAAAAATGAGAAATATACTTACTTTTCTTAGACCAGCTGGAATTTTTCCCAGTGCTTTGGGAAGTCCTGTAATACCCCTTAATGTGTAAGCAGGACTAAAACACAGTAAGAGTTTCACTTTTTGTGCTAGGTGGGGCAGGAGTGAAAAGGCAATAAATCCTACAAAAGAGAGGAAGAATTTAGCTTTTAGATTGCATGATGACCAATATCTGTATTGCTTTTTATATACCACTACAAGTTTTATTTCTGTTTCATTTTAACTTTTGGACGGAATCCTGTAGTGCATTTTCGAGATTCTCTTGTTTCCTGTGAAGGAAGGAAGCTTCTCTAAAATTCAGGCTTAAGGTCAGGAAGAGTTATGCAACCTCAATGAGGGGGGTGGGGGGCAGTGTCTATTTTATTCAAAAAAGTAGCATGAGTTAAGGCTAGATACTCAAACAGTGCCTTTCTTTCCCATAAAACTACTAGGAATGAACATGTGACCATGTGACTATATAACCACTTTGATTGTTCCAGGAAATAAATTTGCCTGTAGGAATCTAACCTTTTGCAAACACAAAATATACATGAGGCATTTTCTTTCAAAAGCAAAAGACTTCCAAGATCCCCACACATCCCCAATTACATTCACATAACTCTCTGTTACCCTTCCAGCTTTCACTCAGAGCACACCATCATAATTCTACTGGAGGTCTCGAAATGACTATTTCGGGAAAACAGGACTTTAACTGCACCACTGAGCAAGGCAGTTGTAGAGCATCTCAACAAACAAAATGGGTTTGTAACACATTGATTTTTTAATTCATAAGGCGCTTGTAATATGTTTAGCAACTTATAGTATCTTTTCTTCCTTGCCCCCTCCCAACTTCTTGCTAATTTAAATTCAACATCAGTCTAGGCCAGGGGTGTCAAACTCATAATGTCACAGCAGCATCACGTGACGTATCGGGAATTTTTCCTTCGCTAAACCGGGCGTGGGCATGGCCAGTATGAGACACATCCAGCCTGTAGGTCGCATTTGAAAGCCCTAGTCTAGGCACTCTTTGCATCTGATGAAATGAGCTTCATCTGACAAAGCTGATGCCTTTTAAGCAAAGTTGTCAGTTTGAAAAGGTGATACCAAACTCCTTCTGAATATCTAAAGAAATTCTTCCTTATTTCCATCTCCGTGTTATTACTCCCCACCATCACCACCCATGTAAATATAAAGGTAAGTGAATATTTGGAACACCATTCATTTTCCAACTACAGAAACACAGAGAAAATTGATAGATCTTCGACAACATTTTCTTATCTCTGCCAAAGAAAATCTTATCCAACTCCTGAAGGTTTGGGTAGATCCCAAACCGTTCCTTATCGCTTTTAAACCTATTTCTGACCTGTAAATATTCCCACCATTCCAGATTCCTGCCCTGCTGCTCTAATTCCATCTTTGTTTTCATGTTGCCATCTTCTGTCATAATGTCTTTATATATATTGTTTTTTGTCCAATTAAATACACTGGGATGCGTTAAGGCCTTCAATGGTACCAACCAGCACGGAACCCTAAGATAGTACTTTTTCCTCATCTTTTCCCACACCCCCATCAAAATCTTCTGAATATAATGTCCCATGAAATACCTATGGGGGGTATCTCTTTCTTGCCAGACGGAGGCATGCCATCCCTGTGGGAGGTCATGTCCCTCTATAGCCAATACGTGCCTTCTACTCAACGTCACCCAATCCTTCACCCATGTCATAATTGCTGCATTATAATATGCTTCCCAGTTGGGTACTCCAAAGCCTCCCAGTTCTTTACATTTTTGCAACATTTGGGCTTTAATTCATGTTTTCTTGCCTTGCCATATAAATCGAGCCACTATTATCACCAAGGATTTAAAAAAAAATTGTCCAATTTAGTCGGTGCCGTTTGAAACAAAAACAGAAATTTCGGTAGTACATGTGTCTTAACTGTTGCAATCCTGCCCATCAATTTACCACTCCAATTAATCATATCCTTAGATACCTGTTGTAATAGTTTAATATAATTATCTACTTTGATAAAGGAACATCTCTCCGTAAGCCAAATTCCCAGGTATTGTACTTTATGGGCCATGTTAATCCCTAACAAGCTTTGTACTCTCCTTTTCTGGTTCAAAGTCATATTCTTAATTAACAGTTTTGTCTTCTCTTTATTTATACGTAACTCCGCTATCATACTGTACTCCTCTATTTTATGTAAAAGCTGTATCCCAAAAACCATAGGATCCTCTAAAATAAAAACAAGGTCGTCAGCAAAAGCCTGGACCTTAAATTCCTGAGCTTTAGCTCATAACCCTTTAATTTGTATATCACTCCTCACTCTTCCAAGAAGGGGTTCTAATGTAAGGATAAACAGTAAAGGAGATAACGGGCATCCTTGTCTTGTCCCTTTATCAATCTCAATATCACACGCCTCTTTTGCATTTACCAGTAATGTTGCGGTTTGACGTATATAAATTGCCCGAACCGCGTTTAAGAAGTTTTCTCCAAACTTCATATTTTCTAACTGTGACAACATAAACTTCCAATTTACCCGCTCAAATGCCTTCTGTGCGTCGAGAAACATAAACGCCCCTTGTTTGTCCGTCCGGGCTTCATAATATTCTAAGGCATCCAAAATAATTCTAACGTTATCTTTCAAATGCCTCGGCAGCAGAAAGCCGTTCTGATCAGGATGTATAAATTTGCTAAGGAAAAATTTAAGTCTATCTGCCAGGATAGCTGCAAAGATTTTATAATCCACATTCAAAAGTGAAATGGGCCTATAGTTTTTAACTTGGGTACGGTTAGCTCCAGCCTTAGGCAAAAGGGTTATATAGGCCTCAGTCCACGATTTTGGTGTGATAGAATCCATCAAGACAGCATTAAATATTACTATCATATCTTGTCCTAGGTTTTCCAAAAAAGTTTTATAAATTTCAACTGGCAAACCATCCATGACAGGAGTTTTGTTGTTTTTCATTTTTTTTTACTGCCTTTTCTAGTTCATCTATTGTTATCTTTTGGTTTAGTACCCCTTTCACTTCATTTGAAATCTTAGGTAGATTTGCATTATCTAAGAATTCCTTAATTTGGTCCTCAGAAATTTCCTCTCTACTATATAGTTGCTGAAAAAAACCTTGAATAATTTCCTGTTTCTCCCCCTTGGTTTCTACTAATTCCCCTTTACTATTCTGCAGTTGTGCTATACATCTGCTCTCTCTGTCTTTCCGAAGTTTATATGAGAGCCAACGGCCCGGTTTGTTAGCATGCTCAAAAAAAGTTTTGCTTAATCCCCGTAAGTTCCCGAACAACATTCTCCTGGTCTAGAAGAGATATCCTGTGCTTAATTCTAGCCATTTCTTCTTTTTTATTATCATCTAATGGGTCCTGTTGCAAGGCTTTTTCCACCACCTCCAATTTGGCTACCCATCTTGCCCTCTCTTCTAATTTTTTCCTCTGTGTGCCTATTGTATATTTAATGGCTAGGCCCCTCATAAAGGCCTTGGCCATATACCAAAGCATTTGTGGGGTTACTCCCTTCCTATTTTCTTTAAAAAAAATCCTCATTTCCCTTTTAAACATTTATTGAAGTTCTTGTTCTTTCACTATCTCTGTATTCATCATCCACCTTCTCTTCCTCCCCTGCCTTACTCCTTTCCACACCAATAAGAGTGGATTATGATCAGCCCAGGTATTAACCTCGATCGCTACTTCCTTAATCAGGTCCCCAATTTCTGGTGTCATCCAAGCCATGTCGATCCTAGAACAGGATTGATGTCTATGTGAAAAGAATTGTGTAAATTGTTGTTTCTGTGGGTGGAATTCACACCATACATCCTTTAATTCATATTCCTCCCTCATGTCTTCAAAAGTTTTGGGGAGGGCCCTCCTCCTTTCTTCTTAATTTCCCCCCCTTTTGGATGTTTCCTGGGTTATAGTCCATTGTCCTATCTGCCACAGCATTATAATCATCCACCACACATATGTGGTCATAGCCTAACTTTGCAATTTTTTGATGCAATTTTCTAAAAAAGGTATTCTGATTATCGTTCGGCACGTATATGGCCACCAGCAAAATTCTATATCCACCAAATTTCAATTCAACCATTAAAAGCCTTTCCTCTCCATCAGTATACACCAATTTAGAATCGATATTATATTTAACATACAGCACAATGCCCCTTTTCTTTTCATCTGCTAAACTTGTATGCATTATACCCAGCCAGGGGTAATGCAACACATTTTGCTGGTGGTTCACTATGTGTACTTCTTGCAGTCATGTCAGATCACAATTCTTTTTCCGTAAAGCATTCAGTATTTTATTTCTCTTTCTTAGTGAATTCAAACCATTTATGTTTAAAGAAATTAAGCGGAGTTCATCCGCCATGTTTATTTAAGAAGGGCTTTGGATTTTGTTGTCTGCCTTGTCTGTGGTCTCTCATCTCTGTTTTGACTCTCATTTCTCGTCTCCCGGGGCACTATTCTTTCGTTCCTCTCCTCGGCTCTTATTATCCAATTCGCCATCATTATTTTCAAAGTAGGCCCCTAACATTCTAATTTCTGAAATCTCCAAAACAAGATCAATAGAAATCTGTGTATAGGATAATAGGTATAAAAACAAAACAGCAGTCTTCTGACTAATATGCAAGCTTGCTTTTAAAAAAGAAAACATTGTTTTTTTATATTCTTATCAAATTGTGGCAAGAATACAAGAGTACATATATACATTTTAAACTTACCTAGTGTTCCTCCCTGGCCGTGGCCAAAGTAATATAATCTATTTTGCTTTGTTTTCTGCAGAATGAATGCTATAGTTGCTGGGATATCATATATAGCCATTTCATGAAAACTGTTAACAAAGAACACATAAACAAAAGTCAGTGAGGATCCTGCTCACCTATGCTACCTTCTCTGGATCTTAGGACAGAATTGCAATTTCTCCCTACCTAAAGCCAGAGAAAGAGAAGGGCTAGCATAAGGTGCTATGGAAAATGGAGATGTCAGTAAAAGCCAAGCACTCAGTCAATCCTACAAAGGGTCTTGGAACTAGGAGTCATGCAACTAGTTGGAGAGGTCATCCTCACAGCAGTCTAAAGTGTCCAATTAAAGCTTGGCAGATCCCTCTGAGAAGTTTCCTGTTTCCTGTTACAGTTAAACAGTAAAGCACATGGTGACTGTGCACGTTGTTTGTTTTGTAGAGCTAACAATGAAAGAAACTTTGTTGAATGATAAGTTGGATTGATTTTCATCTAGTTCTGCTATTTGGTTTCTCGGTGTAGCATCAGGCCAGCAAGTAGAATGCAGGGGAAGATAGAGTTTCTCTGTCCTTTATCATCATCCCAAAGTCAACATAAAATTCAGAATTAGTGTAGCCTTGAAGGCTTTAACTTGGCATATTATTGTTGTTGATCTAGGACCAGCCTGGGATTTCATAGCTAGCATGTCCTAACTCAACCTATAAGTGAAGCAACAGTTCAATTTAGAATTTATTTCAGATTGAACAGAAGAGGGTGGCCTGCCTTTTGAGGGAGCCAACACAATCTCTGTTGTGGCAAAATTACCAACTGCTGAAATTGTGGGAATCTTAGGAGATCTTTTTTTTTTTTCATTTGAGGTGGAGGAAATATGTGACAAACAGGTTTTTATGTGGGAAGCCTGGTCGTAACATGATACATCTTTGTTGAAACATTCAACTGGCTGCCACTTAAGATGGATTACATTTAAGTGATATAATGCCATAAACACTCCGCTCCATAAACATTCAGATATTGCTTTCACCTGCTTGATTGTCAAAATAGATAGGTGGAATATTGCTGGATATGACCAGAACTATAGAATGCTATTTTGAACTTAGCTGCAGGCATCCCTTTTCTGTCATGGCAATGCTTTTGTCTCCTGAAGTTCATTGGGCTCTTCTAAGCACCTTAACGAACGTTAGATAAGTGCTTTTGAATTTCTTTTCCTTTCCCTTCATTTTTAATGTCTATATTTCTATATTATTTTTAGCTTATCATGTTTATTATGCATTGCATATTTTCCAAATCACAATGTGGTGCTTTCCTACAGGGACTATTGTAAAATGATTATATAATAACTCCCTTGAACATATGATATACACAAACTCCTTTAATTCTTGACAATTTGCACTTAAAATCTACATACACATCAGAGGTGGGTTCCTACCAGTTCGCATCTATTCGGTAGAACCGGTTCGTCAAATCTACCGAACCGGTTAGAAGAGGTTCCACCAGTGGACCCGGAAAGCAGGCCACACCCACAGAAGAGGTTCCAAACTTTTTTGAAACCCACCACTGGTCCTTGGATATGATTATTCTACACTATCATGCTCATATTTATAAAACTCAGTGCCTCTGTGAAAGGTAAGGATGACTACTGCGTTTGTGGTGCAATCAGAACATTGCGTGTGTTGAAGTTGTTTTAATGCAAACCAAAGATGCCTTTTAAAAAACAAGTTTACATCCTATTCTTATGCATGCCAGTGCTGTGTGTGAGGTAATTTAAGGTGGTTCTGACAAGTGTCGTCGGCATCTTCATATCCAGTCACATGGGTGGCAAGCCACTCCCATCTGGTCACATGGGTGGCAAGCCACTCCCACAAAGGAGGCCACACCCACAGAGTAGGTTCGAACATTTTTTGAAACCCACCACTGATACACATCTATATTTACATACAAAATCCAGTACTGGAATGTATATAATGTTAAAAGAAAAATTAATTTCTAATATTGAAAACTTTGGTGTGAGCTGTGCCACAAAAATCTCACATTCATACCATGCTTTCAGTATATATTGTTCATAATTCCATAATTTAGTCAAATTTTTCACATAGATATATGTGTATCCCCTTGACATTTGCTATCCATTGTCCCTGTGTATTCTTTCTTGAATTTACCTGAATTCCCAGAATTCTTCCTGGTCAATTGAAAATTTCTGGTGGCTTCTAGACCACGTGGTCCCTCTGATATTTATTATCCAGACATCGTAGCCGGCATCTGATAGAAAAAATCCCAGACTGTTGCTGGGAAGATTTGCAATCCAACATCTCCCTTCAAACAGCAAACCATGTACTAATAAAACAACTGGCTTACTCCCTGGGAAAGAAATCATCAGTTTATTACTAATTGCATATTAGCTGTGTTGTATACAGTATATATCATCCCTGTTCATCAAATTGTTGAGAACAAAGGAGTGGTAGAAATACAGGAGTAGGACCTACATTCTGCCACTACCGGTATGTACACAAAAATGTTAAAGTTTGAATAGCCAAAGACTACTCTGAATAAATAAACAAACATCAAGCTGTCTATATTTTTGCTAACTATACAGAGTGATTTGTGTATGGTGGCTCTAATCCAGATATAAGGATTAACTGGGCGTGTGCTAGGTGCAGATTAAATTGAAAATTCCCTACAGTAATTTTCCAACCATCTAATGACACGGCCCATATTTCTGGAGAAGCCTATACAATACTTCTCAACAATTGTAAAAGCATTTGAGTAGTGTGGGTTTCTGAGTTTCGTTGTTTGTTTGCAGATGTTTTATTGCCCAACTAGGTAATATCATCAGTGCAAGTGGGGTTTGTCCCTAATATTTTTTTTCCTTGGTAATTTCTTCATTAAGAGTATTGGTTTCCGCTTAATTGTTTGTTCTTAATTGCTGTTAATCTGGGTGTTATGTGGCAAGCAATATCCTAAGTATTAGCTTTAATCACTTCTACTGCATTTATCACTTCACATTTATAAATGCTCCCTTTGAAATACTACTTTATAGATATACCTGTCAGATGAGGGAAAAGTCTTCGGGAAATAATTCTGTTTAACTTAAGATAATAGCCATCATCAGTCAGGACTTCATATTCTTCACTGGAATATCCCCAGTACTGAATAATTTGAGGCTGCAAATAAAATATTCTCTTTGGCCAAAATCAATTATATAGTCACTATTGCTCATTAGATCAAGAACTCAAAGGATTCCTAGTTCCTATATTAGAATTTTCAATGCCAAAACAAAGCCAACGTCTTCATTTGTAATTTTAATGAGAGAACAATTCTAGAAAAATTACAATATAGAAAGGGCAGAAATGATTAATATTGGGGGTATCAAAACCAGTCTTGCTCCAGATATTAGAATCTTCACCTCTGCTTTGCTCTGTTACCATCAATCTGTGGAATTAGGCATTTTACAGAATGCCTAGAAAATCTATAGCCAGGGGTCCCCAACTCCAGTGGGAACTGGCCCACGGAGGTGGCAGGCGAGTGTGGGCACTTGGTGCATGCACGAAGCTCCATTTGTGAGAGTGGCAGGCGTGTGTGCCTGCCACTTGCAAAGTGGGGCTGCACAGGCGTGCACACTCACCCACCGCTCACATGGAACCATCCCCTCTCCCTTACACTCCTCCCCCTGAAAAAGTATAAAATACCCCTACTAAAATGCCATTCTAGCCTTCCTTGTTGCAACAGGTAGGTCAATAGTGGTCTTTTTCCTCTTTTTTTCTTTTTAAATAAGAAAGTCCTAAACTTCATTTTGCATTTCTTCCTTCACTTTCATATAGGTCTTTTCAATAAAGGGTTAGCCTTCTCTGCTGCTGATCCCTTTTTGTGGAACATCTTGGTCGCAGAATTGAAGAAAACCTCTAATTTCTTGGCCTTCGGTAAAGGGATCACAAATTGGCTCCGAGCCCTTCAGTGGTGGGCTGCACGCAGTACGCCCCGGTACGGGTGTACTGGAGCATGCCCGGAGCACTGGGTACAGTTCCATTCCAGTGCTCCAGAGGGCCCACTCACTCACCTGCGCTCCTTACCTGTCAGGGGTGGGTTGCTAATCCCATTCCAACGGGGCCGGCGGCGTTCTCGTGCACGCGCACAGTTCACACATGCGTCTTAGCGCCTGCGCGATGCTCCAGCTGCTCGTGGAGACTCACGCAGGCGCTGTATGTGCCATCCAGCTGCTCGTGGAGAATCACGCAGGCGCTGTATGTGCCATGCACCTGCGTGGAAGCGCAGAAGCCTTTAAAGACCGGTAAGGAGCGCGGGCGGGTGGGTGGGCCCTTCGCCGTTCCCGGAAGTTACTTACTTCCGGGTTCGCCGACCAACCGGTTCGCGGGGACCGCCGTGAACCGGTTGAAACCCACCCTTGTTACCTGTCCTTTAAAGCCTTTGGCGCTTCTGTGCATGTGCATGGCACATACAGCACCTGCGCAATGCTCCACCGAGCAGCTGGAGCGTTGCGGAGGCTTACGGAGGTGTTGCTGGAAGGTAAGACGCATTCATGAGCGCCATATGTGTGCGCATGCACTGTGCCCGTTCATGTGGAGGACGCCGGGCCCCATTGCCACCGTACCAGTTGCAACGGGATCTGTAACCCACCACTGGAGCCCTTGCAATTGTGAGGCTGGCTAGTCCCTTGAAGTCTCCATCCCACCTGTAATAATTGAACACTAAATGGTAATTTTAGGATTTTGCCCCCCTTTTGATGTTTAATTGTCATTATTCTATAAATCCGAAATGTTTAACCCTAATTTCATTTTTAATTTCTAATGTTATTTTTATACGGTTTTATTTCTCGCTTATATTATATTGTACACTACCCAGAGCACCTCTTTGAGGGAGTTTAGAAATATGAAATATAACTAACTAAATAAGTGAAATTGTAAACATGATTTTAGTGTGTGGATTCAATGTTTTGTTTTCAAAGGCATCCAGATAAGCAACTTACAATCGTCATGAATTCTTGAGGATTCAAATGGCTTACAGATCCTTCTGAATGTTCAGCCTGCTGCATTAAGCATATCATTATAAGGAACAGCCACATCCTTGCTCTGTATAGATTAATAGCAGGAAAAAAAAACATTGAAACTCTTCAAAAATATTTTTTTTAGAATGAGTAGTTGGTTCCCATTCATTTGAGCCCACCACGGTGGACAATTGACAGTATTTTGACAGGGGGAGGAAGAAGGTTACTAGATGTGCACATGTTGTTTCCCAAACTATAATTATTGTAATTGTTGTAGTGTGCTTTTGAAGTAAATAATTGATTTCTGTTACATACCATATCCCAGTGTTTTTCAACCTTTTTTGTGCAAAGGCACACTTTTTTCATGAAAAAAATCACGAGGCACACCACCATTAGAAAATGTTAAAAAAATTTAACTCTGTGCCTATATTGACTATATATAAAGTAATTTTCCCACGGCACACCTTACACTATGTCACGGCACACTAGTGTGCCGCGGCACAGTGGTTGAAAAACACTGCCATATCCTAACTGAACAAATTATTATTGTACATTTGGAAACATATTTTTGTACACTGCTTTTTTGTTTGTTCCCTTTTTCATCCCCTTTTTATCCTCTTGGGTGTTTTTTATACTCACTCCCTTAAGCTGAACAGAAGTTTCATTCGGGGTTTGCTTTTATAACCCAGAAAAGAAGAATGAAAGAGAAAACTTCCTTCCTTCCTTCCCTCCTTCCCTCCTTCCTTCCACATTTTGGTTAAGCTTTATTTCTGGTTTCTCCTTCCCAAACATTTCAGACTTTTCCACCAGCCAGTTGTTTGCCAAATCACTTTTTCTGATCTTACTAGCTCCTTGCTGGGATCCTAACCATCTTCTTCCAAAGCTCCATTAAAATTCTTCCTTGATTCTAAGGAGAGGGGGAAGAAAGAGGAAGAGCAGGAGCAAAGGAGAGGTAAGGGAAGAAGGAAGGGGAAAAAGAGGAGGAAGGAGGAAAGTAGAGAAGGGAGGGAGGGAGAAAGGAAAAGGAAAGGAAAGGAAAGGAAGATGGAAGGGAGAGAAAAGGAAGGAGAGAGGGTAGGAAGGGAAAGAGGAAGAGCAGGAGCAAAGGAGAGGTAAGGGAAGAAGGAAAGGGAAGGAGAGGAGGAAGGAGGAAAGTAGAGAAGGGAGGGAGGGAGAAAGGAAAGGGAAAGGAAAGGAGGATGGAAGGGAGAGAAGAGGAAGGAGAGAGGGTAGGAAGGGAAAGAGGAAGAGCAGGAGCAAAGGAGAGGTAAGGGAAGAAGGAAGGGGAAGGTGAGGAGGAAGGAGGAAAGTAGAGAAGGGAGGGAGGGAGAAAGGAAAGGGAAAGGAAAGGAAGATGGAAGGGAGAGAAAAGGAAGGAGAGAGGGTAGGAAGGGAAAGAGGAAGAGCAGGAGCAAAGGAGAGGTAAGGGAAGAAGGAAGGGGAAGGAGAGGAGGAAGGAAGAAAGGAGAGAAGGGAGAGAGGGTGAAAAGAAAGAGGTAAGGAGAGTAGGATGGAAAGGAGAGAAAGAGGAGGAGAGAGGGTAGGAAGGGAAAGAGGAAGAGCAGGAGCAAAGGAGAGGTAAGGGAAGAAGGAAGGGGAAGGAGAGGAGGAAGGAAGGAAGTAGAGAAGGGAGAGAGGGTGGAAAGAAAGAGGTAAGGAGAGGAGGATGGAAAGGAGAGAAAGAGGAGAGAGGGTAGGAATGGGAAGAGGAAGAGCAGGAGAAAGGCACAGGAAGAAGGAAGGGAAAGGAGAGGAGGAAGGAAGAAAGTAGAGAAGGGAGGGAGGGAGAAAAGAAAGGGAAAATAAGGTGGTGTTACAACAGGAGGAAGGGATGGTAAACAAAGCAACCCAAACTGTATACTATAACCTATTAAATGAAATAATAAATGTATAAGAATGATAAACATTAAAACACCTGTAACCAAACGACATGCTGTATGTGATGATGGGGTTTGTGTGTGTGTGTGTGTGTGTGTGTGTGTTTTCATTGTTGTGTGCATGTGTTGTCTATGTAATAAAAATAAAAATAAATAAAAAAACCTCTTCCTTGATTTCCTACAACGTTGCCCGTCCTCATAGCACAAATACACCACCAATCAGCCTGACATTTTACATATTTCCTCTGAAAAGACAAAACTGCCCCCAGATTATCTGAGGAAACAATCTCCTATCGGGCCCTTTGCAAGGAGTGGTATACAGATAAAGACCGTTAATTCCTCTCCTCCATACCTTTACTATAGTTCTTTCTTTTCAGATTTTTATTGTATTATTTTTTCTGCAGTTTCTACTTTTATTTTTTATTTTCGTATTATTTTATCACCACCATCACCTCCCAAAGAAAAATCCTCAGCCTTGAGCAAATTTTAACACCTGGATCAACACCGCCTCAGGTCACTTTGGCACAGAATAAAAAGACAAGGTTTCAACTGAGTACCCAGAGCTGCCATCTTGACTTATTTCTTTAATCCCCTCCTGAGAACACCGCTGGCCTTCCATATGTATTGAATCACAAGCCCCATCATCCCCAGCCAGCATTAATAACCGTATCTGCCCGCTTCCAATAAATAACCTACTGCATAAATATAATGTAAGTCTAATTTCATGGAAGTGGGAGACATGTCATACTTACCAACAAAAAAAACAAAACAATGGTAATATTTGTTTAAAGAAGGAGAAATGGAAAGAAGACAGAGGGAATAACCCCCTTTCTTTAGAAGTTCTTCAAAGTGTTGTAGCCTTGTAAGTCCTCGGACTTACGAATGACTGCTTGGCGGCAGCCAGGCGTGTCTTAGCCAATCAGACGCGCCTGCCGGTTGCCGGGCTGTCATACGCGAGTCTATTGGTTGAACTATTTGACAGCCGAGTATAAAAGGCTGTCAGACGAAGGAGAGGGGCCGGTCTACTCACAGTTGATGTTCTATTCGTTCTTGTTTGAATAAACGGTTCAAGGTTACCTCAGACGCCTCCTCGTATTTTCTACCGCCGATTTAACACAAAATAACTGAAGGGTGTGTGTGTGTGTGTTAATGTTTCTCCCACAAAAGACATGAAAACAGTTTTAACTAGAGAAGGAAGCTTCTGTTTGGCAATACACATTTACTTCATGTGCTTCAAACGCCTTAATCTCTCGCCAGCATCATTATTCTGGCTTATAATTATTCAAAATGCTTTCACAAACGGCAGGAGCGATTGACTGTACATTACCCACTGATCCTATCATTAAGTAGTTAAAATTCCTGGCAATATTACACCATATTTACAAAACCACTCACAAAGGTGTGGTGTTTTTGGTTTTTTTTAACAGCCTCAGCTGAAATGTACTGTACATTTTGATTTTTAAGAAAAGGCTTGGCCCAAATTGTGGATAGCTAACATCCCTCAAGTGATTACTGCGATATTTTACACATCTGTGGGCCTCACTAGTCTAGATATATGAAATATACTAGACTAGATATATGAAATATATTAATCTAGATATATGAAATATACTCGACTATATATATGTGAAATATACTAGACTAGATATATGAAATATATTAATCTAGATATATGAAATATACTCGACTATATATATGTGAAATATACTAGACTAGATATATGAAATATACTAGTCTAGAATATGAAATATACTCGACTAGATATATGAAATATATTAGTCTAGATATATGAAATATACTCGACTATATATATGTGAAATATACTAGTCTAGATATATGAAATATACTAGTCTAGATATATGAAATATACTAGTCTAGATATATGAAATATACTAGTCTAGATATATGAAATATACTAATCTAGATATATGAAATATACTAGTCTAGATATATGAAATATACTAATCTAGATATGTGAAATATACTAGTCTAGATATGTGAAATATACTAGTCTAGATATGTGAAATATACTAGGCTAGATATGTGAAATATACTAGTCTAGATATATGAAATATACTAGTCTAGATATATGAAATATACTAGTCTAGATATATGAAATATACTAGTCTAGATATATGAAATATACTAGTCTAGATATATGAAATATACTAATCTAGATATATGAAATATACTAGTCTAGATATATGAAATATACTAATCTAGATATGTGAAATATACTAGTCTAGATATGTGAAATATACTAGTCTAGATATGTGAAATATACTAGTCTAGATATGTGAAATATACTAGTCTAGATATGTGAAATATACTAGTCTAGATATGTGAAATATACTAGTCTAGATATGTGAAATATACTAGTCTAGATATGTGAAATATACTAGTCTAGATATGTGAAATATACTAGTCTAGATATGTGAAATATACTAGTCTAGATATATGAAATATACTAGTCTAGATATGTGAAATATACTAGTCTAGATATGTGAAATATACTAGTCTAGATATATGAAATATACTAGGCTAGATATGTGAAATATACTAGGCTAGATATGTGAAATATACTAGGCTAGATATGTGAAATATACTAGTCTAGATATATGAAATATACTAGGCTAGATATGTGAAATATACTAGGCTAGATATGTGAAATATACTAGGCTAGATATGTGAAATATACTAGTCTAGATATGTGAAATATACTAGTCTAGATATGTGAAATATACTAGTCTAGATATGTGAAATATACTAGTCTAGATATGTGAAATATACTAGTCTAGATATGTGAAATATACTAGTCTAGATATATGAAATATACTAGCTAGATATGTGAAATATACTAGGCTAGATATGTGAAATATACTAGGCTAGATATGTGAAATATACTAGTCTAGATATATGAAATATACTAGTCTAGATATGTGAAATATACTAGGCTAGATATGTGAAATATACTAGTCTAGATATGTGAAATATACTAGTCTAGATATGTGAAATATACTAGTCTAGATATGTGAAATATACTAGTCTAGATATGTGAAATATACTAGTCTAGATATGTGAAATATACTAGTCTAGATATGTGAAATATACTAGTCTAGATATGTGAAATATACTAGTCTAGATATATGAAATATACTAGTCTAGATATGTGAAATATACTAGGCTAGATATGTGAAATATACTAGGCTAGATATGTGAAATATACTAGTCTAGATATATGAAATATACTAGTCTAGATATGTGAAATATACTAGGCTAGATATGTGAAATATACTAGTCTAGATATGTGAAATATACTAGTCTAGATATATGAAATATACTAGTCTAGATATATGAAATATACTAGTCTAGATATGTGAAATATACTAGGCTAGATATGTGAAATATACTAGTCTAGATATATGAAATATACTAGTCTAGATATGTGAAATATACTAGGCTAGATATGTGAAATATACTAGGCTAGATATGTGAAATATACTAGTCTAGATATATGAAATATACTAGTCTAGATATGTGAAATATACTAGGCTAGATATGTGAAATATACTAGGCTAGATATGTGAAATATACTAGTCTAGATATGTGAAATATACTAGTCTAGATATGTGAAATATACTAGTCTAGATATGTGAAATATACTAGTCTAGATATGTGAAATATACTAGTCTAGATATGTGACTCATGACTCCTGAGTCCATTTCAAAGTATTGTGCATAGAAATTTTTAAAATGGCTTGTTTCAATTTATTTTGGATAGAATCTTTTTTTAAATAGTCTAAGACAATTTAAAAAAAGAATCAACACAGAATACCACTATTTTAAAAAATCATATGCACAATAAATAAAATATTATTTTAAAATACATTGAGCCTATACTCCTTACAGTAAATGACTCATCTGGAAACAAGCCAATAGCATTTTTTGTGCTTTCAAATTTACAGATTTTCCAAAATCAGCTTAAATATTTAAAGACCACCCCCCTCAAAGCTATCTTACCAGAGCTTTAAATATCTTCTGGGGAGGCCCTGCTAGTAATCCCATTCATGACAAAGTTAGGGCTTTCTAGTTGGTAACATCTTAATTTGAGGCTTGATTGGAACATTATACAGAAGTTATTGAAAGACAGTAAAATGGACATCAACAATCTCACACCCTGCTCAAAGTTGTGACAGCAAGTTTAAATTTTTGACCTTAACTATCAAGAAAAAAAACAATTTTAAAACTGGCATGTCAGTGACTTCTTAAAAGTCAGGATGCCTGGTCAAGATTAAATTGCTGGTAGATTTCTTATCACTTTCTAAAAAGAGAAAAATTCAGAACATAACAAATAAAAGGTTGTGAATTTCACAGATGAGACAGAAAACCACAAATGGGCAAATATGATCTAGAAAGGCATGACTCTCCCACATTATGGGAATCCCAGAAGCCCTGCAGATGTTCATAATGAAATTATATTTAACTATTTGGGACAGAAAGACAACACAGACTATTTTTTTAAAAAAATTCACCAATATCACACCATAAGATTCTTTATCTTTTCTTTGCAACAATTCCTAATGGCACAAGAAATCTCCATCAATATCTATCCCCAAGAAGAAAACTCTTCTTTCACAGCAAAATAATGTAGAAAAATTACAAACAATAACTCTTTTCAGCTTTATGCACCACCCCAGTAAACACAAATGTTTGATCAGAAAAAATATGTCCAAGATAGGAGCAATAAGCTATACACCATGATTTAGGAGTTTGATTTTTTTCAAAAATAAATGCTAAAATACTAAACTGTATATATGAACATTTAGGTAAATAGTGTTCTGTATACCCTCTCGGAGGCGGCGAGCGATCCCAATCACGAACGGACGCCGCCCGCAGATAACTTCCACGCGGTTCAGGCAGGGGCTTCTGCCGGGCGGCGGGACCCCCGGAAGTGAGAGGCTGCGATCCCGCCGCCCGGCAGAAGCCCCGGCGATCGATTCCAATCACGAACGGATGCCGCCCGCAGATAACCTCCACACGGTTCAGGCAGGGGCTTCTGCCGGGCGGCGGGACCCCTGGAAGTGAGAGGCTGCGATCCCGCCGCCCAGCAGAAGCCCCGGCGATCGATCCCAATCACGAACGGACGCCGCCCGCAGATAACTTCCACACGGTTCAGGCAGGGGCTTCTGCCGGGCGGCGGGACCCCCGGAAGCGAGAGGCTGCGATCCCGCCGCCCAGCAGAAGCCCCGGCGATCGATTCCAATCACGAACGGACGCCGCCCGCAGATAACTTCCACGCGGTTCAGGGGCTTCTGCCGGGCAGCGGGAGCCCCGGAAGCGAGAGGAAATTGTCTGCGGGCGGCTGGCAGCGCCCCAACCTCTCCTCCTGCCGCGGCGAGCGGAAAATTCGATTAGAATTAGATTACTCACCAGTCAGCGCAGCTGCAACCTCTTTCGTCTTTTGGCGAAAGGAAATGGAGACTCGCGCAGGCGTGCTGAAAATTTCCCATCCCAGCCAGCTCACTGATTGGCTGGAGTCCAGGCCATTCCAATCAGTGAGCGGCAGGCTGGGCTGGCTTAAATTTGTAGGAGGTAAAAGGCTAAAAGCACGCTTTTTTGGCGCTCGCCGCTCCCGCCCATCAGCTGCTAGCTTGCTGGGCTGGCTCATCTGGTAGGATAGAGAACAGAACGATGAGCCAGCCCAGCAAGCTAGCAGCTGATGGGCGGGAGCTGCGAGCGCCAAAAAAAGCGTGCCTTTTAAAAAGGCGGGCGGGACGCGGGAAAATGCATTGGAAAGCGGGTGCGTCCCGCCAAAAGCGGGACGTCTGGTCACCTTAAAATATACTCGTCTAGAAATATGAAATATACTAGTCTAGATATATGAAATATACTAATCTAGATATATGAAAAATTACTAAACAACCCATTCTTCCCCATATTGAACCATTTCCTTGTGCCCACCACTTGTAAACAGTAGATGTTGCACAATTGTTTAGGAGGAAATAGAGATGAAGGCTATTTTCCCCAAAGCAAGACACTTAACCCTGACTATTTCAAATACATTCATTTAGCATGGAGTTAGCTTGATTTTTGAGGATAGATTTTTGCAAACTGAACCAGTTTAGATGACATTAAGTCAAAAAACAGCCACAGGCCTAAGTGGGCCCACTGGATAATGTAGCCAGTGGGGCCTGGGAGGAAATGCAGCGGGTCTCCACCTCATGGCCACCTTATTTTTCAGTCACGGATTAATCTTGGCCTTCTTCTGCCGAAAGAAATAGAGAGTATCAAGCTGGAGGCTTTGCTCTTTTGACAGATGGGCACTAGGAAGTGAAGTTTATTTGAGATTTTTAGAGATTGTCTCCTATCTAACTAGGACAGGAGGGACAGTCTGCTTCTCTGCCCACTTTCCAAGCCTTGTCCCCCCCCCCCCAACTAACCCTTGCTGCATCCCAGGGAGGGAAGGCCCATGGAAAATTCTTCTTTTAAGTAGTGTCACAGAAATAATATTAATTAAAATATTAATTTGTTACTCAGCAGCCGTCTGGATTAACCAGGCAACAGTAGGAAAACAACCAGTACTTTTGGGTGCCATTGAAAAACCATAAACATTTGATTGAATGGGATGCTAAAAGGGCCCGGGGGGGGGGGGTGTTGGTTGTTCCTGTTTTTATCTAAATAAGGGCAGCGAAACAGAGATGGGAAATAGGACTCTTCTCTATATAATCGACTTTGAATGATGCAGCTTGGTGATTGGGGATGATAGCAATAGCAATAGCAGTTAGACTTATATACCGCTTCATGGGGCTTTCAGCCCTCCTTAAGCGGTTTACAGAGTCAGCATATTGCCCCCAACAACAATCCGGGTCCTCATTTTACCCACCTCGGAAGGATGGAAGGCTGAGTCAACCCTGAGCCGGTGAGATTTGAACAGCTGAACTGCAGAACTGCAGTCAGCTGAAGTAGCCTGCAGTGCTGCATTTAACCACTGCGCCACCTCGGCTCTGATGAATGCACATCGGTCCAAAATCCCAATTGTTTAATACTCAGAACATGTGTGGGTGTCTCAGAGAGGCTTCAGTACGCAGCACTAATATTAAGGGGAGACGTTTTGGAGAGGACAGTTTATAGACAAAATGGTGAGGGGAAAATAAAATATCCGGAGAAAATTCTGCAATGTGGTTTTCGGGCTTTGTGGAATAAGAGAAAAATGCCTTCCTTTTTTTCAGTGTGGGGGGGGGGTGGAAACAATGGTCTTAGCACCATTTATTTTCCTATGCTATTAAATGTTCAGAGCTGTTTTTGAAATGCTAATAATGGAATGCAAATGTGAAACAGTCTTCAGTTCAAGCCCCTGGGAACCATTAGGGAAGCATACATTGAGAAATGGACTTTGCCATGCCTTCAGCATGGAGTTTGTGTTATACACACACACACACACACACACACACACACACACACACGGTATGTACTGTTGTTGTTCTCCAGCAAGTGTTGAGCTCCACCTAATGGCCAGGGACAAAACTTTCATTGTTTAGAACATTGTTTTTCCTAGGATCTTTGAAACCTTACATCTTGAAAAAGCAGAATCTATTTTGTAACATTCCAGGGTAATAGAAACATCTAGAACAGTGTTTCTCAACCTTGGCGACTTTAAGTCCTGTGGACTTAAAGTCGCCAAGGTTGAGAAACACTGATCTAGAAGAATCCATCTTAGTCTGTGACACATGTTCCGAGGTGGCGCAGTGGTTAAATGCAGCACTGCAGGCTACTTCAATTGACTGCAGTTCTGCAGTTCGGCGGTTCAAATCCCACTAGGCTCAAGGTTGACTCAGCCTTCCATCCTTCCGAGGTGGGTAAAATGAGGACCCGGATTGTTGTTGGGGGCAATATGCTGACTCTGTAAACCGCTTAGAGAGGGCTGAAAGCCCCATGAAGCGGTATATAAGTCTAACTATTGCTATTCTCAACCTTGGCGACTTTAAGTCCTGTGGACTTCAACTCCCAGAATCCCCCAGCCAGATGGCTGGGGGATTCTGGGAGTTGAAGTCCACAGGACTTAAAGTCGCCAAGGTTGAGAAACACTGATCTAGAAGAATCCATCTTAGTCTGTGACACATGTTCTTTTGGAGTCAAAAATCTATATCCCATACATAGCATTGCTGTTTCACTGTTCTGTCGAGCCACGTACACACGGTGATGTATAGTGAGGACAGAACATCTTTCGTTGATTTATTTTAATTTTCTCACTTTTTTTAAAAAAAAATGCTTTTGTTTCCCCTCTTCAGTTTAGCCTTGTTGTTTTGCATTCATCCACTTAGCAGAGTTGATCCTTGTCTAGCTCTTAATTGTAGAAAAGCTTCAGTGGGTCGTATTATGGGTCGTAAATGCAGAATATATTCAATTCTACTGTATTATGCAATGTGAGGATAAATATTGCTACAAAGGGCGAAAACCCTTACAAAGCCCAAAACAGTAGTAAAATATGGATGTGTAAAAATTGAAAAATAAAATTTGTAACAATTTAAATCAGTAATGCAATCATTGAAATTAATTGAAACATAGCAAAGGCAATGCAATGTTTCTGGGACTTTGTTCCATAACTTGGGGTGTTATACTGGAATGGCCTTCTCCGATATGTCAAAAATTCTGACCTCTGAAATCAGAGACATCTTCAAAAAATGTTGAGCAGGTCATATCCCAGGACTACAGGTAATCCTTGACTTACAACACTTCATTTAGAGAGGGCTGTACAGCACTGTGAAGCCATATATAAGTCTAAGTGGTATTACTACTTGCAAAAATATAAATGCAACAGCTATTCAATCATCTCCAAAGAAAAGATGCTTATATTCCCTGACATAAAAGTGATGTAGAAGTCTAAGGCAGCCTTTGGGAAATTGTGCAATGGATCTAAGACTGTAATAGTGTTTATTTTTTGTTAATTATTTTTTTAATGTTCTGTTAGCTTTCCAGAACAACTCCAGCAAACTGGTGACCATATATATTGACTATATTCAAGATTCAAGATTCAAGATTTAATTTATTTGTATGCCGCCCTTCTCCGGGAGGGACTCAGGGCGGCGAACAATTCAAAAGGGGAAAAGGGGATACAAACACAATACACGTAATTAAAATACACAAGAGTCATACAGCCATACAAGTCGAGAGGGGAGGGGAACTCATCAACCCCAGGCCTGCTGGCACAGCCAGGTTTTGACAGCTTTCCGGAAGGCCTGGAGAGGGGTAAGGGTCCGAATCTCTGCGGGGAGTTCATTCCAAAGGGCCGGAGCTGCAACAGAGAAGGCCCTCCCCGGGTGGTAGCCAGATGGCATTGGCTGGTAGACGGAACCCGGAGGAGGCCGACCCTGTGCGATCTAACGGGTCTGTGGGAGGTAATTGGCAGCAGGCGGTCTCTCAAGTACCCAGGTCCAATATCATGAAGGGCTTTATAAGTTACGACTAGCACTTTGAAGCGTATCCGGAGACCGATCGGTAACCAGTGCAGCTCGCGGAGGATAGGTGTAACGTGGGTGTACCGAGGTGCACCCACAATCGCTCGCGCGGCTGCATTCTGGACGAGTTGTAGTCTCCGAATACTCTTCAAAGGCTGCCCCATGTAGAGTGTAATGAATAAGAGTGTTATCATGTGATACTTTCTGAAGAAATAGCCCTTTGAATGTAATACAATTCCTGAACGGACTAGTATAATGTTAATAAGGTGGCAGAATTACTTTGGGCCAGGCAATCTGCATCAACCCAACTCACCTCCCAGGATTGTTACTGTGGAGAAAATACGGGTACTCCTCAACCTACAACCATTCATTTAGTGACGGTTCGAAGTTACGACAACACTGAAGAAAAGTGCCGTTGTAACCGTTTTTCATAGTCACGACCTTTCCAGCATCCCCATAATCATGTGATCAACATTCAGATGCTCGGCAACCGGTTCATACTTATGACCGTTGCTGTGTCCCAGGGCGATGTGATCCCCTTTTGTGACTTTCTGACAAGCAAAGTCAATGGGGAAGCGAGATTCACTTAACCACCAGGTCTTATCTTATCAACTGCAGCAATTCACTAAACTTCTTCAGCAAAGAACGCTATAAAATGGGGCAAAGCTGACTTAAAAAATGTCTCACTTAACAACAGAAACATTGTTGTGGTCTTAAGTCAAGGACTAACTGTACACGGAGTTAATCTATGCTCATCTGGGTGCTGATTGCTGGTGGAGAGCTGCGTGGTGTTTTTTTTTCTTGTTCCCTTTTTCTCTGGTTGACTATCTCTTTTGCATTGTCTATAAAGGTAAAGCAAATATGTGCTAGTTGTTCCCGACTCTAGGGGGCGGTGCTCATCTCCGTTTCAAAGCCGAAGGGCCAGTGCTCTCCGAAGACATCTCTGTGTTCATGTGACTAAACACTGAAGGCGCATGGAACACTGTTACCTTCCCACCAAAGGTTGTTCCGATTTTTCGACTTGCATTTTTTTTTACATGCTTTTGAACAGAAGCTGGGACAAGTAACGGGATCTCACTCCATTACGCAGCACTAGGGATTTGAACCGCCGAACTGCCGACCTATATATAGTCTATGTTGTTAATGTCTTATGTCTATTGATGGCTAATTTGTCAGAGTACCCGGTCTTCTAGAAATTCCCTGGCATTTTTGGACTTGTTTCGGTCTTGGATGATCACATTTCCCCTACTGAAACTATGGTTAAGTCTGTCTATATGTTGGAAAATTAAAGATATTTAATCATGTCTTCTGACTGCTAGTTTGTTCATGGATGTGTTCTGCCAGTCTTCCGTTTGTTTGTTCTACATAATGGTATATTCACATACGTCCAGGGGAAGATAAACATATCAAAACTTCAACTATTTGTCTTTCACAGTTGATCTGGTCCTCCCTTGCCCAAATCATATGAACAGGGTAAGTCCAGTGGGCACCAATTGTGGGAATAAAATAAAAAAAAACCTAACATACAAGCAAAATGCATATTTTCAGATGCAAGAAAAGGATAACCGATTGTTCCAAAATGCATTGATTAAAACTGGATAATCTTTTGATATAAAGTGATTGATGCTGATTTTCCATATGCAGCAGTAAAATCAACATTAAACAAAGAGGTAGAATATCATAAATTATAGGTGTGTGTTACCCAGGTGTGTGTTACCTAAGCACTATGTAATTATCATACAAACTTACTGTGTTTTCCAGCCTTAGGCTGGAGTGCAGTATTTTATCATACAGGTTAAGCTAATATTTTACTCAGTGAGTAACAGCTTTTGAATATGCCAAACTTATTTCTTTTTAGGGTGTGAATTAAAAATAATTTTGCACAATGGTATTATAGAAATACACTCAACTGCAACCTGGATATCCAACACACAAATGAAATTACTAATGAAATCTGTCTCTCTAATAATCTAAGGGTGTTAAATAAGAATGTGATAAGGAGGCACCATTCCTGTACTAACCATAGGCAATATGTTCCATGCTGTGCATAGATTGTTCCTAAATCATGTGCCACTACAACATTTTGGCAAGGAGAATTGTCTCCAGCATCTTACGATTTATACCATGGTCCTTGGTTCTGTTCTACAGAGGAAGTATTCTGTCATCTGCACTTCTGTAACTGTCTGCTTTGGCTCTGCAACCAATCAAGACAGACACAGACTTCAATGGATAATTAGAACTGCAGAAATATCAATTGCTACCAACCTGCCTTCCATCGAAGACCTATATACTGCAGGAGTCAAAAAGAGGGCTGTAAAAATAACTACAGACCCCTCACATCCTGGACATAAATTGTTTCAACATCTACCCTCAAAATGATACTATAGGGCACTGCACACCAGAACAACTAGACACAAGAACATGCCACCACTCTGCTAAACAACTAATTCCCACAACACTGTCAAATTATTTACTAAGGCTGTATTACTATTATTCGTCTCATCCTTCCTAGTACATATCCCTTCCCACTTATGACTATAACCATGTTGCTTGTATCTCTAGCCGAGGTGGCGCAGTGGTTAGAGTGCAGTACTGCAGGCCACTTCAGCTGACTGCTATCTGCAGTTCGGCGGTTCAAATCTCACCGTCTCAAGGTTGACTCAGCCTTCTATCCTTCCGAGGTGGGTAAAATGAGGACCCGGATTGTTGAGGGCAATATGCTGACTCTGTAAACCGCTTAGAGAGGGCTGAAAGCCCTATGAAGCGGTATATAAGTCTAACTGCAGTTGCTATCTTTACAATTTATATTATTTTATTTGTTTCCTAATATGATTTGATTGCTTATTAGCAACCTATGACTATCACTAAGTGTTGTATCTTATGATCTTTCATGAATGTATTCTATTTTATTTTTCCTTATGTACACTGAGAGCATATGTACAAAAGACAAATTCCTTGGGTGTCCAATCACAGTTGGCCAATAAAGAATTCTATTCTATTCTATAATGTAAAACATGCAAAGACTAAAAGAGGAAAACATTCACAAATACAATAAATGCTCAATTAATTGAGAAAGGGGTGGGTGTTGTGTGTATTTGGGATTGTGAGGCCTCTAAATTGCTATCTCTCCATGAGGCACTAGCAACAGTATGTAGCTACTGTGTAGAGATGTTGGCATTCTTGTTGCCAAAAGGGAAAATGGGTTCTTCTCATCTGTCAGAGATACAGACCCAACAGCAGATGAAAACCTGCTTAACAAGAACGGGGATTATAATAACACACGTGAGCCCTGTCTGTTAGAACATCTGTCAATCTAGTAGAGACATGTAAGCTCCTGAACTGTTGCTCTGTGTTGTTGAAACTCCCTTTCAGCAATGTTGAAGGCGAGCAATTGAGCTCCAGAGAGAAAGCTTGCTGGTTCTAGAAGAACAAGATATTAGATAGCAAACATAGGAATTATGGGATCTTCAATGCTTCTGAAGACTAGGTCACATAGTTATAATTCCAATTTGGCTAGTAGCCTGCTAGAAGCAGATAGCAGGCTACTAGATGACACCATATAAAGATTCCCCTCCCCTTCCTGATTGGAAGAGACCTCTCAAACCTAATCCTTAATGATCTCCCAGAAAAGTCATTTTGAGACGACCATCTTACTTTGTAACCTTCATCAATATTATTTCCAACTAGCTGATAACCCAGGGTATTTGTTGGGGTATTTATTTATCCTAATTCTGTATTAGGTTGGAGCCCACTTGTGGAGTACTGTGAAGCCGTTACCATTGTGCTGTACAGTAGATGCCATCTTAAGGTACAACAGGCTGTCTCCTAACACTATCACACTAATGCACACTATCACTCTCAAAAGTACTGGGTTTTGATACTATAGATATAATTCATTCCTTTTTGGTTCAGCAACCCAGACATTCCAGAGTTATGCTGGAACACAGACACGCACAGGGGTGTTGGGGGGTGTCTCCCTCCCCCAGTATTTTTTCTAGAGAGTAAATCATCTGTGTACCAAGTTTGGTTGAAATTGTTCAAGGCATTCCAGAGTTATGCTGGAACACGCGCACAAACACAGACACACACAGACACACACACAGAGAGATATTTGTGTGTGTGTGCGTGCGTGCGTGCGTGTGTGTGTGTGTGTGTGTGTGTGTGTGTGTGTGTGTGTAATTTTGTGTCACAACCCCTGGTATGCCTAAATATGGGAGGAAGCATACTGTTTTCCTTTCTCTCTCTATCGGTTCATCTCAAGAGACCATCCAGACAGAAAGCCATTATTTTTACTGTTGCCTTTTTGTTACATTTGTGTTGCATTTGTGCTGATAAATAAACCCCTCTCCCTTTATTTATTTATCAGCACAAATGCAACACACACACACACACACATATGTGTGTGTGTGTGTCTCTCTGTGTGTGTGTCTGTGTGTGTTGTATTTGTGCTGATAAATAAATAAATAGAGACTAGTATAGATCTATTTCAAGCTATTTAGCTCTCATCAGCTAGCCATACCCTTACTGGGATTTGGGATTATGGCTAGCTGATGAGAGCTAAATAGCTTGAAATAGATCTATACTAGTCTCCCTTTATTTATTTATCAGCACAAATACAACACAAATGTAACAAAGACAACAGTAAAAATATTGGGTTTCTGCCTGGATGGTCTCTTGTGATGAGCCGATAGACAGAGAAAGGAAGCAGTAGGCTTCCTCCCATATTTGGGCATACCAGGGGTTGTGACACTAAACACACACACACACACACACACACACACACACACACATGGTTTTCTATAAAATGTTAATGGATCCAGCAGCAGATTATCATTGCTTTCATTGACCACACCTTGCTGGGGATGGAGGTGGAGTTGCAGTTCCGATTTACACACCTGTTCCTTCCTTTTGTCCCCGAGTGAATATTAGCTGGTAATTATAGGATTTGCTACTCCATTTTATGTCTCTCAGATGTATGCCTTCCTGTGAGAAACCATCACTTCATAGAATGGTTTATTTGTTTTAATACTTGCCTAGTTGTTTCCTTTGTAAGAAATGTCAATAAACCCACATATCACTCAGAGGGTGGATTAAGTACTGTCTCTTCTTGCTATGCATTGAAACCTTTTTCGTTCTCTCATTCACATAACTGTTGTGACTCAGCAGAGGTTTGCTGTGAGTTGTGTCAGGATGCAGGAATAACAATGCATCTGGGGCTCGTTAGTGTCGTCTGCTGGAGATAAAAGGACGGATGGTGTCACACCCTGGTTGCAGAAGTCAACGTTCGTGGTTCATTCGTGGTTCGTCGTTCATCGGTCGTGGTTTGTTTGTGAGAGGCACTTGGATAAGTGATTTGCTTTCTGTAACCCTGATTCAAAGAGACACTTGGAGAAGTGATTGGCTTTCTTTCTGTACACCTGGTTTTGCCGTAAGAGATCTTTGTTTTTGCATTCTGTTATCTTCTTGCCAGAGACTTTATTTATGTTTATTTTGGGCTCGCAGCCAGCGGAAGCCAGGACTGATAAAGTTATTTCCTTTTAAGTCTGTCTGACTGTCGTCTGTTAACGAGCGGAGAAGGGGGGTCAGAACACATAACTGATATCATTCACAAATTACTTTTTTTTTCTTCTTTACTCATCTTTTCTATTCCTGGACAGGAAACAAATATAGAGACAATCGTTCAGGGCTCCTGGATTTCAGCTGACTTTGTGTCTCAAATGTATGGAAGAGCAGATTAGCACTAAGCTCTGCTTAGCAATATTGCAGGCATTGGGATTGCCCTGTTTCCCTACCATTTGAGTCTTACCCCATCATCAGCACAGCAGAGTTGCCAATAAAGCTGAAATCTTGGCACAGGTGTTGTAGGAGGCAGGTGTCGTGGAGGTTTCTTAGCCGCTAGCAAACAGAGTACAGTAGCCAAACATCC
The DNA here is from genome assembly GCF_009769535.1 of Thamnophis elegans. NCBI lineage: Eukaryota > Metazoa > Chordata > Lepidosauria > Squamata > Natricidae > Thamnophis > Thamnophis elegans. The sequence goes on along the minus strand of NC_045555.1, from coordinate 43,465,395 downwards.
TTTTGAAGGCACCCAAAAGAGATGAAAAGAAAGTAGAGCTGCACAGGGAGGCAAAGCACAATGTAAAAAAGGTGCAAACACTTTATAAGTTGGCCTTTAGCGGAAGGCCAACAGTCCAGGGTGCCGTTATTTATAAACATTTATAGGAAGACATAAAGAGGCCATATGCTATAGAGCCGAGGTGGCGCAGTGGTTAGAGTGCAGTACTGCAGGCCACTTCAGGTGACTGCTATCTGCAGTTCGGCGGTTCAAATCTCACCGGCTCAAGGTTGACTCAGCCTTCCATCCTTCCGAGGTGGGTGAAATGAGGACCCGGATTGTTGTTGGGGGCAATATGCTGACTCTGTAAACCGCTTAGAGAGGGCTGAAAGCCCTATGAAGCGGTACGTAAGTCTAACTGGTATTGCTATTGCTCAGGGTCCAGTGCTTTTGGATCTGTCTAATTGGGGAATACAATGCACTAGGCCCGTGCTGGCACATGGAGCCATATCTGCGGGCATGTGAGCCATCAGCTCCAGCCACATGTGTGTGCTGGCCAGCTGATTTTCAGCCTTCCAGAGGGTCAGGGGACAGCGTTTTCACCCTCCCCAGGCTTCAGGAAAGCCTCTGGAGCCTGGGGAGGGCAAAAAAACGGGTCCAATGGGCCAACCGGCAGTTCAGAAATGATCCATCCCGGCTTCTGGAGGGCCTCCAGGGGGCTGATTTTCAGCCTTCCAGAGTCTCAGGGGAGAGCATTTTCACCCTCCCCAGGCTTCAGGAAAGTCTCCAGAGTCTGGGGAAAACAAAAAATGAGCCCAATGGGCCAACCGGAAGTTCGAAAACTGGAGGCTTTCCGGAAACCTGGGAAGGATGAAAACGTCCTCCCCCAGCCCCCCAGAAGCTGGAAATGGATCGTTTCCGAACTTCCAGTTGGCCTGTTGGGCCCGTTTTTTGCCCTCCCCAGGCTCCGGAGGCTTTCCTGGAATCTGGGGAGGGTGAAAACAGCCTCCCCTGCCCCCAACCACCCCAGAGAAAATACCAGGTTCACCTTGGAGGAGAGCAGTGCGGTGCACGTTGGGGGGGGAGGAGCTTGGAGGGATTGTGCACACATGCACATGTGGTAGTGGTGGGTTGCTCATCCCGTTCCAACTGGTACAGTTGAAACGGGGCTGGCAGCATCCTCGTGCATGCATGCAGTTCACGCATGCATCTTAGCGCCTGCGTGATGCTCCAGCTACTCGCGGAGAATTGCGCAGGTGCTGTATGTGCCATGCGCCTGCGTGGAAGCGCAGAAGCCTTCAAAGACCGGTAAGGAGTGCGGGCGGGCGGGTGGGCCCTTCGGCATTCCCAGAAGTTACTTACGTCCGGGTTCACCGACTAACCGGTCCGCGTGGACCGCCGCGAACCAGTTGAAACCCACCCCTGACATTTGGGGACGCATTTGCATTATGGGTGCCAGCACGCGCACGCACACACATTTTTGGCACCCAATAACAAAAAGGTTGGCAATCACTGTGCTAGTCTCTTTCTTGACTTCTCAATCCCTAAGACACTGACAGCGTATATAGCACCATTAGGAATCAGAAAGTTTTACACTATTTCTTCTCACCACGGCTTATGGGTGCATTGAGAAAGGATGTGTTGCCCTGAATTAGTTTGTGAGTACTTTCATAAAGATTGTTACAATACTAAAGTTCATTCAAGTATTGATTTAAGATTTGATTCCTGTTCACTTTTCCCCATCAAAGTTTTACAGGGCTTTAATGAGATTCTTTTGTACATCCAATGGGAAAAAAATATCTAGATTAATTCCTTGGTTTATTATTTGTATTTGCTTTTTAAATTTTACAACCTTTTCTAGATGCAGTGAAACATTAAAGTCAACCTTCTTGCTTAGCAATGGAACTTCTGGTTCCAATTCTGGTTGTAAATCAATGATTAGGTGTACTAAATTTTCACCTTCTTTTAAAGTTAAAAACAGAAAACACTCTTTTGCCCAGAGCCTAACTTTGATATAACTTTCATTTGTACCGGGCTTTTATTGTTTGTGGTATTAATCTATTTATGTATTATATTTTATTATTTATATTATTTTAATTGACGATTGGTAGCTGCCCACAGTTCAATATAAGATGGGTGGCTACATAAATATTTTAAATAGATATAATAAATAAAATCTTATTTGTTGCAATAATCTTATAAATGTTGCAATAATCAGAAGTACATGCTAGTTGCCAAGCACCCAAATTTTCATTATCATCATCCGTTCCATCTTAGTTCAGCAAAAGGACCATTAGGAATTACAGAAACATCGAACAAATATTTCATTGCTGGTCAAAAAGCCCAACTTTATATTCCTTCTTTTTGCTCTGACCTTTAAATCTTCCTTGTGGCACTGCCAGGATTTAATCTTTCTTTGCTCTTTGGAATTTAAAAAGGAGTCTTTAAAGCTTTTGCCAACCTACTTTTTAAATCTCATAAAGAGGCACCATCCAGGATTTCTTGCCCAAGCTGTTTCATGTCCAAATCCTTTTCTACCCATAAATAATAAGCATCCCCGGGCATAATGAGACATACCTGTAATGAGTAGCCTCAGGTGATTGTACAACACCTTTTGTTTTCCTGGATCCCATCTTTTGTTTCCCTGAGTCAGCCAATTTAAAAGTTAAACTTGATGCAGATTTTACCTAGGGGGATTCAAAATGTCTTAGAAAATTTGTAGCTCTTACATCATCGTTAATAATCACATAAATTGGTACAGTCATCAACTTACTTGTACTCTACTATATTCTGTTAAACTTTATACAGCATCTGTTCAGTATTCATGATCTCCGGGACAATAAGCTTAACAGGTAAGCATTGGAGTTTTACAACTAAATTTAATTTTCTTACAGTGACAGAACTGATTGATAATTCTAGCTGGGGATTATGGAATTTGAATCATTTAAAGGGTCAGGTTTCAGAATTACCCAATACTTCCAAAAAATAGGGCAGCCGAAATATCTCCCTGTGATTTAAATGTATACGTGGATTGAAGTGTGTGATATGTTTTCCTCATTCTCATGTACCTCATTTTCATTTTCAGTACATGAGAATGAGGAAAACATATCACATACTTCAATCCATACATACATTCATAGTGTAGAAAAACAGATTTTATAGTTATGAAAATCAAGATCTTCTTTGCCTTTTTAAAAAGTTGCATTTTAATAATATTTTTTAAAATAAATGTAAATTATTTTTGGACTATAGAGGTTTTTTTTGAATAAAGAACAGATTGTTTTTATTAGTATCATTATTATTATTTCTATGGTGAGAATGGTTGACCATCTTCAGATGGTTGACCATCTTCAGAAGCATAAATCTAGGAAATGCCAACTAATAAATGTTGCCAAATTATTTTAGTTGTGAAGACAATACAGCCAGGCTTTTGGAAAATGTAATCTAATACCTACCCCAAAAGATTCCTGAAAAATTTCAGAGATTAAAATTGTAATCTTAAAACATGACTATTTTACCCACAGGTGGGATGTGGGCGTTTCTGGTATTGGTATGCTTAATCCAGCAGGCTGCAAATTCAGAATACCCTTTCAGTAGAAGACATTTGAATCCTGAAGGATTCTTGACAATCGTAAGTTGTTTACATGAAACAAGTATATCTTTTGTGTGTGTGTGATTGTGTTCATTACTTCTGTCCTTGGCATGCTAAGAGCATCTTAAGTCTTTACTTAGGAAGAACCTCTGAAGTATCTATAGAGATTCTGAGTAATCCAGGTCCTGGTTGTCCCAAAAATGCTGTCATGCCTCCATCAGAGCCTGAATCTGAAGGGGAAGATGAACAGCTGACAGAGAGTGGGAGAGTGGTTCCTTTGGCTATGGAGGAAACTGGGGAAGGGCAAAGTCAGGCTGGGCAGAGCAGGGAAGAGATAGAACAAGGGAGAGGAGGTTCAGATGGAGATCAAGGCCCACCCCTGGGTTCCGTGACTTACGAGGGAGGAAAGGGCTTCGATTCCCTTCACAAGGCACACCTGGGGGATGGAGTTTAAAGGAGAGGCAAATAGGAGAGGTGGTTATCGGGAATAAACACTGAGTTCATCTGGTGTTAACTGCTTATCTGAGTTACTGGCATCCTCCCAAGTGGTTTGATTTACTGCTGTGCTACTTCACTTCTGGAATTCCTTATGTTGCTTGCCCTGCCAGATTAATTACATTATCTTGCCTTATTAGACTTATACTTGGAAGTTTTCTGCTTACAATGTTTGAACTGGAGTATTTTCAGCCAAAAACTATTGGAGGTTTGTGAAAGAGCTTTTCTCCAGAGAGTTGAAAGAGACATTTATTTCTTCTTCTTCTTCTTCTTCTTCTTCTTCTTCTTCTTCTTCTTCTTCTTCTTCTTCTTCTTCTTCTTCTTCTTCTTCTTTTAATATATTTTATTTTCATTTTCATTTTCATACACTCACATGTATACACCATACAGTATTAAACAATAATTGCATCAATTCCTCTTGTCAACAATGCCCCAGAAAATAAAAGCCCAATATACCTCTTCCATTCTCCATACACCTCTTTCTTCCACCACCCTCCAACTTTCTATCTTCCCTCCATCATCCCCCTCTACTCTACTTCCCCTCGCCCTCTACCACTCCTCTCTCCAGAACCGCTCCCCCCTTCCTTTTCATCTTCCCCCCCACCCTCTCTCTCTCCCATCCCTCTCTACCCATCTTTCTTCTTTCCTACTCCTCCTCCCCTTGGTGTATTTCCACTATATGTTAATGTATTTGGCTTATCCTATTTTTAAAGAAAAATTAGAGAAAAACAGTATACATGTGAAGTCACATTGCATGGAGATCTAACACATCGTGTCTAGCCTAATATATATCCCTCCCTCCCTGAGTTGAAAGAGACATTGAGGGCACAGTTGGTGTTAATAAAGGGACTCATACCAGTTATCTGGCTGTGTTGCATTTCTACCACACCCTGGGTCATCACAACTGCTTTTTCCAAAAGGCAACTGGACTATTTTGTTGTTGTTGTTGTTTTTATGAGAAACAAGAAAGGAAATGTTTCAAAGAAAAAGTTAAGAAAGTCTCATTGCCTTTTGGGAAAAAGCAACTTTGAGACAACCTCTGAAGTAGACATCCATTTGTTCTGAAGCTCCATCGTTTATGATGACATTATTTGATTATGATATGACAGAACCGGAACATGTTCTATTCTGCTGCTCAGTAGGGATACCAAAGAGCCGAGGTGGCGCAGTGGTTAAATGCAGCACTGCAGGCTACTTCAGCTGACTGCAGTTCTGCAGTTCGGCTGTTCAAATCTCACCGGCTCAGGGTTGACTCAGCCTTCCATCCTTCCGAGGTGGGTAGAATGAGGATCCAGATTGTTGTTGGGGGCAATATGCTGACTCTGTAAACCGCTTAGAGAGGGCTGAAAGCCCTATGAAGCGGTATATAAGTCTAACTGCTATTGCTATTACATAGTTACAAGGTGCAGACCTATCCTAGGAGTAACTCATTGAGCAGAGCTGTCAACTCGCAAAGCTTTCCTGATCTGCTCCCAAGTTGCCATAGGCACTGAGGAATTCACACCTCAGTCAAAACAAAACACATCCTAGCTGGCTGAAGGCAAGGCCATCTCCACAGAGACCCACAACAGCCAGAGGGAGTAACTTCTAGAACCCACGAAATTGCTTCGTTGGGGAATTTGATTGGTGACACACCTTGGGGGCAGGGATCAACAGGGTCAGAGGCTAGGTGTGAACTGGATCGGAACTGGTTTCACTTAGATCGTGCCGACATGGTGTCCTAATAAACGACTGGATCTTTCTTGCAAAATGGCTTGAGGCTCCTGATTTTATTAGGGCATTAGTCAGAATCCTGACATCAAGCCAGCTCTACCAAATCTATCCAAAAACGACCTGGATTCCTGAGCCCCAGACTCTCCGCTTGCTCTCTGATACCTAGGGTGTGTGAAGAGAAACACAGGCCACCATGACAAGAGCACTCATTCCACCCATCATTCTCAGGATGAATCATTGGCTTATCATACAAATTTTAGCAGCAAAACAGCAATCAGCAAATCAACAAAATATCTGCTACTACACCCACCAAATGTCAGCTAGTTCTAATCCATCTGCTTGTGATCTAGCGTGCAGATCAGGTATAGCTTTTAACTGTTCTGTATTGACAATTTCTTAATGTACCATCTGGATTAATTTTCGCAAGACTGCCAACTCAGTAAATCTGAAGATAAACCCACAAATATAGCAATGGCAAAAGCAGTTAGACTTATATACCGCTTCATAGGGCTTTCAGCCCTCTCTAAGCGGTTTACAGAGTCAGCATATTGCCCCCACAGTCTGGGTCCTCATTTCACCCACCTCGGAAGGATGGAAGGCTGAGTCAACCTTGAGCCGGTGAGATTAGAACCGCCAAACTGCAGATAACAGTCAGCTGAAGTGGCCTGCAGTACTGCACCCTAACCACTGTGCCGTATATATGGAGCAGAAGTCTATTCAACTTATGTAAAATAGCAATAGCAATGGCACTTAGACTTATAAACCACTTCATAGTGCTTTACAGCCCTCTCTAAGTGGTTTATAGAATCAGCCTCTTGCCCCCAACAATCTGGGTCCTCATTTTACTGACCTTGGAAGGATGGAAGGCTGAGTCAACCTTGAGCTTGGTGAGATTCGATCTGCCAAATTGCTGGCAGCTGGTGATCAACAGAAGTAGCCTGCAGTACTGCACTCTAACCACTGTGCCATCACGGAAATAGCTGTTCACCTTAGATATTGAGTAAGAATTTGTTTCATTTACAGTCTAAAATCATCCAATACTGGGGGTATACCAGTGAAGAGTACCAGGTTCTGACGGATGATGGCTATTATCTTCAGCTAAACAGAATTCCTTGTGGAAAACATTGTCCCCAGCATGAAGGTAAGTCTGAAATGTAGCATTTCCACATTTGGATTGCATATATATTTCAAGTGATCATCAACAATTTCACTCTGCCTTTTGGGGGCGGGGGGGGGGGAGAGTACAAAGCTGCTTCTATTTTCAACTTTGGAAAATAGCTTCTTTTCAAGCTATTTCATATCTGGCTTGAATATTATATTATCATTCTACAATGGGCAGGTGTTAGCAGTATATTATGATGGATGGTTCATTCCAAGATTCCTTTGAACTTGTGGAACCAAAGAAATGACAGGTTTCTTTGTAGTGAAAGCCTCTGGTGATCTGGATCCAGGGCGCTTCTGGCTTCTACAGGTGGAGCACACGTGGCTGGATTTAGGAGATAGTTAGGGCTTCTCTGAGGGAGAATTATGCCATTTGTCCTGTCATGAAAGGAACATGGTGATCTCTCTTTTAAAGGGAACGTTCCTTATTCCAGCTGTACTTGAGACTTTCACTTCATCTCCAACCTTACGTTAATCTCCAACATTAGGAAACGTTGTTAACAAAATGTTCCTGTTACAGAGGATTCCAGGAGAAGGGACTTATCTTCATTATTTTGAACCTTGGTTATTTCATTTCATTTTCATTTATACTTTATTTGTATGCCGCCCTTTTCCCTGAGGGGACTCAGGGCGGCTCACAATTGAAGGGGGGGAAGACAGACAAGTTACAAAACATAGAGTCATACACCGTTAAAAACACAACAGTCACACCATTCGAGTGGGGTTACAAGTCGTTAGCCCCAGGCCTGTTGGAACAGCCAGCTTTTAAGGGCTATGCGGAAGGTCTGGAGGGTGGTGAGGGTACGAATCTCCACGGGGAGTTCGTTCCAGAGGGTCGGAGCAGCCACCGAGAAGGCTCTCCTCCGGGTAGTTGCCAGTCTACACTGGCTGGCTGATGGAATTCGGAGGAGGCCTAATCTATGCGATCTTATCGGTCTAGTGGAGGTAATTGGCAGTAGGCGGTCTCTCAAGTACCCAGGTCCAATACCATGAAGGGCTTTGTAGGTGACAAGTAGCACCTTGAAGCGCACCCGGAGATCAACAGGCAGCCAGTGCAGCTCGCGGAGGATAGGTGTTACGTGGGTGAAACGAGGTGCACCCACGATCGCTCGCGCGGCCGCATTCTGGACCAGCTGAAGTCGCCGAATACTCTTCAAGGGCTGCCCCATGTAGAGCACGTTGCAGTACTCCAGCCTAGAGGTCACAAGGGCACGAGTGACTGTTGTGAGGGCCTCCCGGTTCAGGTAGGGACGCAACTGGTGCACCAGGTTATGGGACAGAACTGCCTTGTTCATTTGAATGAAGATGGTAGTAATGCAATTCTCCTGATCCCGTTAGACTCCTTTGTAGCATTCAAACTCAAGCCCATCATCAGCCATATCAGGATTTTGTTTTCCCTTAGGAGGAGGCCAGGGTGGACATGGCCTGGTCCCTCACCATTTTTGGGATGCCCCGTGGGACAACTCTGGGCCTATCCGGCCCACGGGCCACATGTTTGACACCCCTGAACTATCATATGTCTGTAAACTAGCATCAGGAACTGAAAGTAGTAAGCATTACTATGTGGTTATTCATAAATAATTCCCACCTGAGTTTGTAGTCCCTATTGGTAATCATGAAGGGAGAGCAGTCAAGAGGGCCATGAAAATATTCACAAACCCCTGGCATCCTAGACATAAATTGTTTCAATTCCTACCCTCAAAATGATGGTATAGAGCACTGCACACCAAGACAACTACACACAAGAACAGTTTTTTCCCCGAATGCCATCATTTTGCTAAACAAATAATTCCCTCACCAGACAAACTATTCACTAAGGCTGTATTACTATTACTATTACTATTAGTTTTCTCATCGTTCCTATCACCCATCTCCTCCCACTTAACTCTGTAACTCTGTTGCTTGTATCCTTACAATTTATATTGATATTGTTTCCTGATTGCTATGACTATCATTAAGTGTTGTATCTTATGATTCTTGTCAAATGTATCTTTTCATGTCTTTTTAAGTACACTGAGAGCAATAGCAATAGCAATAGCAATAGCAGTTAGACTTATATACCGCTTCATAGGGCTTTCAGCCCTCTCTAAGCGGTTTTACAGAGTCAGCATATTGCCCCCAACAACAATCCAGGTCCTCATTTTACCCACCTCGGAAGGATGGAAGGCTGAGTCAACTCTGAGCCGGTGAGATTTGAACAGCCGAACTGCAGAACTGCAGTCAGCTGAAGTAGCCTGCAGTGCTGCATTTAACCACTGCGCCACCTCGGCTCCTTATATGCACCAAAGGCATATTCCTTGTGTGTCCAATCACACTTGGCCAATAAAGAATTCTATTCTATTCCTTGATTCCAGTAGGGAATATTACAAGACTTAAGAGTTAGTAAAATTTTGAATTTGTACTGGAGACCTCAGGGAACTAGTTGGGCTGAAGTAAGCTCAGATAAAATTCCTACTGACAATTAGAATTGCTACTTTATGGGTATCCATTAACTTTGGTCCTGACACTTGGTCTTGGTGAGGTCAGGCTCACACCAGAAAGCTGGCCCATGACTTGTGCATCTTCCTACTTCTACTTCACATTGATAGAAAGAAAAACCAGATCTGAGTCTTGGCCAAAAGTGCTCTTCCATGGACCAGGAAACCTATGTGACAAGAACCATGTGGACCTGATAAACTGAATCCCATATGGTGTACATTGGATTGTCTCTGAGGACAGCTTGGAAGCTACAACTGGTGGACAATATGTTAGCCAGACTGCTACTGTAAATATGATCCTGATGATATGTTGTTGCACAGGTTACCAGAATGATTTTGGCTCCAGGAATGATATTAGGGAATTACATAAGTAATCTATAGTTCTATCGATCATCTAATGTTATTATATATTTAACAGGCTTAATTGTTATGCAATTTTATTGCTAATTGTTCTATTTCACCTGAGTTCTTTTAGTTGGTCAGTTTGCAGATATTCCGAAAGAAATATCAGTGGTGGATTAGCAATAGCAACAGCAATAGCAGTTAGACTTATATACCGCTTCATAGGGCTTTCAGCCCTCTCTAAGCGGTTTACAGAGTCAGCATATTGCCCCCAACAACAAGCCGGGTCCTCATTTTACCCACCTCGGAAGGATGGAAGGCTGAGTCAACCCTGAGCCGGTGAGATTTGAACAGCCGAACTGCAGAACTGCAGTCAGCTGAAGTAGCCTGCAGTGCTGCATTTAACCACTGCGCCACCTCGGATTAGTGTAGCACAATTAAGATTTTGTAGATATCTGACTTTGAAGGGCAAACTGCGGCTGACAGTGTGTGTAGCAATATACGTGGCGTCTATTCAGAATACATTACACCAGCGACATCTTTTCCCAGTTTCTTGTGGCTGTCTTTGCAGATGGCTCATTATCCTGCAAACATAAGCATTTGGTTTACGGGACCCCCAACAGATGTGCAAGGGTCCAAGTTATATTTTGACCTTTTAAGCCAGGTCTCTACAATACCGTAAAGTAAGTGTGATGCTGTAAAGGCATTTAAACTAGGCAGAATATATTTCTTTGAATATATTGCTTCTTGAGGAGTATTGTACTTATAGATAACATACAATAAATCATGCGTTCTTGGATTCCTTTGCAGGGCCCAGACCAATCGTTTTATTGGTACATGGCTTTCTGTGGGAAGGGAGATGTTGGATCGCAAATCTTCCTAGCAACAGCTTGGGATTTTTCCTAGCAGATGCTGGCTATGATGTCTGGATAATAAACCTTAGAGGGACCACTTGGTCTAGAAGACACAAGGAGTTTTCAATTTACCAGCAAAAATTTTGGGATTTCAGGTAAATTTCAAGGAAAATTGATAATGAAAATATTTGGTCAATTCTATAAATTTATTGTTTTAGGGTGCGTGTAAATTAAGAATAAACATTTGCATATTATATTGGCCAAGTTTAAAATGGTTACAATATGCATTTATTCAGGGTCACAAAGTAGAAATACATAAAAATAAAATGCTATTTTGCTTAACCACAATATATTTTTATTCTAGCTTTCTTCATTAAAAGCTCTTGGTTGTTTTGGCAAAAATATGAGTTTTGAAGGCAGAAAGTAGGGAGAAAAAAGATATATAAATTTCAATTTATAAATTTCAAGTAGTGGCGCCCAAATCTAGAGGCACTCGATCTTCCAGGGTACAGGTGAAGATTGTTGTTCCCCATCCAGATCCTTACAGCCCCAGATAAGACATTCACGGTATCATTAAATTCACCAAGGTAGAGATATACAATTGGGTATCATCAACATAGTGATATCATCATTACCAGCATACCCATGGCAACCGGTCATCTTACCCCATGGCCTCATATAAATGATAAAAAGGAGAGGAGAAAGCACCCGTGGCACCCACCACATGATAGAGGCTGAAGGTGAGACTTGATGTCCTCAATCATCATTCACTAGAATCAACTGATTGGATAATGTAGCTTTGAATATATTCACAGAAGGGAATTTATTAATTTACTGGTTCAACCCAATAAGCTGATCAGAAGGTTTCTTGGTTGCACAGTGGTTAGAATGCAATACTACAGGTGAACTCTGCCCATAGCCTGGAGCTCGATCCTGGCAGGCTCAAAGTTGACTCAGTCTTCCATCCTCCTGAGGTTGGAAAAATGAGGGTTGTTGGGAGCAATATGCTGACATTGTAAACTGTTGAAATAGCAAGCAATAGCAATAGCAATAGTTAGACTTATATACCGCTTCATAGGGCTTTCAGCCCTCCCTAAGCGGTTTACAGAGTCACCATATTGCCCCCAACAACAATCCGGGTCCTCATTTCACCCACCTCGGAAGGATGGAAGGCTGAGTCAACCCTGAGCCTTGGTGGGATTTGAACAGCTGAACTGCTGAACTGCAGTCAGCTGAAGTAGCCTGCAGTGCTGCATTTAACCACTGCGCCACCTCGGCTCGAGTGTATTGAGCGTATCGAGAGTGTATACAAGTCTTATTGCTATTGCTATCACTACATTTTTAGCTTTCCTTAAGGTTTCCTTCAGTGGTGGGATTCAATTTTTTTACTACTGGTTCTGTGGGTGTGGCTTGGTGGGTATGGCAGAGGAAGAATACTGTAAAATCTCCATTTCCTCCAGATCAGCTAGGGCTCAGGAGACAGAGAATAGATTGGGACCAGTCAGAGGTGGTATTTACCAGTTCTCCGAACTACTCGAGTAGGAGTAGTAGGAGCCAAGGTGGCGCAGTGGTTAAATACAGCACTGCAGGCTACTTCAGCTGACTGCAGTTCTGCAGTTCGGCTGTTCTAATTTCACCGGCTCAGGGTTGACTCAGCCTTCCATCCTTCCGAGGTGGGTAAAATGAGGACCTGGATTGTTGTTGGGGGCGATATGCTGACTCTGTAAACCGCTTAGAGAGGGCTGAAAGCCCTATGAAGCGGTATATAAGTCTAACTGCTATTGCTATTGCTACTCAAAATTTCTGCTACCGGTTCTCCAGAACTGGTCAGAACCTGCTGAATACCACCTCTGGTTTCCTTCATGGGAATCTGTCACTTACAGTTCAAAGATTCAGAACATGTGAACTAGCAGGCCTATTTGATTCCTTTTTTTAACAAAAATAAGCATTCCCTTTGCCCATTCCTGTTTCCTAAGTCCATCTTTCCATGTTGTTCAGCAACACTTTTTTTTTACTTTAAGCCTATTTGTTTTAGTATATGACTCATTACAGGAGGAATACCAGAACATTATTTTGTACTAGCATAAGATGGCCATATACAAGAAATGTGTGTAATATTTTTTCCATATCCTAGATATCTTGATTATCAAAGAATCTTCCTCTAAGCTTCAATTTATATTCAAAAGCTTCAGTAACCCATGAGTGTAGCACAGCACAGCAAAGTATAGTACAATATAATATAAATAATACAGTACAATAATATAAGTCCCTTCAGTCTTTAGCAAGGGCCCAACTAAACCACTATTACCAATACCAGATAGATATTGTTCTGGACAAATCTACTTTTAATTATTATTTTTTTAATGGGAACAATTATAGCACGTGTCTGGTTGAGGCCATGATCAGATACCTCAACGTTAAGATCCAGTAAGAAGCAAATAAAGTTACAGTTGTGTATTTTTATGTATTTTTGTGTTACAGTTTTCATGAAATGGCAGTTTATGATATACCAGCAACAATAAATTTCATTCTACATAAAACAGGACAAGATTCTTTATATTATGTTGGCCATTCCCAAGGAGCAGGAATAGGTAAGTTAAGAATATAGTCTTGGTATCATTTTTTTTCTATTTTTCTCTGTCTACCAAAGAAAGATCCAGCACTTCTTTTTCAATTGGGTTGAACAACTGCAAGAAAATATCGATGTAAATTTGTTGTTGTTTTTTTTCACATCAGTTTATCCCCAGCATTCTTTGCATGGCAGCCTTATTCTAGTAAACTATTTCTTCTTTCTGGCAATTTTCCTCTCTATTAGAGGCACCAAAATAATCCATACAATTTCAGATTTCCTGCTGCAGCAGGGGGTTGAACTAAATGACCTCCTAGTAGCCTTCTAGCCTTCTAACTATGAAGTTTCCAAAATCTATCCTGATTAAGGACTATTGATAGATATCCTCTATGACAGTGGTGGGTTTCAATTTTTTTTAGAACCTATTCTGTAGGTGTGGCCTGTTTTGTGGGAGTGGCTTGGCAGTCATGAGACAGGGTGGGAGTGGCCAATCTGATGTCACTCACCAGGAGATGTCATGGATTGGGTAAAATGTTGTAACAATGCTCTTGCTTAGCAACCAAAATTTTGGGCTCAATTATAGTCATAAGTCAAGGACTATCTCTGCCTTCCTCTGCATGGCAGCCTTGTCCTAGTAAACTCCTTCTCCTTTCTGGCAATTTTCCTCTTTGTTAGAGGCACCAAAATAATTCAGACAATGTAAGGTTTCCTGCTGCAGCAGGGAGTTGGACTAGATGACCTCCTAGTAGCCTTCTAGCCCTAAATTGCTGTGCTGTTTTTCTTTCTTTCTGCTAATAAAGAAACCTGCCAGAGGCTCATTCCACATGCGGGTGTGGCCTCCTTTGCGGGAGTAGCTTGCTGCCCATGTGACCGGATGGGAGTGGCTTGCTGCCCATGTGACCGGATGGGAGTGGCTTGCCGCCCATGTGACCGGATATGAAGATGCCGACGACACTTGTCAGAACCACCTTAAATTACCTCACACACAGCACTGGCATGCATAAGAATAGGATGTAAACTTGTCTTTTAAAAGGCATCTTTGGTTTGCGTTAAGACAACTTCAACACACGCAATGTTCTGATTGCACCACAAACGCAGTAGTCATCCTTACCTTTCACAGAGGCACTGAGTTTTATAAATAGGAGCATGATAGTGTAGAATAATCATATCCAAGGACCAGTGGTGGGTTTCAAAAATTTTTGGAACCTCTTCTGTAGGGGTGGCCTGCTTTCCGGGTCCACTGGTGGAACCTCTTCTAACCAGTTCGGTAGATTTGACGAACCGGTTCTACCGAATAGGTGCGAACTGGTACCCACCTCTGACTAGGCTATAACATACTGTAGGGACTCTCTATGGATGTAGAACAGGTAGAATAAGTTGTGAGGTCTTATTTAATAATGGGCATATTCAAGAGTACTACATTCAATTGATTGACAATTCATGCCTTCTAGCTGTTTCTTTCCCTTGTAAAGTACATCCAGTAGAAGCATTAAATCCAGAAGGAGCCGAGGTGGCACAGTGGTTAGGATGCAGTACTGCCGGCCACTTCAGTTGACTGTTATCTGCAGTTCAGCGGTTCAAATCTCACCAGCTCAAGGTCGACTCAGCCTTCCATCCTTCCGAGGTGGGTGAAATGAGGACCCAGACTGTGGGGGCAATTTGCTGACTCAATTTGCTTAAAAAAATCTGTAAAACGCTTAGAGAGGGCTGCAAGCCCTATGAAGCGGTATATAAGTCTAATTAATAATAATAATAATAATAATAATAATAATAATAATAATAACTCCGCCATTGCCGGTCCCAAGCCCGGATGAGAAAGGAGGAAGGTTGGGATCAGGTTGGCATCTGGTCCCGTAAAAAACCCCCCGCCAACCCATACAATATGGTGAAAAAAACAAATAAGAATTCCATACCGCATCGGTCGTCGCGCGGGTTAACAAGGGCCGCGGCGGATGTTGGGGTCCCTGGACATCCGTCGACAAGTGGGCTACAAGTGGACCAGCCAACAAAACGACAAAAATATAGTGCAGATGAAAACCGTGCCATAATGGCCTGTTACTACAACTCAGAGCCAGAAAAAAGAGGCTATTTAAAGCGAATGTATGAATTATGGAAACAACAATATCCAGATTCAAATGTTAGTGAACAACGACTAGCAGATCAAAGGCGATTTATTATACGGAATAAAGTGTTTAGTGAAGTTGAACATGAGGAAATTCAGGCAAATTGCAAAACCCAAAAAACAATATCACAAGCGGAAATAACTGATATTCAAGACACAACTAAAGACACTATAGTAGAACTCCCAGAAGAAGCTCTCGGGGAGGAAATAACATCACCACCACTAGAACCAGTTATCACTGAACCAACTGATGAACTAACTCAAAAAAAAAAGAATTGAAGGATAAGATCATGGAGCATTTTCTGCTTAATGAGGAAAGGCAACGTTTACCATCACTAAAAACTGTGCCGAAGAAAATTTTGGCCCCTATCATGAAAATGGTTAATGCAGTGTTTTCAACAATTGAACCGAGATCCATCTTGGAAACAAACCAGTTAATGTACAGCGCAGCTGTAATAGTCACTAATGAACTAGGCATTAAAATTAAAGTACCTAGTCATACAACAGAAAAAGCATCAAAGCCAAAGTGGAAAATCCGTTTAGAACAAAAAATAAAAAAATTAAGGGCAGATGCTAGTAACTTAAAGAACATGCATGAGCAACGGCTTAAAAACAACAAAATCATAGATCGGCTAATCAGGAGATATAGATTGGATACAAGAAACATCAATGAAGCTGTAGAGATTGTAAAACAGCAGATAACAGCAACAGCTAGAAAAATTGAAAGATATGAGGCACGAATCATCCAATATAAACAAAATCAGCAATTTCGATCAGACCAACGGCGTTTTTATCAAAGTCTTAATGTAAATGGTGACACCAAAAGTGAAAAACCAGAAAAACAGGCCACAGTTGAATTCTGGAAAGAATTGTGGGAAAATGCAAAGGACTACAACAAGGAAGCAAAGTGGATACATGACTTTGAGAAAAGCATTGGCAACAAACAAATGCAAGTATTAGAAATAACAACTGAGATGGTCAAAAATCGAGTTAAAAAGGTAAAGAATTGGACATCACCTGGAAAGGACCAATTACATGGTTTCTGACTCAAATATCTGACCAGTTTACATGCAATATTGGCCAGGCAACTGAATGAAATTTTACAAAAGGGCCAAATTGATGAATGGTTGACAACTGGAAAAACATACTTGATTCAGAAAGATCCAACTAAAGGAACAACACCTGAAAACTATAGACCAATAACATGCTTGCCAACAACCTTCAAATTACTCACAGGCATTATTGCAGATAACATGATGGATTATTTGGAAACAAACAACATCTTGCCAGTAGAGCAAAAAGGCAACAAAAGAAGGAGCAGGGGCACAAAAGATCAGCTTCTAATTGATAAAATGATATTAGAAAATTGTAAGAACAGAAAAACGAACTTGAATATGGTCTGGATTGATTACAAAAAGGCATTTGACTCACTGCCACATAGTTGGATAATAAAATGCTTAGAAACAACTGGCATTAGCAAAAATATTACATCCTTTACTGAAAAGGCAATGAAACAATGGAGAACTGAGTTGGCAGTAGGGAATGAGAGCTACGGAATGGTTAACATCAAGCGAGGAATTTTCCAGGGTGATTCACTTTCACCTCTTCTCTTCATCATCGCAATGATCCCACTATCAGTAATCTTAAAAAAAATGAAATTAGGCTACCAAACAGCCAAAAAAGCTGAAAAAATTTCGCATTTACTATATTTGGATGATTTGAAACTCTATGGAAAGTCAGAAATAGAAATCCAATCATTGACAAATACAGTCCGAGTATTCAGCACCGATATTTCAATGCAGTTTGGCATGGAAAAATGTGCCACTGTATCCATAAAAAGGGGCAAAATCACTGCATCTGAGGGAATTGAAATGCCCAATGGCCAACTAATTAAATGCAAAGAAAATGAAGCCTACAAATACTTAGGCATTCTGCAGTTGGATAACATCAAGCATGGAGAAGTAAAAACTATTGTCAGACGAGAGTACACCAACAGAGTTAGGAAAATTTTGAAATCTAAATTGAATGGTGGAAATACAATCAAGGCCATAAATACCTGGGCAATACCAGTTATAAGATACACAGCTGGCATAGTTAACTGGACACAAGCTGATTTGGACCTTTTGGACCGAAAAACCAGGAAACTAATGACAATGCACTACAGTTTACATCCACGTGGTGATACTGATAGACTATATCTGCCCCGAAAATCAGGTGGCAGAGGATTATTACAAGTGAAGCAAACAGTTGAAGAAGAAAAACATGCACTGGCTGATTATTTAAAAGAAAGTCAAGAACATCTATTAATCGAAGTAAAGAACAAAAATCTACTGAAGGCCCAACAGACAAAACAAGAATACAGAAAAGATGTGATAAAATCAAGAATGGAGAGTTGGCAGAACAAAGCACTGCATGGTCAATTTCTGGAAAAAATAAAAGATAAAGTGGACAGGGAACAAACTTGGTTATGGTTAAAAACAGGTACATTAAAGAAAGAAACAGAGTCACTAATCCTGGCTGCACAAGAACAAGCTATCCGCACAAATGCCATTAAGGCCAAAATCGAAAAATCCTCTGATGATGCCAAATGCAGACTTTGCAAAGAAGCTGACGAAACTGTTGATCGCATACTCAGCTGCTGTAAAAAAATCGCGCAGACTGATTATAAATTGCGGCACAATTCAGTAGCACAAATGATCCATTGGAATTTGTGCAAAAATTATAATATTAAAACAGCAACAAACTGGTGGGAACATCAGCCTGAAAAAGTCACAGAAAATCAGATGGTCAAGATCTTGTGGGATTTCCGTATACAAACCGACAAAATACTGGCGCATAATACACCAGACATCACACTGGTTGAGAAAAATAAGGTCACAATCATAGACATCGCAATACCAGGTGATAGCAGGGTCGCCGAGAAGGAACATGAAAAAATCGCAAGATACCAGGACTTAAAAATCGAAATTCAACGACTATGGCACAAACCAGCAGTGGTAATTCCAGTGGTAATTGGCACACTGGGTGCTATTCCAAAAGCACTGGAATTACATTTAAAACAGTTAAATATTGACAAAATCACCATCAGTCAAATGCAAAAAGCCGCACTGCTTGGATCTGCACGCATATTACGAAAATACGTTACGACGTCCTAGGCCCCTGGGTGGGGCCCGACTAGTAACCAATGCCAAATCCGGCGAAACAACTGGCCGCTGTGATACAATTGAATAATAATAATAATAAATGGTGACAAATTTTCGATAGAAGGGATCAATAGCACTTAGACATATATTGCTTCACAGTGCTTTTACAGCCTGTGAAGTTTGCTTTTACAGTAAACTAAGCATTTTACAGAGTCAGCCTATTGTTCCCAACAATCTGGGTCCTCATTTGACTGACCTCAGAAGGACAGAAGGCCGAGTCATCCTTGAGCCTGGTGAGATTTGAACTGCCAAATTGCAGTCAGCCGTCAGTCAGCAGAAGTAGCCTGCAGTACTGCACTCTAACCACTGCACCACCATGGCTAAAAAGACAAAGATAGAAAGATGAAATTTCTTAAGATTTCAAGTGGAAAAGATAGCACTGGTTGTGTTTTCTAGAAACAGAGGAACAATTCTTTCTCTTTTTCATAAAAAAAGTTTCCTTATATTAGCCCTGGGTTATCTCCCTATAGATCCATAGACAATATGCTGCATGATCATAGGAAAGTTGAAAGCAGGACTACCTAGAAAGGAGGCTATTGTGTGAATAATGACAATTCACATATATCTGTCAGCCATCTCATTCATTTTGTAACTTAAGAACTTCTTATCCCCAGGCTGAGAATTCATAAAGAAATTCTTCCAACCCTAGAAATATAAAAATTGTGGGATTTAATTTTTTGGTGTCTGTGTCAGTGGTGGGATTCAAATTTTTTTACTACTGGTTCTGTGGGTGTGACTTGGTGGGCGTGGTGTGGCTTGGTGGGCATGGCTTGGTGGGTGTGGCAGGGGAAGGATACTGTAAAATTTCCATTCCCTCCCCACTCCAGACAAAGATTACGGCAAAATCCCCATTTCCTCCCAATCAGCTGGGGTGGCACAACAAAAGCGCGCTCGACTAAAGCATGCCCGATTAAACCGCGTCACTGACGTCATCAGCAGGGCGACAACAGCGAGCGCGGAGAAAAAAGGGTGCTTTAAATAGCGCTTTGAAAGCAAGCCGATTCAACTTAAGGTAAGGGTTAGGTTTAGGGTTAGGTTTAGGTTTAGGGTTAGGTTTAGGGTTAGGTTAAGGGTTAGGGTTAGGTTTAGGGTTAGGTTAAGGGTTAGGGTTAGGGTTAGGTTAAGGGTTAGGATTAGGTTTAGCGTTAGGTTAAGGGTTAGGTTTAGGGTTAGGTTTAGGATTAGGTTTAGGGGGGTTAGGTTTAGGTTTAGGTGTTAATTTTAGCTTTAGCGTTTACAGCGTGCTTTTTTCTCCGCACTGTTGTCGCACTGTGATGACGTCAGCTATGCAGTTTTGTCGAGCGTGCTTTAGTCGAACGCGGTTTTGTGGTGGAACCTCAGCTGGGACCCGGAAGGCAGAGAATACATAGGGGCAGGGCCAGTCAGAAGTGGTATTTACCAGTTCACCAAACCACTCAAAATTTCCACTACTGGCTCTCCAGAATTGGTCAAAATCTGCTGAATACCACCTCTGTTCTTGTGGGGGTGGGGAGGAGTGAGAGATTTTCTCAAAATAGAAGGATCAGATTCGGACCATCACTAAAAGTAAATAGAGGAATCATGCAATCCTGCAGTTTTAATCCTTCCTTTTTTGCAGGTTTTGTGGCTTTTGCGATCCTGCCCTGCCTCACTAATAGAGTGAAACTCTTTATAAGCCTTACACCTACTTATTCCTTGAAAGGTATTACTGGGACACTTGGTGTACTTGGAAGAATTCCAGACAGATTTAGAGAAGTAAGTATTTACCTATTCAGTTGTTCTACTTGTATCAGTGGTGGGATATGACCAGTATGTCCCAATACGGGCGTACTGGTGCCTGCTGGGAGCACCAGGTATTGTTCCAGTATGGAACAGTAATTCCATCTACTAGCCAGTGCAAACTGGCAACTACCCAGAGGAGAGCCTTCTTGGTGGCTGCTCCGACCCTCTGGAACGAACTCCCCGTGGAGATTCGGACCTTCACCACCCTCCAATCCTTCCACGCTGCTTTGAAGATCTGGCTGTCCCAGCTGGCCTGGGGTTAAGATTCCAACCCCACCCGAATTGTGTGACTGTTGTGCTCTCTTTTAATATGTTGTATTGTTTCCATATTGGAATACTGTTTGTCTTTCCCCCCCTCCCTTTTTGAATTGTGAGCCGCCCTGAGTCCCCCCAGGGAAAAGGGTGGCATACAAATAAAGGAAATGAATGAATGAAATGAATGGTGCTCCAGAGGGCCCACCCACCCGCCCATCCTCCTTACCAGTATTTAAGACAAACGCAGCTGGACAAATGCATGGAGTGTAGGGTGCCTGCGCGATACTCCACTGAGCAGCTGGAGCATCACGGAGCGTCACGGGTAGTAAGTCCCTTCTGTTCCGGAAGCCGTCCCAACTTCATCAGCCTGGGGCTGGACTTTTTGTCGCCGGCTTGAAGAACGTCACTTGGATCTATCAGGGACTTTGCGGTGTCCCTGAGATCAGCAAGAGATATTCTTTCTGTTCATTGTCTCAATGGGACGGTTTAGGTCCAATTGGACCACCCAGCGGCAAAAGTATCGGCAGCAGTCTCGGAGCATCGAGACTGCACGTCCGTATCGTTGCTACGTTGGATCCTCCATTTTTCTCAAGGCTGTTTTCTTGATGTCAGGAGCCCATATTGCAACTTCCCCTTTCCTCTCCCCATAGTTCATTGGCAAGCTGAGAATTCTGGAGACCTCTTGGGTAGCACATGTAACACCACTATTTCGCAAACCGCATTGGTTGCTGGTTTGTGAGTCTAATTCAAGCAATTAAGGTAAAGGTGAAGGTTCCCCTCGCACATATGTGCTAGTTGTTCCCGACTCTAGGGAACAAAGTCGAAGAGTCAGTGCTGTCCAAAGACATCTCTGTGGTTATGTGGCTGGCATGGCTACACCAAAGGCGCATGGAACACTGTTACCTTCCCACCAAAAGTGGTTCCTATTTTTCTATTTGCATTTTTACATGCTTTCGAACTGCTAGGGTGGCAGAAGCTGGGATAAGTAACAGGACCTCACTCTGTTACGCAGTGCTAGGGATTTGAACCACTGAACTGCCAACCCTTCTGATCGACAAGCTCAGTGTCTTAGACACCGAGACACTGCGTCCCTATGATTCAAGCTATTAGTTATTATCTTTAAAGCCCTTCATGATGCGGAGCCAGAAACTGTCTCATCATCTTAGATTGCCAGCATGACCATATTTCTTTTAGCTTGTACAAGACAGTTCGTAGGCACTCCAGCATTCCAAAGGACAGGGAACTTGTCAGGAGTTAAAGGCAATGGTGTGAATTTGTGTAGTGTTGTCGGTTTCCAACTGGAAAGCATAGTCTCAGCCACACAATTTTCCACTTAGTGGCTATTTCACTTAATAGTGGAGTTGCCTGTCCCAATCAGGGTCATCAATGTCATCTGGCCACTACCCGGGGGAGGGCCTTCTCTGTGGCGGCTCCGGCCCTTTGGAACGAACTCCCCGCAGAGATTCGGACCCTCACCTCTCTCCAGGCCTTCCGGAAAGCCGTTAAAAGCTGGCTGTTTCGGCAGGCCTGGGGTCGATGAGTTCCCTTCCCCTCTCGAATCGTGTGGCTGTTGGTTGTTTTTAAATGCCCTGTACTTTGTAGTTTTTGTGTTTTTCCCTTCCCCTCCTTGAGTTTGTGTGCCGCCCTGAGTCCCGCCGGGAATAGGGCGGCATATAAATAAAATGAAACTCGAAACTCGAACTCGAAACATTAAGTGAGAATTACCTGCACATGACTTTGAGCAGCTTACAATTGAAACAGAAGGAAACAATAAAAAGCAAGCAGGATTAAAAACAACAAAAATAATATATATATATTTGTTCCTGTTTAGAAGTTTTTCCCCAGTTGTGTTGCAATCAAGGGCAGAATTGTTCTGATTGCAATCTATAAAATTTGCAAATGCTACAATGTGAATTTGTTGAAATGTGTGAAAAAGATCAGAAGGGGGAAATCTAGAGAAGGTAAATTTAATACGGGGAAAGTATAATTCATGTTAGGAAAGGAAGAAGGTGCTTGGAATTATAATATTGATGGGTCATTTTTATTTTGCAGCTTATATGGGGCACTAAAGAATTTTCCATTTTTAGTGAGAAAGTTAAAACCAAAATGATCTATGCATGCAGCTATCCAAGGATTGATCGACTGTGCCTACAAAACATTTTCCTTGCAGGAGGGAATAACCAGAAAAATCTAAACGTAGTAAGTAAGCTTTATTTTTATTTATACTTTCTACAAAGAAGGTACTTTTAGCCAAATGTAGTAGAGCAAATCAGGAAACCACAGTCCACTGGAAGATTACAATTAGACTTTAAGCAATATTTCTCAACCTTATGTGGACTTGAACTCCCAGAAATCAAAATTGAAAAAGATTGCTTTAGCAGAATTTTAGAAGTTGTCCTGCGTTTTCCCTAACCTCTGCCTGTCCTGCTTCCTTCCTCATCTAGCTTGACTCTTAATTTGGGGGGCCCTCTGGGAAAGTCTTATGTTGCCTCAATGGGCACAAGGTGACACACTAAGCAAAGATGGAGGAAAACCCTATTCTTAAATCTACCCTGTGTTTGTGTCTACAATAGCAAAATTGGGTAAATGTTTAGAGGGGTGGTTTATTGAGAAATGTTGACATTATATAGACCAAAATTTATAATGTTGATTGAAGGGAGCAATGAGTTAGAAGAAAACAAAGGATGAGTTGGCTCCAGAGGTGGGTTCCTACCAGTTCGTACCTATTCGGTAGAACTGGTTCATCAAATCTACCAAACCGGTTAGAAGAGGTTCCACCAGTGGACCCGGAAATCAGGCCACACCTACAGAAGAGGTTCCAAAATTTTTTGAAACCCACCATTGGTCCTTGGATATGATTATTCTACACTATCATGCTCATATTTATAAAACTCTGTGCCTCTGTGAAAGGTAAGGATGACTACTGCGTTTGTGGTGCAATCAGAACATTGCGTGTGTTGAAGTTGTTTTAATGCAAACCAAACATGCTTTTTAAAAAACAAGTTTACATCATATTCTTATGCATGCCAGTGCTGTGTGTGAGGTGATTTAAGGTGGTTCTGACAAGTGTCGTCGGCATCTTCATATCCAGTCACATGGGCGGCAATGGATTAAGAATTTTTTTTACAACGCTTGATCAGATTGTTTTTCTTTTAAGAACTTTTCTCCTTAAGTTTGGAATACAAAGAGGGATGTAAAAGCATAGGAAAAAGAAGTAACACTGACACTTTGAGGCTGGAGGCTTGGAAACATTGTTTTTCTCTTTTCTCTTTGAACATTTGACTTATATCTCAAGGCTTCTCAGTTTGTTTAGTGATAGTGGGAAGAGCATGGGTTGTTTATACAGGTGCTTTTCTGGAGTACTATTAGTAGCTGGACTGAAGTGAAGAGAAACCCTTGACTTGAAAGATTATAATGAACTTGCTTGAAATTTAACAAAAAAGCCTTGGTTGTTATAGTGGCAGTATTTATAAGTTGGAAGAAGGATGCAACATGAAAAAGAAATATTAATATTGCAAATAATTATGCTAAATATTCAAAAAATACTAGTAACAACAGAGAATATTGATAGAACACAGAACAGGCAAAATAGAAGTAAAATTATCAAACGATGATGAAAGTTGAGGACAGAGTTCTAAAAATTGAAGAAAAAGATGAACAAAGAAATAAGAAAATTGTTGATATTGACAATAAACTGAGTGTGTTTGGAAATGGCAAGCGTGGAATATGGAAAGGGGAGATCAACAAATTGGAACTCTATCTCAGACCTAAAAATATAGAAGAAGAAAAGGGAGAAACTTTGACAGAAGTAATGAGAGAAATTTTGGCAGACGCATCGGTGATAACCAAAGGCAAGCTGATGGAAGGAACAGATGGAGGATTTCAAGTCTTTACAAGATATGCAATGAGCAACAAGTTGCCAAGAGAAGTCCATATAAGACTTAACATGAAAGCAATCAGAACACTAATACTACAAATGGCAAGAGATATAAGATTGCACTATTACTGGAAGGACACAAGATGATGTAAAGAAAGGTCATAATAAAAATTAAGTTAAATTTAGAGTATTATGTATAAAATGGAGTGATAATAGTTATAGTCAAATAAATGAGTAACAATGATAATAATGCATATATATATACACCGGATTAATAATATGAAACTTTATACAAATTGTAAATTAGGACTATGAGAGGATGTTTAAAAGCCTTGTTATTAAATATAAAATTTCTTTATATAGAATGTGTAAAGATGTAATATTATTGGATGATTTTAGGGGGATGTAATGAAATGCCATAATATAGTTTTATTTTAAATTTAGAATATTTTATATAAAAGGATGTAATAACTGTTATAGTCAAATGAATGTTTAATAATCAAAGTAATTGTTTATATATATTGGATTAATGATATGAGATTTTGTGTGAATTGCAAGCGGGGACTATTGTGAGAAAGCATAAAGCTTTGTAACCAATCGAAATACTGTATGTAACTGGATGATGATTTTTATGTATTGTGTGTGTCTATGTCTGTTTGTTTTATGTTTGTTTAAAAATTAAAAAATATTTTTTTAAAAAGAAATCACTTACTCACATATTGCTCCAATAGTGTTTTCCTATTGTCTGTGGTTGTGTGCAATTTATTTTTTTGAAAATTGAAGTATGAGAGGAAACAGTTATTTTCCCAATTTCTTTGTATTTTCAACTATATAACAATAACTAATATTTTTATATATTCCCTTGGGGTGAAAATGTACATTATTTTTGATTTTTCAGAGTCGGGCAGATGTATTTGCTGGCATCTTTCCTGATTTCACATCAGTAAAAAACATTAATCATTGGAGTCAGGTAGAGTATGGATTAAGCTAATTTCCAAGGCAAATCAAAATTGATATGTCAAAGTATACTTAACTAAATGGTTTGCATGCGTATAAAAGACATGGTAAATAGGGTTATTTGGTTGTTTATTGGTTATGTAGTTTTAACATTTTTTTTACTTGCTTACATTTTTTTAATAAAATGTTTTTTGATAGAGAGTCCCCCCCTTGCCACATTGTGGGGTTCCTTGGTCAAGGAGAACGATATTTTCATTTCATTTTCATTTATTTAGTTTGTTGAACATGTACAAGATAACAGGTATATATAAATATGGATATGAACAAGGAAAATGAGTACAAATAAATGGGGAAGGTAGGACAGGGACGGTAGACGTGCTGGTGCGCTTATGCGACCCCCCCCCTTTACGCACCTCTTAGGAATGGGGTAAGGTCCAAGGTAGACAATTTAAGGTTGAAGCTGTGCAGGTTAAAAAATGTAACAACGAACTCAAGTAGAGCATTCCAGATGTAGACTATCCATCTGCTCCTTGCAGCTTCCAAGCCTAATAACAAATTGTTTGATATTTGATTTTAAAAATAAAATAAAATTCGTTCCGGTACAAGGTCTCCAGTTCTAGTACTTTCCTGAGAAATCCAATTAATATAATGCAACCGCCCCATTACCATCAAAGTGTTTTTTTATTGTTAATGCTTTACAAATGATTTTTGCACAAAACAGATGATTTCTATACTGACATCAAGGAACGCTCTCTCTCATCATTACCAAATAGAAAGGCCACTAAGAGGAGACTCTGGCAAGTTATATCTTAGCTGTGATTTCACTTTTTTTGGCTGTAATAATAATGCAATCAAAAGTTAGTATTAAATGGCAGTAATTAATATGTACTAAAAAGGTGGAAATCCATATGCTACTGTACTGTACTGTAAGCTAAGTTATAAGGTTTAGGTTTAGGTTTATTTAGCTTGTATGCCGCCCAGGGGTGGGTTTCAGGCAGTTCGCGGCGGTCCCCGTGAACCGGTTGGTCGGCGAACCCGGAAGTAAGTAACTTCTGGGAACGCCAAAGGGTCCACCCGCCCACCCGCGTTTCTTACCCGGTTTTGACGAGTTCTGCGCTTCCACGCATGCGCAGAACGCATACAGCGCCTGCACAATCCTCCAGGAGCAGCTGGAGCATCGCACAGATGCTAGTACGCATGCGTACACTGCGCGCGTGCACGAGGATGACGCCGGCCCCGTTCCAACCGAACCGGTTGGAACGGGGCGAGAAACCCACCTGTGATGCCGCCCTACTCAGGGCAGCTAACAATAAGAAGGGAAGGGGGTACAAAAATAAAAACAACAATTAAAAATTCAGCAACAGTCATCACATTGGATGGGGCTGGATAATTCAACAGCCCCAGGCCTGCCGGAACAGCCAGGTCTTAGTTGCTTTGCGGAAGGCCGGAAGGGTAGTAAGGGTCCGGATCTCCACGGGGAGCTCGTTCCAGAGGGCCGGAGCAGCCACAGAGAAGGCCCTCCCCAGGGGAGTCGCCAGCCGACATTGGCCGGCAGATGGAATCCGGAGGAGGCCTAGTCTGTGGGATCGAATGGGTCTGTGGGAGGTAATTGGCAGAAGGCGGTCTCTCAGGTAAAAACTAACAAAGGTGGCTCTTTTTTATCTGAGTTTAACTTAAAAGCATATTTTTGTTTTTATTTTAAAATGTTTTTATTGCTTTTGTTTTTATTGTACAGCTGCTTAGAGTCACATTTTTGAGATAGGTGGCTATATAAATTGGATAAATAAATGTGATAAAATCTAGGATATGTTTACATACTTCTTGTCATTTTGATCATAAAAGTACATTGCCAAAATCTAGGAGGAAATTATTTCCGACAACCCTTTTTTCACTATAGTTAGTTCCTATGTGAAAGTCTGTTCAGCACTAATATAAAATATTCCTTATCTCCCCAAGAAGTTTTATTTTTGATTTCACATTACATTTGGGTTAGTTCCTTTTATTAGTGGTACATGTTTAATATTTTAATATTTATTCTTTATGCTATTACCTTACATACCTAGTAAAATAAAACATAATATTATTTTTCACTGTTTACTGTTTTTTACTCTTTTGAAGAACTTTGTATATTTTTTATAATATTCCAGATAAAAATGTTGTGCATACATCTATATATCTATCATGTTAATATTTCTTAACATTAAGATTTCATGATGAATTTTTAAATTGTAGATAATCATTTAATTTCCTTTTAGATTATACGTTCTGGGGAATTTAAATATTATGACTATGGGCTTAAGAACAGGGAAGTATACAACACGGTAAGAAAAAGTATGATTTTTAAAAATAATTCTAATGAAATATTATTGACTTCCTATAATTTATTTAACAGCTGTGAATACTTCTAAACAATTAGTTGAAATTTGGGTTATGCAACTTTATATATGTAAACATGTGGCAATAGATCTTTGTATCCTTCTATATTTTGTATGGGGGAGGGCTGACTATGCATCTTTCTGAAAATATAATCTTCTCACAGATGTGAAGTTTTAAGTAGGCGGAGTCCAACTTCCCACTCTGATCTTACGGTTTCTCGGAGAGAAGCTGTTTGCTCAAAACCAGTCAAAACTTTGTTCTTCTGTTTCTTCCTCTCTTAAACTCAAAGGAGCTAGAGAGTGTTCAAGTGATAGAGACCTAAAAGGATAATGGTGGATGCTTCAGAACCGAAGGAAAGGATAGCAAAACCATAGCAAAAGCAATCTCTGAACAAAAAAATGTGGTGGTAACTGGTAACTGGTGATGCAGTGGTCAGAGTGCGGTACTGCAGGCTATTTCTGCTGACTGCCGGCTGCCTGCAATTTGGCAGTTCAAATCTCACAAGGCTCAAGGTTGACTCAGCCTTCCATCCTTCCGAGGTGGGTAAAGTTGTTGGAGGCAATATGCTGACTCTGTAAACCGCTTAGAGAGGGCTGTAAAGCACTGTAAAGTGGTATATAAGTCTAAGTGCTATTGCTAACGGAATAGCAATAGCAATAACAGTTAGACTTATATACCGCTTCATAAGGCTTTCAGCCCTCTCTAAGCGGTTTACAGAGTCAGCATATCGACCCCAACAATCCGGGTCCTCATTTTACCCACCTTGGAAGGATGGAAGGCTGAGTCAACCCTGAGCCAGTGAGATTTGAACAGCCGAACTGCAGAACTGCAGTCAGCTGAAGTAGCCTGCAGTGCTGCATTTAACCACTGCTCCACCTCGGCTCTAGGACATGTGTGGGTTCGGAAACATACATTATCTGCTATGACTGTCTTCCTTGGAACTCCCCAGGTTAAGATGGCTGCTGTGCTGGCAAAAGATTTGGAAAGCTGTTAAAATCCAGCTTTTCTGTCAACATTCAGGGATGAGCAACAGTGTTGGGTGAATTACGCTGGTATTTTTTTCCACATAATTCCAAAAAAAAAAAAAAAAATTCCCAGGGATGAATATTGAGCTATTGTGGAAATTTCTAACACTTTTCAGAATTATCTTTCTGTAATCTACTTTATTCTACTTGTGGCATATTTATTGTAAATATCCTAGATTTTTATGACCAAGATGAGCCCTTGATAATCAAACAATTACTCAATTAACACTTACATTCAAAGAGCAAAATAAAGATGTTTTGCTAGGAAAGCTCTCATGTCTTCCCTTGTAAATAATTTTCCAGCCTACTTAAAGTCCCCCAAGAGGGCAAGACATTTTCCATGGCTCATTTAATAACAGCAGAGCATGTAGTGTTTTGGTTGATGATCCCTCTCTTACCTCTGTTGTCTTGCAGTCCAATGATGGTTTCTTAATTTTAGATGTTAACTTTCTCTAAACACCTGAAATTAAGACAGCATCATCCGGCTGCAAGATCATAGAAGAGGGAGATGGAAAGCTATTAATAGTTAATACCTTGTAAGCAAAGCTATTTGGGGGGGGGGGGTGTTCAAAAGTTTTATTTCTTTTAAAACAAACATTTCATCATTCCTCAATCAGTAAGACATCGGAGTACAATTTTTTGTGTGTCAAAATAGTTCTAGTTTACCACCAAATTCTTGTCTAGCCTAATGTATACCCCTCCCTCCCTCCACCCTCTCCCCAACCCCCCTCCTCCTTCCCCCCCGACTTCCCAGAACCCGTACACGGTATAGGTTTTTAACAAACACAGTCTAAAATCTACTGAGAAAAAAGAAATAAAGAAATTAATGACATCTCTACATTGATCTTAGCTTCTTCTTGCTGAGCTAACTTTAAACAATTTAAATCATTTCTGATCTTAAGCATAGGCTAACTGGAATTTCTTGGTCCCGTATTTATTTTGTATATAGTCAATCCATTTTTTCCAGTCTCGTTTATATCTCTCATTTGAGTGATCTTTAAGATATGCCGATATTTTAGCCATCTCGGCTAAGTTCGTAACTTTCAATGTCCATTCTTGAGTTGTAGGCAAGTCTTCCTTCTTCCAGTATTGCGCCACCAACAGTCTTGCTGCCGTTATTAGGTGCAGAATCAAGTTAGTCTCTACCACTGTAAAGTCAGTACATATACCCAGTAAGAATAACTGAGGAGTAAAGTAAGCAAAGCTATTAGTGACATATCTTGATATTGCTGTCCTCTTGCTTTCTGATGCCACATGTTAGCAATTAGTCACTTACTCATCATAGCTTTGCTGGGATTGACAGATAATTCTGACAGATGACTTCACTATGAGCTGAACCAGCTATCAACATTCCATGAATCCATCAGACAACGTCTCTGCAGAGAGTATGATTCTCAATTCACGTTCTTCTTCTTTTTTTAATCCCTAGACAAGACCTCCATTTTATAAAATAGAAGACGTCCGTGTGCCAGTTGCTGTGTGGAGTGGAGGAAAAGATATTGCTACAAAAAGAAGAAATATTGAATCATTACTTACCCGAATCACTTATTTAGCTTTCTATACAGATATTCCTGACTGGCAACATTTTGATCCTATCTTGGGTTTGGATGGCGTACGACGCTGTTATCCTGATATTATTGAATTGATGCAGAAACACCAACATTAATATCAGGGTTGGAATCTCTGGAGAAAACAATATCTCAGCCGCTCGCCTGTTTCTTAGCATGTAGCTTCCTAAATAAAATTTAAAAAATTATGTATACCCTTTACATAATTTCCAAGATTAAAGTAAACATTTCATGTTTTCTAGGTTTTTTTTCTAGTTCACTGCTTTTATACTTTAGTTCATTACTTCGCTTGATTGCTTATTTTACAGAAATTCATGTAAATCAAAGTTTCCTGAGAAGATTAGCTGATATATTATTAATGTTCTCTGTGTATATGTAGGTAGTTGTTCCACAGTATGTGTATCTGATTCCGCCCCCCCTTCAAATGTTCTACTCTGCTGTACTCAATGTGGCTGAACAAAAACCTTTGTTGTAGGAAAATAGTTCTACAGACTAGGTTTCTTTTATTTCATTATTCTAGCTAAACTGGCACTTTAAACATAAATTATATTACCTATAAAGATATTCCTTTAGTCTGTTTTTCTGTATTTTACTAAGAAAGGTAACAGAGTGGAAAGGATGTAGTGTGCTGTCTCCAAGCACATCCAAATAAATAACTTACCTTGGTCATAAATCCTTGAGGATTCAAATGTCTTTCTCTTCTGCATTGTTCTGATACATCCATTTGTTGGAGTAAAGATGTTATAGATTGAAACAGCAACATCGTGGCTTTGTGTTAAATAATATATAAAACTGAATTATTACTGCCTTAAATTCTTGATTTATCCATGTTTAAATATAAGTAGGACTTTAAAAAATTATTAACATCAAAATTAGACATCCAAAATGTTGGCAATAATATAATAATGACCAAACATATAGTAAAATGTTTATTTTGTGTAACATATTAAAACTACCATTACAATGTATAGTTCAGTTGAACTTTAGGTAAAAGTATTGAAAATGTTTTTCATTGGAGTTGGTTAAAGTATAAACTCTTAGAATGCGTGGCACGACAAAACCGCGCTCGACTAAGCCACGCCCAATTAAACCGCATCGCTGACGTCATCAACAGGGTGACAACAGCGAGCACGGAGAAAGAAGGGCGCTTTAAATAGCGCTTTGAAAGCAAGCCGATTCAACTTAAGGTAAGGGTTAGATTTAGGGTTAGCTTTAGGGTTAGGTTAAGGGTTAGGATTAGGTTTAGGGTTAGGTTAAGGGTTAGGTTTAGGGTTAGGTTTAGGGTTAGGTTAAGGGTTAGGTTTAGGATTAGGTTTAGGGGGGTTAGGTTTAGGTTTAGGTGTTAATTTTAGGTTTAGAGTTTACAGCGTGCTTCTGTCTCCGCGCTGTTGTCGCCCTGTTGATGACGTCAGCTACGCATTTTCGTCGAGCGCGCTTTAGTCGAACGCGGTTTTGTGGTGGAACCCTTAGAATGCTATTAATCCTATTGCAAGACTCCTTTACTATCACCTTTGTTAAAAAGATGGAAGAATTTTGCTTGCCCGCGATTAGCCATCTAGTTGACCTTAATGTGTTGCTGAAAAGGTCCTGATATTGTACAAGATCTAAAAGGTAATAATCAGCTAATAAAGTTGCCAAGTTTGAAGACTCCTGCCTTAGAGAGATATGAGAGAGAAAAAGCATTCTGGTTCTCTAAGTACAAGATGCTAGATAACTGTTACAAAAATATGGTCATTGATGTTATTCAATGTTTTGGAAAGTCAAGACGCATCGTTAGAATTCCACATTAGTCTCTCCCCTCCTTCCATAACCAGATATCAGGTTAGTAGGTGACACCATCTAAAGATTATTCTCTTCCTCATCTGAGGAGGCCTCATGAGCCTAGTCCTAGATAGTCTGCAGAAAAGTCCCTTTAACTAAGTAAACACTTTACTTTGTCAGCTTCATCAGTGTTACTTCCACTTAAGAATAGGATAGTGCATTTTAAATGAAAAGAGATGGCTTGTTATTATACTTTTAGATTAGAAATACAGCCTTCTATGTTACTTCTGAAAAGTGGTTCTCTCACCTGTAAAATACCAGATTATTAGTGCTTTCATTGATAGCACATTGTTGGAGGTAGAGGAGTAGTAGTAGTTCCAACTTACTACTCTTGACACACCTGTTCCATCTTTATGATTCTGGGTGAATGCCAGCTGGCATGTTTTAATGTTTTAATTTAGAATTTTCTGCTTTAGGTTTCCTGGGTTTATGCCTCTGTGGGGCAAATAAAATTCATTCTTCATAATGGCTGACTTTTCACGTTTCCCCAAAGTTGGTTTTTTTGCAAGAAATGTAAATAATTCTTCAAATTTCCCAGCAACAGTGGATAATGTACTGTGACTTCTTCCTATGCACGCCTGAAATCTTTTTTCTTCCCCCATTCACATAGCCAATGTTATTTACGAATTAGTTTATTATTTATTCATTTTCCTATTCTTGGTTGAGAAACATCTACAGTGATGGGTCATTCAGGACCTCTTTGGGATTTCAGCTGATACTGTGATTCTTCCTTGCCCCTTTAACTTCTCAAGAGAATTGTTTGCCACTAAGATGCTATCAACACGTATGGCTACATTAGGAATCAAGAACGTTTTCTCAATTTCCACCTTGGCTTATGTATTCATAGCAAAATAATATGCTGTGAACAAGAGGTGGTTTGCTCCTGGCTTTACTACTGGTTGCTTCGTGTGTGTTGCACGTGTGTGCACAAATCAATGTAAATTGTTCTTCGTGCATGCCAATTACAGTGAATTGCGCACATGCACGCACTACTTAAAAACATGCCGGCAGCAGCAACAAGGGAACTAGTTCAGGGGCGTGGCCAGCCTGGGTTGCTGCCAGTTCTGTGACCCAGGCCTAAATTCCACTACTGGTTCAGCCGAACCGGGCCAAACCTGGAGCAACTCACTTCTGCTGTGAACTTCTGAGGAAGCAATGGTGGAATAAATAGAGCTCTAGTTTAAGTAGACCCTTGCGGAATAAGAAGCAGATGAATGGATTGACCTCTTGGAATTTATCTCCAGATAAATTGGAGGACCTGGAATTACTTTCAAGAGTTCCAAACAGAGACTCCCTACAGGAAACCAAACTGTAGCCTGTAGTGGGTTTGGAACTCTAGAAGCTGAGAGAACTTAGTGGGTTCCACCACAAATCCGCGAAGCCCTTATCTGCGGAGACATAAGCGCGAAGACTAATTCGCGCCATTCGAAGCGCTAAGGAAAAACACGACCCTACCGCTATGACATAATCGCGGAGGGCAAATCCGTGCATTTCCAAGCACTCAGTACCCTAAACCTAACCCTAAACCTAACCCTAAACCTAACCCTAAACCTAACCCTAAACCTAAACCTAACCCTAAACCTAACCCTAAAACAAACCCCTAAACCTAACCCTAAACCTAACCCTAAACCTAACCCTAAAACAAACCCCTAAACCTAATCCTAACTCTTACCTTAATTGAAATCGGCTTTCTGCCACGGCGCCGTTTTAAAGCGCCCTTCTGTTGCCACGCTGTTGTCGCGGCGGTGATGACGCGCGGTGATGACGTCGCGGCTTTAGCAACGCGCTTATGTCTCCGCGGATAAGGGCTTCGCGGTTTTGTCGTGCCACGAACTTAGTGTGCCACAGCAATTTTGAATCTTCAAAAGGACATTGTTTTCACATGCTTTGTTAATCACTGGAAATTACATATTAACTACTTCTTGACACTTGGGAATCTTTACAAGGACAATTAATCTTTCATTACATTGGGTGTAAGCATGTGTAAGTTTAGGACTGAATCACTTTTTTTTATTTCAGAGTAAAAATGAAAGGCAATTAGAATGTCAATTTTGGAAAGTTATAGATTCCATAAACAAGTGTCATTTCTTGACAGAGCTGTTTCATGGCCAAATGCTTTTGTTCCGATAAATAATGAGCATCCACAAGCGATTGTGCAGCATATTTTGTATTCCTAGATCCTATCTTTTGCTTTCTGGAGTCGGCTGCATCGTGACCCGTCAAAACCGCGGAGGACAAAATCGCGCTCGACGAAAGCGCGCATTTGACGTCATCACAGCGTGACGAAAAAAATTAAAAATTGAAATAAAATTAAAATTAAAGCAAGCCGATTCACATAAAGGTAAGGGTTAGGTTTAGGGTTAGGGTTAGGTTAAGAGTTAGGGTTAGGTTTAGAGCGTTAGGGTTACGTTTAGCGTTAGGTTAAGGGTTAGCATTAGGTTTAGCGTTAGGTTAAGGGTTACGTTTAGGGTTAGATTTAGGGTTAGGTTAAGGGTTAGGTTTAGGGTTAGGTTTAGGGTTAGGTTTGGGGGGGTTAGGGTAAGGTTTTCATTTTATCTTTACATTTTTCGATCACAGCACGATGTTTTCGTCGAGCTGTGATGACGTCAAATGCGCGCTTTCGTCGAGCGCGATTTTGTCCTCCATGGTTTTGTGGTGGAACCGGCTGCATAATTTGAGGAATTAAATTTAAGTGCAGTTTTCCTTGAGGACATTCAAAATGTCTAAGCAAATTTGTTCAGCTCGGCTCTAAATAATATAATAGCACAAATTCCTAGATTCAATATGTTACTTACATTTTTCTTCTACATAGATAGTCTGAGTGAGATCTTTATTTATTTAATGCACGGCAATATTGTGCTATCTAAGGGGCTACAATGCTAATGAAAAGTAGTAGTTCTGATAATATAATATATATGCTTTGCTGTTAAGTTGTGTTTTTTTTAGTTAGTTAACTACTCTAAAAGAAAAAAAGATTTTTAAATAATTCCTTAACTTAGCTTGTTCTATCTATATTAATCCACAAACAGTAGTCCTAAAGCAGTATAAGCAACTTAAATAATCTCTCTCTCTCTATATATATATATATATAAATTATTCAATAACAACCGGTAATAATAAGAAGGAAAAAGCAAACAGAGAGAGGAAGCTTCAGTACTCATTTATACCAACAGTGCTATACAGTGGTGGGTTTCAAAAAATTTTGGAACCTACTCTGTGGGTGTGGCCTCCTTTGTGGGAGTGGCTTGCCGGCCATGTGACCGGGTGGGAGTGGCTTAGCAGTCATGTGACCGGATGGGAGTGGCCAAGACAATGTCCCTGAATTCTTTGCCCCAATGGATGATCTACAAAAAGAATATATATATAAAAAAAATATTATTTTGTGTACTTACTACTTAAATAAGATTAAAATAAGTACACAAAACAATAAAGGAGCTACTTAAAGAAGGTAAGTAGCTTACTACTTACTACTTGTATTTCAAAGGGAATAAATGCATATTTAATTTTATACATGTTAACAGCTGTTGGAATTGTGTTTGCACAACAGTGGAAGAAACAAAGATATGAAAATGAATAAATATTAGAATGTGAATAAATTGACAATTAAAATCAAGAAGGCTTTGAATACTTTTTCACGTGGGATTTGTTTTATCAATTGCTAACTAACAGAAACAGCAATTAGAAATCTGATAGTATGAAAATATGCTTTCTGAGCTTGGTGCAGCAAGGATCCCATTATCCCCCGTCTCTTCTTTCTCCCTCTCTTTCTCCTTTTGGGGAGAAGGAGGAGAAGGGACAAAAAAGAGGAAGAGGGGGAGAAAGAGGAGGTGGGGGATAGCTCTCTCCCCCTCGCAGCAAACTTGTGGCAGCCGCCCGAGCTCCCTCCCCACGCCTTCTCGCCTTCCCTCGGGTGGAAGTTGCTTGCAATCACCCTCTCGCAAGGCTCTCGGCTCCTCCGGGAACTCTTTGCCACGGTGACTTGACAAGCTCAGGCTTTCTCCTGCTGCTGTTGCCGCTGCCATCTGGCTCCAGCAGAATGCAGCACGGGACTGCTTAGGGACAGAGTGTGGCAGGGGTGGGTTTCTCGCCCCGTTCCAACCGGTTCGGTTGGAACGGGGCTGGCGGCGTCCTCGTGCACGCTCGCGGTGCACGCATGCGTACTAGCGTCTGCGCGATGCTCCAGCTGCTCCTGGAGGATCGCGCAGGGGCTGTATACGTCCTGCGCATGCGTAGAAGCGCAGAACTCATCAAAACCGGGTAAGGACCGCGGGCGGGCGGGCGCACCCTTCGCCGTTCCCGGAAGTTACTTACTTCCAGGTTCGCCGACCAACCTGTTCGCAGGGACTGCCGCGAACCGGTTGAAACCCACCCCTGGAGTGTGGCCAGCACAAAATACTATCCGTACTGCACATAGGAGGTACTAGGAGACCGGCTGTGCTGTGTAAGTTCCCGCCCCCACCCTCACGCCTGCGCCTGTTCTTTTTGGAGGCCTGGCATCTTGGGCAAGTCTGGGGACTTTGCAAAGGCCTTGCGAGTTCCCCAATCAATTAACATTTAAAAGTAAAAAAGTAAAAAGACCCACATTCATTTTGTGTGATTGTGATTGGAACAAGTTTAAATGTTTCCATAGGAAATTGTAGGTCTCCGGCTGTTTCAGGAACAAGCATTTAAATATGGGATGAGTGTGTACATGTAATCATGCATCAAATACTGTACATGCCAATTTCTTTATGACAGTCTTTTTCTCTGTGCTTCACAGAGATTATTGCTGATAACTCTTAATGGATTTTTGCTGACAATCAGGACTGAAATGACCTTTCCAGAAAAGTACAGTATCAAGGTGAAGGCCAATATTATCTCTGGGGTAATGATATTCTAGAGGGAGCCACTACAGAGAAGGCCCTCTTTTTGGGTCCCACTAGATGTACTTTCCTAACAGATAGGACCCATAACAGACCTTATTTTCCCATTCTGGTGGGCCAGGTAGATGAAACTGGGGAGAGGCTGTCCCTCAAGCAACCTGGACCCAATAGCAATAAGCAGTTAGACTTATATACCACTTCATAGGGCTTTCAGCCCTCTCTAAGCGGTTTACAGAGTCAGCATATTGCCCCCAACAACAATCGGGTCCTCATTTTACCTACCTCGGAAGGATGGAAGGCTGAGTCAACCCTGAGCCGGTGAGATTTGAACAGCCGAACTGCAGAACTGCAGTCAGCTGAAGTAGCCTGCAGTGCTGCATTTAACCACTGCGCCACCTTGGCTCTATAGCCATGTAAGGTTTTAAAGGTGAAAACCAGCCCCTTAAATTGCACCCAAATTGGTAGCCGTTGTGCCTCTAGCAAAAGAAAGGACAAATGTGAAAATTTTGATTTATGTAAAACTGTGAGACTACTGGATTTTGGACCAAATGAAGCTTCTGGATAATCTTCAGAAGATGCAGAAAAGAGGGGACAAAAAGGAAAAGAAAAAAGACCACAAGATAATAATAATAAAGAAGTACTTTCCAATTTTCAGCATGTGGAGCTTTAGCTAATATAGGAACTTTTCACTCTTTTAAAGTTACAAATAAAAAGTAATTTTCTCCACCTAGCCTAACGTTTAACTATAGGCAATTCTGAAACCATCATCTTTTCCGTTCTAGTTCAGCAAAAAAAAAAAATCTTCTAGGCATTGTGGGGAAATATCAAGCAAGTCGCTTATTCCTGGACAGGCAATCCAAATTTGGATTCCTTATTTCCGCTCTTCACAATCATTACAAATTCTCAATCATTTAACAATCATTAAATAATTCCTCTGGCATGGCAGGATTGCGGTTTGATCACTTTTGGGCCTTTAAAAAGAGTCTTCAAAGATTTCACCAAGGTTTCAATCCCACAAATAGGCGTTATGAACGATTTCTTGTCAGAGCTGTTTCGTGTCCACTCATCCCCCCAAAACAATAAGCAGCGATGGACATAATAATGCATAATGAACAGCCTCAGAATCAACTGTGCATTAGGCTGTGTCTTCCTGGATCCTGTTTTTCTTTTTCCCCCCCGAGACAATTTTATGCTAATTCCAAAAACAGACTTTAGATGATCTAGTTTATTCTAAGCATTGGTGCTAGTTGGACTTTTATTTATTTATTTATTTATTATTTAATAAATATATTTATATGCCGCCCAATCCCGAAGGACTCCGGGCGGCTTACAAAAAATAAGAGGGAAAAAAAACGCATAACGAGAAAAGAAACAGTTTAAAAACAACGACACCTTCATACATTCATTCTAATCAGGGCTGGACCTCAACAGTGAGGTCAACAGCCCCTGGCCTGGCAGAACAGCCAAGTTTTTACAGCTTTCCTGAAGGCCATGAGAGTGGGTATGGTCCGGATCTCCGGGGGAAGCTGGTTCCAGAGAATCGGAGCCGCCACAGAGAAGGCTCTCCTCCGATGGCCCGCCAGCTGACACTGCCTGGCTGACGGCATCTGAAGGAGGCCCAATCTGTGGGATCTTACTGGCCCCTGGGAGGAATGTGGCAGCAGGCGGTCTCGAAGGTACTCTGGCCCTAAGTCATGTAGGGCTTTAAAGATGATAACCAACACCTTGAATTGCATTCGGAGACTACATACTGTATACAGATGTCCCAAAAAAGTGCTTTTTCAAGATCCAACTGGGCTGTCTGGTTTCTCTCTGAAGAGCTGAAGAAGCTTCTTGGATAAGAAAACTCTGTGATCTCAGAACACGTCTATTATTTACATTAATTTAATGCTGAGTTAGGCAAAACATAACATTTCAGAAATTAAACTTGGTGCACATTTACCTGAGGACATGCAGAATGTCTAAGCAAATTGGTTCTTGCATCATCGTTTAAAACAGCACAGATTCCCTGCCTTCCTTGTCCTTAGGTAGATTTGGTTAAATCTTAAGCAGCATCTGTTCAGTACTCAAGCTCTCCGGAGAAATAAATTAAGAGGTAAGCACAATCATATTTAAGTTATTTTTATTATAAGGACAGGACTGATTAATAATGCTGGCTGGGAATCATGGAATATGAGTCATTCATAGGTCCGGCTTCAGAATGATAATTAATACTTCCAAGTATTCCAACCAATACTTCCAAAAGCTAGGACAGCCAAGATATGCCTCTCCTCTTTTCCAGTGTTATGGAAAATGTTTTGGGGTGTTCGTTGTTCTTTTCCACTTTCTGGTGTATTCAAGAATTTGAAGGTATCAAAACCAAGGTTTTGTCTTTGGCTTTTTCCCCATTTATTTTAATGATCTTTTGTAAAATACCTCTAAATTATATTTGGACTGCAAATATATATTTTTTTCTTTTAAAAAATCTATTTTTTTATTATTGCTATTGTAGTGAGTATTCTAGAATAGTTCTGAAAAGCATAAAATGTAGGATGTGCCAAGGCAGCCAAATTGTTTTTGCTATTAACTCAATACAGCCAGGTGAATGTATTCTAATGCCTATTTAAAAAGATTCCCGAAGACTTTCAGACCTTAACATTGTAATTTTAAAACACTTTCCACACAGGTGGGATGTGGCTGTTTCTGGCAATGGCATGCTTAATCCAGCAGACTACAAATTCAGAAGAATCTTTCCGAAGAAGGCATTTGAATCCTCAAGGATTCATGACAATTGTAAGTTGTTGACATGAAACAAGTCGGTTGACTCATCTCCCCCTGCCCCATCTTTCCTCCTCCTCCATACCACTATCACCACAACAGGAACAAAGATTTTCCCACTATAGCACGCTATCAGCCCAGGTCTTTTTAACAAAGAATGGCTACCTTGAAA
Organism: Thamnophis elegans; assembly: GCF_009769535.1. NCBI lineage: Eukaryota > Metazoa > Chordata > Lepidosauria > Squamata > Natricidae > Thamnophis > Thamnophis elegans. The sequence goes on along the minus strand of NC_045555.1, from coordinate 43,425,457 downwards.
AATTGAACTCAACCTTCATTGACCTCCAAGGCAATAAATGTAAATACTTAAATATGCTAAACTTGTGCATAGCTTAACCTGATGTGGAGACAGAATTCCCCTCTCCCAACTGAACCAGAGGAGTAGATACAGTTTGGGCAAGGAGTAGCAACAGTGTCTTTGGGCAATCCCTTTGAAGGGATGTAAAGCAATTTGAACTCGATTCAGGAGCCTACTAGCAACCAAGGCAGAAATTTTGGCTTAAGAATAACTCTTCATTGGTGGGGCCGCTCTGCAAATACTCTAATGCCTATTTTAAAAGATTCCCGAAGACTTTCAGACATTAACATTGTAATTTTAAAACACTTTCCATGCAGGTGGGATTGCTAACACATTGTATACCACCTGCAATTTCTAGGTATCCCCAAAGGCTACTTCAGGTAGGGGGCATCACAACAGTTTAACTGAGCAGTTATGAAGACATAGCTTTCAAATCTCAAGAGTTTTCTTGTCAAGGGAGGGCATATGAACCAAGCTCAGTCAAGGGTGTCTAGCTAGATTTATTTATTTTTAGGTATAATTCATTATTGCATTCACCATCAGGATTCGTTTTTCCAGAACTGCTAAGTCACTATATCTGAAGATGAAGCCACAAAGGTATATAAAATAGAAATATATTCAAGCTACTGAACAGATTATAGACCCCATAGATATACAACTTAGATGTTGAGCAATTTACTATTTCTTTTGCAGCCTGAAATTAGTCAATATTGGGGATATCCCAGTGAACAGTATGAAGTTCTGACTGATGATGGTTATTATCTTCAGTTAAACAGAATTCCTTACGGGAAACACTGTCCAGATAAGGAAGGTAGGTCTGCAATATGATATTTCCAGATATGAATTGCTTACATACTTCATATATAGTCATTCAAGTCGTCATGGAAATCTCACTTATGCGTTCTTGGGAAGGGGAGTACAAAACTGTTTGTACTTCCTGCACAGTTGCTGTTTTCAGCTTTGACTGGAAGCTTCTGCTGTGGTTTTTTTTTTAAAGCCAGAGATACTTGGCATGAGTATTCTATTATCTTTCTACAAATAATTGTGCAGCGTGATGTATTATGATGGGCGGTTCAGTCTGACAGTCCTTTGAACTTGTGAAACCAAATAAATGAAGGGTTTCTCAGTAGCATCGACTCCGCGTCTGTGAACTGGGTCCATGCCCTTTTGTGGCTCCTGAAAGTAACTGGTGGAGCATGGGTGGCTGGATTCAGGAGATAGTTAAGGTTTCTCTGAGGGAGAGAGTTTTTCCACTTGACTTGGAAAAGGTTCGATGGTCTCTCTTTTAAAGGAGATATTCCTTAACCCATCTCTACTTGAAAACTATCACTTAATCTCCGCTTAGTCTCCAATTTTAGGAATCATAATTAAGAAAGTGATAAGGAGTCCAAAAAAGAAGAAGGGAACAAAAGAGAATGAGGTGGCTGGATGGAGTCACTGAAGCAGTTTAAATGGACTCCAGGGGATGGTAGAGCACAGGAAGGCTTGGGGGAACATTGTCCATGGGGTTGTGATGCATCGGATACGACTTCGCAACTAACAACAAGGAGTCCATTGCACATGATCCTAGTTGAAGTCTTCATTACTTTTAATCTGGGTCATGGGACAGAAACTGCATTGATCATTCAAATGAATGGAGACAGGGATAGTGCATCTGTCCTGAACCTTAGACTTCTTGGTAACATTGAACACAATCACACATGGTATGTTTCTAAACTAGTGTCAAGCTCTGGGAGTAGTAAGCAGTACTTCATGGTCATTCATAAATAAATTCATTCTTACTTGTGTATTTCCAACTGATAAACAATTTGTTGCTCCAGTTTGGAATATTGCAAGGTTTCACTTCTCGCTTATATTATTTAATCCCATTTTGAAACTGGGCATAATTGTCAGTTTGGGGTGACAGTTGATGATTTACAACTGTACATTATTATCCCAGGGTGAGAGTTAGTGAAATTTTAAATTGGTTCCTGGAGGTTGTGGGAGTGCAGATGGGGCAGTTTGAGTAATCAGAATTGTTACCTGGTATCTACACATTAACTTTAATTCTGGCACTTAGTCTTGATGGCATCAGGTTTATCCTGAATAGCTGGTCCGTGACTTGAGCATCTTTCTGGTTCTACTTCACAAAACACTGTAAAGGGGACTAAACAAGACAAATTGTAGTTACTCATTTCTGAAGGAGCATTATACTTATAGATAACTGTTGTGACTCGGCAGAAACCTCCTGTGAGTTGTTTCGGGATGCAGGGCTGACCGAATCACAGGAGAGGATAACGAGCAGCAGTGGCTCGTTAGGATCTCCTCCTGTGGATAAAAGACTGATGGTGCCACGCCCTAGTTGCAGAAGTCAATGTTTGTTCGTTCCTTCCATCCCGTTCCGTTCCTGTTCTAGCCATTCTCTGTTTGTTTGCAATCATCGAGAAGAAGCACTTGGATAAGTGATTTGATTTATATAAACCTGTTTTGCTGTAGTTTACTTTTGCCAGAGAATTTATTTGTGTTTATTTTGGGCTCGCAGCCAGCAAGAGCCGGGACTGATAAAGACATTCATTTGCAAGCTGTGGGTTGCTGTAGTTTCTGAACGGGCAAGGTGCGGGTCAGAACAGATAACATACAATAAATCATGTATTCTTGAATTCCTTTGCAGGGCCTAGACCAATTGTTTTATTGGTACATAGTTTTCAGGGAGTAATTGTCAGTTTGGGGTGACAGTTTCATTCTGCTGATGATGTACAACTGTACATTATTATCCCAGGGTGAGAGTTAGTGAAATTTTAAATTGATTCCTGGAGGTTGTGGGAGTCTAGATGGGGCAGCTTAGAGTAGACCCTACCTACCAATGAGAATTGCTACATGGTGCCTACACATTAACTTTAATCATGGCACTTAGTTTTGGTGGGGTCAGTATCATCCTGAATAGCTGGTCCGTGACTTGAGCATCTTCCTGGTTCTACTTCACATTGGTAGAACAATCAAATGTGGTGGGCGAGGCCGAAGCTGTGACGAGACGACGTGCGATCTCAAAGCTCTGAGATCGCAGTCAACACTTTTATTACTGGGGGACTCCCAACGGACCTAAATCATCCCAAAGAGATGGTGAATAGGAAGATTATGTCTTGCTGATCTCGAGGATATCGCAAAATCTCCGAAAGAAGCAAGAAAAGATCTTCGAACCAGTAATAAAAATTCTGACAAAGTCAGGGCGGCCCCAAAACGGAATGATGTGGAAAGAGAGAGTGTTTTCAGCCGGTGAGAAACTTTTATTGTTTTAAAAAAATGGACTGCCTATAAAACCTAAAATCCAACTTAAATCAAAGAATAGAAGAATTTAGCGGCAAATTTGATCTTTGTAATGGTTCTGGACAGTGGTTATCTTACTTTTTAAATGCTATTTACATGGATTGAATCTAAATAAACCTTTTTCAAATGGATGGATTAAGCTTTCTTCTTCTAACATTTCTTTGTGACTTTCTGCAAGCTACAGATTGATTGTTTTGACTTCGGCATTGCAAAGTTTTACTGCCTGGCTGTTTGGCTTAAGATCTGATAAGATACCACAGCTGTCCCTTTGAAGTTTGCTTTCGCTTACAGAGAACTTGTGAATGTATATTTTAATCTTGCTGACCTTTTAAGAAAAAAACAACTGTGTATGAATATGGCGTACGCAGAGTCTTTGAATTTGCAAGGAATACTTTTAGAACTGCAAAAATTATTAAATACAGAGGAAAAAATAGAGAGAAAATTGGAATATTTGGAGCATCTAACAATAAAATATAATGAAAAAACTGAGGATGTTTTTCAAATACAAAATAAGGAGATTGAAACTCAAAAAACTGAAATAGAAGACGAATATAAAGAGATTAAACCTGTTGATATTCATGGCAATTGGTTTATTTCTGAAAACAGAAAGAGTGGAATATTGAAAGAGGAATTAAATGGAGAGAAAATTTATTTCAAAGAACAGGACATAGAAGAAGAAGAAAACATTAAAGAATCTATGGACTATGAAATACTATTTACAAAATATTTGATAATACTGCTGATAATTAAAGACAAGCTGAATAAGGAAACAGAAAGAGGGCATCAAGACTACTTGAGAGATATTACAAGCAAGGAGTTGCTAAAAGGAGTCCATACAGATTTCATCAAGAGGATGTTTGGAGGACTGGATCCACAAATGGCAGAAGACATTAGATTGTTTTGCTATTGGAAAGATACAGGTTGATAGATGGAAGAGTATAATTTAAAACTAGCTAAACTTAGTTAAATTTAGTGACAATAGGTATATTTAAATAAAAATTGATAATGATAGTAATGTATACAATGTGTAGTGTTATGATAAGTAATAATTGGATATGAATATTGAATGTTACCCGTGAAGGGAAGGCTAAAAATCCTTTTGGACTATATATAAAGGGTATTAATAATAATAATAAAAAAGAACAAAATTAGACACAGCTAAGTTTTAATTATTAGAGGGGGAAATGTTATGATATAGGATATAGTTAAATAAAGAAAGGATAATGATAATAAATGTATGGGTATAAAATAAGGGAATTGGATGTAAATGATAAACGGGGATTTGGAAAGGAGGATTAGAAAATTTTGGTATTAAATATTATGGATGTTTAGCTAGAATAGGATATGAGGATTTAATGTTAATGGAAGATTTTATAAATAAGTAAATGAAATGCCAGTATGTGGTTATGTATTAAATCTTGGTATATTTTATGATGAAGGACGTTTAAATAATCATAGTCAAATAAAAGTGGAGGTATGATGATGGTAATATAATAAATATCCGAGTTAAGATATTAGAGGTAATATGAACTATATTTGATGGTGGAAGTAATGCACAAAAGCCTTTTGTAACCAACTGATACACTTTCTACAATATGTAAAGAAGGGGGATTTGTATGTTTGTTTTGAAAATAAAAATATATTTTTTTTAAAAAGAAATATAAAATGTGAACCTTCACTTAGGAGTGCTTTTGAGACTGCTATTATCAAATATTTTGCAGACTGCTAGTTTGGCAACCTGCTACTGTAAGATGATATTGATGACAAGGTTGTTGCATAGGCTCCTAGAATGATTTTGGGCAAATACACAAGTACTTTATACCTCTGTCAATCCTCTTACGTTCTTACATATTTAATGGAAGGTATTTTATAAATATTGTTACAGCAATATCAGTGGTAGATTTAGTAGCACAGTTAAGATTCTGCAGGGAAAACTGTGATTGGCTATGTGTTCTGACCCCCCTTCTTCGCTCGTTCACAGATGACAGTCAGACAGACTTAAAAGGAAATAACTTTATCAGTTTCGGCTCACGCTGGCTGTGAGCCCAAAATAATATAAATAAAGCCTCTGGCAAAAAGGTTACGCAGCAGAATACAAAAACAAAGAGCTCTTACAGCAAAACCAGGTTTACAGAAAGAAAGCAAATCACTTCTCCAAGTGTCTCTTTGAATCAGGGTTACAGAAAGCAAATCACTTATCCAAGTGCCTCTCACAAACAAACCACGACCGATGAACGACAAACCACGAACGAAGGACGAACGTTGACTTCTGCAACCAAGGTGTGGCACCATCCGTCCTTTTATCTCCAGAAGACGACACTAACGAGCCCCAGCTGCATTGTTATTCCTGCATCCCGACTCAACTCACAGCAAACTTCTGCTGAGTCACAACAGCTATGCATACAAAAGGGGGGGATACACCGCAACTACATCTGTTCCAGTGGTGGTATTCAGCAGGTTCTGACCAGTTCTGGAGAACCAGTAATGGAAAATTTGAGTAATTTAGAGAAGCGGTAAATACCACCTCGAACTGACCCTGCCCCATCTATTCTCTGCCTCTCAAGTCCGAGTTGATCGGGAGGGAATGGAGATTTTACAGTATACTTCCCCTGTCACACCCACCAAGCCATGCCCACAGAACTGGTTGTAAACTTTTTTGAATCCCACCACATCTGTTCCTGAGATACTGTGGCTGCCATTGCAGATGGCCCATAATAGCACTAGCACTTAGACACTTCACAATGCTTTACAATGCTTTACACTCCTCTCTAAGTGGTTTACAGAGTCAGCATATTGCCCCCAACAATCTGTGTCCTCATAATCCTAGGAAGAGAAGCATTTGGTATGGAGTGCCTTCGACAAAGGGTTCATGAGTAAAAATTATATTTTGTCATTTCAATCCAGACCTCTACACAATCCTAATGTAACTGTGCTGCTCTAAAGGGTTCTTAACAAGACAAAGTGTAGTTACTCATTTCTGGAGATTACATACAATAAATCATGTATTCTTGGATTCCTTTGCAGGGCCCAGACCAATCGTTTTATTGGTACATGGTTTTCTGGCTGATGGGAGATGTTGGATTGCAAATCTTCCTAGCAACAGCCTGGGATTTTTCCTAGCAGATGCTGGCTATGATGTCTGGATAATAAACCTTAGAGGGACCACTTGGTCTAGAAGACACAAGGAGTTTTCAATTGACCAGCAGGAATTCTGGGAATTCAGGTACCTTCCAAGGAGAATAGATAGTAAAAATGTTTGTTGCAAGTCTTGCAATTTGTTAAGAAAGGTTGTTGTAGGATTTATGTAAATTAATGAATAAATATTTTTCTATAATATAAACTAAGTTAAAACGGATACAATAAACCAAAAGCAACATTACAAAGAAAAATACATAAAAATAGAAAATAGGTTAGCAGCAGCCACAAAAATAACAGTATTGAAATATATGAACTGGTGAGGCATCGGTTTTTCAGTGCAAAAAGGTTTTTATTTTTTTTAAACAAAGTGTTGTTTACACTTTGTAAAAAGTGTTGTTTACACATTTTGTTTTTAAAAAATTAAAAACCCTTTTGGTTTTCTTGGCGAAAATATGAATTTTGCACTATATATAAGATATAACTACATCTCTACAGAAATAGAGCACAACAATGATGAGAACTATCTTGAATGCATTTGGATCAATATTAAATGTTGGGATGGGGGAAATGACATTGCCATAGGTCTATACTACAGGCCATCCAACCAAGCAGAGGAGGTAGATGAACTTTTTGCTAGTCAGTTAACTAAGGTATGTAGGAATGGGGGATTTTAACTACCCTGACATCAACTGGGAAACAAACTCTGCACCAAGTGGAAGATCCAACAGGTTCCTAACAAACCTCGCAGACAACTTTGTTTCCCAAAAAGTGGAGAAGGGAACAAGGGGATCAGCCATATTGGACTTAATTCTCACCAACAGAGAGGAAATGATAGAAGGTGTTATAGAAGCCACAGGAACCCTGGGGGCAAGTGACCATGCAATATTGGAATTCAACATTATGCAAACACAAGTAGTAGAACAAAGTGAAACTAGAGTCTTGGACTTTAAGAGAGCTAATTTCAATAAACTTAGAGAGAGCTTGGGAAGAATTACATGGATGAGAATCCACAAGGGGAAAACAACTCAAGAAGCTTGGGAAATTTTGAAAAATGAGATTACAAAAGCCCAGTCTAGCACAATACCAATGAAGAAGAAAAATAACCGCTCCCAAAAGAAACCAGCATGGCTGCATAAAGAACTCTCTGACAAATTGAAAGACAAAAAGGATAAATAGAAAAAGTGGAAAGAGCGGGACATAACTAAGGCAGAATATCAGCAAGGAGCCTGAGCCTGTAAAGATGAAGTAAGGAAAGCTAAGGCTCACAATTTAGATTTAGATTTAGATTTTATTGGAAATTTATATGCCGCCCTTTTCCCTGAGGGGACTCAGGGCGGCTTACAACAGTGAAGGGAAGGGAGTGCAAGACAAGACTTAAAAAGAAAGGAATCGTGATTAAAAGAAAATTGATCATAAAAACACAACATTCACTCAACATTCGGGCGGGGTGAGAGTAATCCTATCCCCAGGCCTGACGGGATAGCCAGTTCTTAAGGGCTGTGCGGAAGGCCTGGACTGTGGTGAGGGTACGGATCTCCACGGGGAGGTTGTTCCATAATGTCGGAGCAGCAACCGAGAAGGCTCTCCTCCGCGTAGTCGCCAGTCGGCACTGACTGGCGGATGGAATTCGGAGGAGGCCTACTCTGTGCGATCTGATGGGACGCAGGGAGGTGATTGGCAGGAGGCGGTCTCTCAAATAGTCAGATCCACTACCATGGAGCGCTTTATAGGTGGTAAGTAAGACCTTGAAGTGCACCCGACGATCAACAGGTAGCCAGCGCAGCTCACGGAGGATTGGTGTTATATGGGCGAACCGTGGTGCGCCCATGATCACTCGCGCGGCCGCGTTCTGGACTAGCTGAAGTCGCCGGATGCTCTTCAAGGGCAGCCCCATGTAGAGCACATTGCAGTATTCCAGCCTAGAGATCACAAGGGCTCGAGTGACTGTTGTGAGAGCCTCCCGGTTCAGGTAGGGCCGCAACTGGCGCACCAGGCGAACCTGGGCAAATGCCCCCCTGGTCACAGCCGACAAGTGGTGGTCAAAACTCAGCTGTGGATCCAGGAGGACTCCCAAGTTGCGGACCCTATCTGAGGGGGATAAGTTTTGCCCCCCCAGCCTGATTGGTGGAACGTTAGCCAAATTTTTGGGAGGAAAGCACAACAGCCACTCGGTCTTTTCCGGGTTGAGTACCAGTTTGTTAGCTCTCATCCAGTCTTTAACAGCCTCAAGGCCCCGGTTCATCACGTCCACCGCTTCATTGAGTTGGCACGGGGCGGACAGATACAACTGAGTATCGTCCGCATACTGGTGGTATTTTATCCCGTGCCTTCGAATGATCTCGCCCAGCGGTTTCATGTATATGTTAAATAGCAGGGGGGACAGAACCGAACCCTGCGGCACCCCATAGGTTAGGGGCCTCGGGGACGATCTCTCCCTCCCCACCAACACCGACTGCGACCTGTCCGAGAGGTAGGAGGAGAACCACTGTAAAACAGTGCCGCCCACCCCCACCTCCCGCAGTCGTCGCAGAAGGATACCATGGTCGATGGTATCGAAAGCCGCTGAGAGGTCGAGGAGAACCAGGATGGACGCATAGCCTCCATCTCTGGCTCTCCAGAGATCATCGGTCAATGCGACCAAAGCGGTTTCAGTGCTGTAACCGGGCCTGAAGCCAGACTGGAAGGGGTCAAGGTAGTTAGCTTCCTCCAAGGTACGCTGAAGCTGTAAGGCCACCACCTTCTCAACAACCTTCCCCAGAAAGGGGAGGTTGGAGACTGGACGATAGTTGTTAAGAACTGCTGGATCCAAGGACGGTTTCTTCAGGAGGGGCCTCACCACCGCCGCCTTAAGCGCGGTGGGGAGGTATCCCTCCCGAAGAGAGGCGGTAACAACCGCCTGGATCCAGCCTCGTGTCACCTCTCTGCTGTTGGCAGTCAGCCAAGAGGGACACGGGTCCAGTATGCAGGTGGAGGAACTCACAGCTCGCATAGCCTTGTCCACATCCCCGGAGGCAACATCCTGAAACTCAACCCAGAGATGGTCTACCAAGTTATTCCCCTGTGTCCCGGCTGGATCTGCAGGGGTGGAGTCCAGTTCCGATCGAAACCGAGCAATTTTGTCCGCCAAGAACTGACTATATTCCTCAGCCTTACCCTGCAGGGGGTTCCCCGTCTCCCTCCTATTTAGGAGGGAGCGGGTTATCCTGAACAGGGCGGCTGGGCGAGACTCGGCGGACGCTACCAAGGAGGCAATGTGTGATCTTTTGGCGGTTCTCAATGCCCAAATATACTCCTTGGTGCAAGTTGTCAACAGTGCTCGGTTCGATACGGACCTGTCGGATCTCCACCGGTGCTCTAGGCGTCTCCTCCGGCGCTTTATCTCGCGGAGCTCCTCGGTGAACCAAGGGGGTCTCCGCGAGCCGCTGACCCGGAGGGGCCGTAGTGGCGCAATTCGGTCTAGAGACTCTGATGCCGCCGAGTGCCAGGCCGCAGCAATAGTCTCCGCCGAACTGTGGGCGAGAGCATCTGGAATGACCCCAAGCTCCGTCTGGAACCTAACAGGGTCCATCAGTCGCCTGGGGCGGAACCACCTGGTCGGTTCCTCCTCCCTACGGTGGGGGTTTGGCCTCCGGAAGTCTAGCCTCAGTAGGTAGTGGTCTGACCACGACAGGGGAATGATCTCATTTCCCCTCAGACCAAGATCATAACTCCACTGCTCCGAGAGGAATACGAGGTCGAGTGTATGTCCTGCCAAGTGGGTAGGGCCTCGAATTACCTGGGTCAGGCCCATGGCTGTCATGGAAGCCATGAACTCCTGCGCTCCATCAGAGCGTTCACCGAGCGAAGGCAGATTGAAGTCCCCCAGAACCATCAGTCTAGGGAACTCAACTGCCAGCTCGGCTATTGACTCGAGGAGCGCAGGGAGGGCCGCTGCAACGCAGTTGGGAGGCAGGTACGTTAGCAGCAAACCCGCTTGACCCTTGAGGTCCAACTTCACTAGCAGGGACTCACACCCGACAAGCTCCGGAGCAGGGATCCTACGAGGAGCTAAAGACTCCCGGACTACAATAGCCACACCGCCACCCCTTCCCTGGGCTCTCGGCTGATGAAGCACCTGAAACCCGTCTGGGCACAGCTCTACGAGGGGGACTCCTCCCTCCGTGCCCAGCCATGTTTCAGTAATACATGCCAGGTCTGCCCCCTCGTCTACAATCAAGTCCCGGACGAGGGGAGCCTTATGGATAACAGACCTGGCATTTAGCGACAGCAGCCTGAGACCAGGGTCCTGATTGCTCACGCCATCTGACCTTGGAGTGGGACTCATAGGGCCGGAAGGAGGGATCTCTGCAATATAGCGAACCCTCCTTCCCCTATAATGGCCAGCCCTAAAGTCCCCGCCATATCTGCCTCTCCCTGTTATGACCGCAATGCTCCGACTCTCTCCCGTGGGCATAATTCCCCCAACCACCCCCATGGCCCCCGCTTGTCCCGCCAGGTCCTCCGAATCATTCATACTCAAACTCTCACACAAGCAGTCCTCACTGATAGAATTAAAACACAAATACAGCTAAATAAAAATAAAAGTGAGATCATTCATACAACCAGACAATCCCATGCACTCAACATACCAGTTAAAATTAGAAAATGATAGGGTTGCGCAGGTTCAAGATAGTATTAAGTTCGTAATAGTCCAACGTAATAATCCACCCTCTCCTGAGGGGGGGGGGGTCACACCCTAATGGGGGGCTCCACTCTTCTCCTTCTGCTATGCCCCAAAGAAAAGTCCACAGCCGGAAGGTCAAAGTTCGATAATATACAAGGCAGTCGTGTGTAATAAAGGGGAGGCAGAAATGCCTGATGTTTATAAGCAAGAATTGTTCAGTCTTATTTCCCTTAAAGTCCCAGAGAGAATCAGCGGACCACATAGGAGAAAGTCTCTTTCCTAGGGTTATATAATGTCCATAGTCTGGTGGGCCAAGATCTAGGGCTGGCCCCAGCTGCTCAAGGCAAAGGCAAAGGGGGGGAAAGCGACCCAATGAAGAAAGGCTGGCCACACAAATAAAAAATAACAAAAAAAATTTCTTCAAACATGTTAAAAATAAGAAAAAAAACTTAAGGAAACAATTGGTCCGTTGCTGGGAGAAAGTGGCAAGAAGATGACAAGCAACAGGGAGAAAGCAGAACTATTTAACTCATTTTTTTTGCATCTGTCTTTACACAAAGGGATAAAACAGTCCAACCTACCAAAAACAGCACCACAAAAATCAGATTAGGAACACAAGTTGAAATAGGGAAGAAAATGGTAAGTGAGCACCTGTCTACCCTAGACGAGTTCAAATCACCAGGACCGGCTGGATTACACCCCAGGGTTCTGAAGGAACTGGCAGATGAAATCTCAGGACCACTGAACTATATCTTCAGAGATCCTGGAGCACTGGAGAACTGCCAGAGGACTGGAAAAGAACTGATGTGGTTCCCATCTTCAAAAAAGGGGAAAAAATAGATCCAGGAAACTACAGACCTATCAGCCTGACCTCAATATCAGAGAAGATTCTGGAAAAGATAATCAAACAATGAATTAGCAAACCCCTAGAAGTAAACAAAGTAATAGCCAAAAGCCAACATGGGTTTGTCAAAAACAGATTATGCCAGACTAATCTTATTGCATTCTTTGACAAAGTGACAAAATTAGTGGACCAGAGGAATGCCGTCGATATAGTTTACTTGGACTTTAGTAAGGTGTTTGATAAGGTAGACCATAAGCTATTACTAGATAAAGTAGAAGAATGTGAGTTGGACAGCATCACCACCAGATGGATTCGTAACTGGCTGACCAACCGCACTCAACGTTTAGTTCTCAATGGAACTGCATCTACATGGAGGGAAGTATGCAGTGAAGTACCCCAAGGCTCTGTTTTAGGCCCACTACTCTTCAACATCTTCATCAATGATTTGGATGAGGGGATAAATGGGGAACTCATCAAATTTGCAGATGACATCAAGCTGGCAGGAATAGCCAACACTCCAGAAGATAGGCTAAAGATACAGAAGGATCTTGACAAACTTGAACATTGGGCACTATCTAATAAAATGAAATTCAATGGTGAAAAGAGTAAGGTTCTACATTTAGGCAAGAAAAACGAAATGCACAGGTACAGTATAGGTGGTACCTTGCTCAATAGTAGTAACTGTGAGACGGATCTTGGAGTTGTAGTGGACAACCATTTAAATATGAGCCAGCCATGTGCAGCAGCTGCCAAAAAGGCCAACACAGTTCTAGGCTGCATAAACAGAGAGATAGAATCAAGATCACATGAAGGGTTAATACAACTTTATAATGCCTTGGTAAGGCCACACTTGGAATACTGCATTCAGTTTTGGTCGCCATGATGTAGAAAAGATGTGGAGACTCTAGAAAGAGTGCAGAGAAGAGCAACAAAGATGATTAGGGGACTGGAGACTAAAATATATGAAGAACGGTTGCAGGAACTGGGTATGTCTAGTTTAATAGAAAGAAGGATTAGGGGAGACATGATAGCAGTGTTCCAATATCTCAGGGGTTGCCACAAAGAAGAGGGAGTCAAATCACTCTCCAAGGCACCTGAGTGTAGAACAAGAAGCAATGGGTGGAAACTAATCAAGGAGAGAAACAACTTAGAACTGAGGAGAAATTTCCTGACAGTTAGAACAATTAATCAGTGGAACAGCTTGCCTGTAGAAGTTGTGAATGCCCCAACACTGGAAGTCTTTAAGAAGATGTTGGATAGCCATTTGTCTGAAATGGTGTAGGGTTTCCTGCCTAAGCAGGGGGTTGGACTAGAAGACCTCCAATGTCCCTTCCAACTCTGCTATTGTGTTGTATTTTATTGTATAGTACAATATAGTACAGTAAAGTACAGTACAGTATTACTATTAGTATTACTATTAGTATTACTATTAGTATTACTATTAGTACTACTATTAGTATTAGCAATAGCAATAGCATTAGCATTAGTGCTTTGATCCCGTTGTCCAAAGATGGTAACCTAGGTGAGTATTATTACAGGTTGATTTGTATGTATTTTTGTGTTACAGTTTTCATGAAATGGGAATTTATGATGTACCAGCAACAATAAATTTCATCCTACAAGAAACAAAACAAGACTCTTTATATTATGTTGGCCATTCCCAAGGAGCATCAATAGGTAAGAATATAGTCTTGGCATCGTTTTATAATAACTATTTTTCTCCATTTATCAAACAAGGACCCAGCACTCCTTTTTTCAACTGGGTTGAGCAATTAAAGGAAAATGACTCTGTATTTTTCTTGGCTTTGGTCCATATCATCTTACACACACGTGCACACACACGTGCACACAGACGTGCACACACACACACACAGACACACACACACCATTCTACAACTCTGCTGTAAAGTGTTCAAAATCTATTCTGGGTTAAGAGTCTTTAACAGATAATGTCTATATGGTGATGTCTGTCAAGAATTTACCAAGGCCATCATCAAGTGGGCCTTCATTTCATGGAGGTGCACCATTTTGTCTGAATGAAGCACCTTTGCTTCCACATGAGGACAATCGACTTCAAATGGCCGCTTTGTTTTCTGAACATTTGCTGAAGCAAATTGTGGCAAATGTAACACAGCAGCCGGTTTTTAGTTAGCTCCCATAAGATACCTATGTCTTTTTCCCCCCCACAGTTTTAATAGGAATATCAAGAAGATTTAGACTGATATATCATCGCATAATGCTTTACAACACTCTCTGGGTGTTTTACAACATAGAAGCATTATTTGCTCATTGCCCCCAACAATCTGGGTCCTCATTTTACAGACCTGGGAAGTATGGAAGGCTGAATTAAGTTGAGCCCTATCAGGATCGAACTACAGGTTCTAGGCAGGGTTTGCCTGCAATACCACCACTGTGCCACTAGTTACATAAAAGACATTACATAAATACATCTCAGTTGCTAAGCACCCGAAACTTGATCACGTGACTTTAGGGGATGTTGTGATGGTTTTAATGTAAAAAAAAATCTATAAATCACTTTTTTTTTCAGAGCCGTTGTAACTCCGTACAGTCACTAAACAAATAGTTGTAAGTTGAGGACTATCTGTACAATACTTCTACATTATTACAATAATTATCCAATTATTAACCCAAAAGCATATCCCTATCAAGATTATAAATCAGGATTATAAAAATAATCTCTAGCTAAACAAAATCTTAAAAGGACCCAAATAGTCAATTTCATAATCTTCACTTATTTATTTGTTTGTTTGTTTGTTTATTTATTTATTTATTATTTATTATTTATTTATTTATTTATTTATTAGACTTATATACCGCTTCATAGGGCTTTCAGCTCTCTCTAAGCAGTTTACAAATTTTTTAGCAAATTGAGTCAGCAACTTGCCCCCACAGTCTGGGTCCTCATTTCACCTACCTCGGAAGGATGAGTCAATAGCAATAGCAATAGTTAGACTTATATACCGCTTCATAGGGCTTTCAGCCCTCTCTAAGCGGTTTACAGAGTCAGCATATTGCCCCCAACAACAACCCGGGTCCTCATTTTACCCACCTCGGAAGGATGGAAGGCTGAGTCAACCTTGAGCCGGTGAGATTTGAACAGCCGAACTGCAGAACTGCAGTCAGCTGAAGTAGCCTACAGTGCTGCATTTAACCACTGCGCCAGTCGACCTTGAGCCAGTGAGATTTGAACCGCTGAACTTCAGATCACAGTCAGCTAAAGTGGCCTGCAGTACTGCACCCTAACCGCTGCGCCACCTTGGCTCTTGAATTCATTAATTCAATTAAGTCCACTCTTTTCTTACTAATTTTTACATTTGTGTCACTTCCTGACTCCTATAATTCTAACTCTCCCAAAATCCCATATTTCCTCCATTCTAGTCAACCGTAATAATGAAACGTTTCCCAATTTCATATTTTCTACTTTTAAAAGATTAGAATACCCCCCTACAATTCTGTAGTTTCAATTGCTTCCTTCTTTACTTTTTGCAGGTTTCATTGCTGTGGCAATCCTGCCCCACTTCTCTGAAAGAGTGAAATTATTTTTAAGCCTCTCACCTGTCTATACCCTGAAAGGGTTAAGGGGGACATTTCGTATACTTGGACTGATACCAGAAGGACTCGTAAAAGTAGGTATTTATTTATTTTCGGTTGCTCTATGGCACAGGTGGCACTTGGAGCCATTTGTTAGCGCATGCAAGGAATTGCCCTGTCAGCTCCAGCGCACATACATGTGCTGGCCAGCTAACCTTGATCTTCATTTTTGGCCGTTTTTTGCCCTCCGGAGGCTTCCCAATGCGCGTTGAGCCATTTTTCTCCCTCCAGAGGCTTCAGGGAAGCCTCCTGAAACCTTCAGAGGGTGAAAAACAGCTCTACGGGCAACCCAGAAGTTCAGGAACAGACTTCTGGTTTGCCTGTGGGGCCGTTTTTTGCCCTCCTGAGGCTTCTCTACGCACTTTGAGCCATTTTTCTCCCTCCAGAGGCTTCAGGGAAGCCTCCTGAAACCTTCAGAGGGTGAAAAACAGCTCTACGGGCAACCCAGAAGTTCGAGAACAGACTTCGGGAAGCCTCTTTGCTGCAAGCCCAGGTCTTGGCGGTTCCCGTGGGAACTTCATCGGCCGCCGCTGCCACTTCCTCTGCTGCTGCCGCTTTCCCCTCTGCCCTGGCCGCGGCTTATGCCGCGTTCGGAGTGCTGCCCTTTCCAAAAGCCCCGCCGAAGCCCCAGCACTGTGTCCGCTATAGAGCGGGACGCATCCTGCCTGTATGGGGGACACAGCGGAGGGGCTTCAGTGTGGCTTTTGGAAAGCTGCGCCAGGGCTTTGCCTCACCAGCCATAAAGCTCACCGCACGTCACTGCTTTGTACCCACAATGAAAAAAGTACATTACTGTGGTTCAATACCATATCAACAGCAGAACCGAGTGAAACACTCATAACATTCCATCTACAGAACAGCTTTGCCTTGTAAATATGGTAATATTGATCCAGAATCCACTTATTCTGCTTTAGTGTAATTTCCACTGAGAAATCCAAATATTGCTCCTAATGCCTCTTCTACACCCATTTCTGGGAAGCAGTCTATTCTACCTTGTAACACTAATTTGCAAGGTTTAATTTAACAAGTTTTAATAAGCACTTCTATGCTTCAAAACCAAGGCAGTTGTGCCAGCAGTCTTGAGCTGGGAGCTGGCCCATGCTGTGCCTATGCTGTGCCATTACCTTAAATGCATCCCAAAAGGTGGGGCAGATGGGAGACAGGATTTCAATAGCAATAGCAATAGCAATAGCAGTTAGACTTATATACCGCTTCATAGGGCTTTCAGCCCTCTCTAAGCGGTTTACAGAGTCAGCATATCGCCCCCAACAATCCGGGTCCTCATTTTACCCACCTCGGAAGGATGGAAGGCTGAGTCAACCTTGAGCCGGTGAGATTAGAACCGGCGAACTGCAGATAACAGTCAGCACCCTAACCACTGCGCTAGTAAAGTGCTAGCATAGTACATCCACGACCAGTGGTGGGATTCAGACAGTTTCTGAACAGTTTGGTGAACTGGCTGTTGGAGGAAATCATCAGGGCAAAGAGCTCGTTGTTAAATTATTTCCATCCCACAACTGCCGATGACCCACACCCCTGAGCTAATAACATGATCACATTGCTTTTGACATGTAAGGAAACACTCCGAAGATTGCAAAGGGTAGGGAACTAGTTTGAAGGCTAAGGTGTGAAACTGAATAGTCTTCTCTCTTTCCAGCCAGAATGGATAACCCCAGGAATGTGATTTCCCACTTAGTGACTGCTTCGCCTACTATTAGGGTTGTTACGGGAGGACTACTATTTGTAGTACCTGACTCTGGGTGGCTTACAATGAAAACAGAATGGAAACAATACAAAAAAGTAAACAGAAGGAAAACAACAACATAAAACTATTCCTGTTTGTACCGTATTGTGTAAATGTAGTGTAAATCTAAATTTTGTATTTCGTTTGTTTGTAAATAAATCAAAATACATAAAATGAAAAAAATAAATTAAAAAGGATTGGGTAGGGGAATTCTAGGGAAGGACTTCTATGATAGAGCCGAGGTGGCGCAGTGGTTAGGGTGCAGTACTGCAGGCCACTTCAGCTGACTGTTATCTGCAGTTCAGCGGTTCTAATCTCACCGGCTCAAGGTTGACTCAGCCTTCCATCCTTCCGAGGTGGGTGAAAAGAGGACCCAGACTGTGCTGACTCTGTAAACCACTTAGAGAGATCTGAAAGCCCTATGAAGCGGTATATAAGTCTAACTGCTATTGCTATTGCTATAACTTGGGGAAAAGTAAAATTCATGTTGGAGAAGGAGGGACATTCTGGGAATTGCAAGGTTTCTTTCTCTCCATCGGCCATTTTTGTTTTACAGCTAATATGGGGCACTAAAGAATTTTCTGTTTTTAATGAGAGAATAAAGAACACCATGATCTACGCATGCAGCTATCCAGTAATTGACCAGCTCTGCCTCCAGATCATTTTCCTTACAGGCGGATATAATGAGAAAAACCTAAATGTTGTAAGTAAGCTCTATTTTTATTTAAATTTTCTACAAGCAAGGTACGGGTTAACCAGATGACCAGATCAGAAGCTAAAGTCCAGGATGATACTTGAATAGGAATGCATTTCAACACTTGGCAGATTTATGGACTTCCATAATTCAAGGTTGATCTTGAATCTTGAAGGTCTGGCTGGATATTCCCTTCCAGTGGTGGGTTTCAAAAATTGTTCGAACCTACTCTGTGGGTGTGGCCTCCTTTGTGGGAGTGGCTTGCCACCCATGTGACCGGATGGGAGTGGCTTGCCGCCCATGTGACCGGATATGAAGATGCCGCCGACACTTGTCAGAACCACCTTAAATTACCTCACACACAGCACTGGCATGCATAAGAATAGGATGTCAACTTGTTTTTTAAAAAGCATCTTTGGTTTGCGTTAAAACAACTTCAATACCCCCAATGTTCTGATTGCACCACAAACGCAGTAGTCATCCTTACCTTCCACAGAGGCACTGAGTTTTATAAATAGGAGCATGACAGTGTAGAATAATCATATCCAAGGACCAGTGGTGGGTTTCAAAAAAGTTTGGACCCTCTTCTGTAGGTGTGGCCTGCTTTCCGGGTCCACTGATGGAACCTCTTCTAACCGGTTCGGTAGATTTGACGAACCGGTTCTACCGAATAGGTGCGAACGGGTAGGAACCCACCTCTGAAAATCGCTCACTTATTCTCCAATAGGATTTTCTATTGTTTGTGGTAGTGTGCAAACTTTTTTGGGGGAAAACTGAGGTATGGGATGTAGAAAGAACTGTTTAGCTTATTTGCTTCTATTTAAGTAACAATAAAAATACTCTTGTATTTTAAAAATTGTAAATATGTAGTTTTTTCTTGTTTTTCAGAGTCGGTCAGATGTATATGTTGGAATCTTTCCTGATCATTCATCTGTAAAAGCCTGGATTCACTTGAGTCAGGTAGAGTACAATTTAAGCTTGTTAGTTATTTCAAGGCATATCAAAATTGATATATCAGTGTTTTATATTTAATTAAATGGTTGGTTTGAGTGCAAAAGACATGATAAGCAGGGGTGTTTATTGGTTGGTTGGTCGGTCATGTAGTCAAATAGATAGATAGATAGATAGATAGATAGATAGATAGATAGATAGATAGATAGATAGATAGATAGATAGATAGATAGATAGATAGAGTTTTTAGAGGTTTTTTTTAGAGTTTTATTATTATTTATAGGCCGCCCTTTTCCCTGAGGGGACTCAGGGCGGCTTACAAAATATAGGGAAGGGGGTACAAAACAGTAAACATGAAAAAATACATGAGTAAAAATAGTACACAACATTCATTCATCATTCAGGTGGGGACAGATTACGATCTTTATCCCCAGGCCTGACGGGATAGCCAGGTCTTGAGGGCTGTGCGGAAGGTCTGGACGGTGGTGAGGGTACGAATCTCCACGGGGAGATCGTTCCAGAGGGTCGGAGCTACTACTGAAAAGGCTCTCCTCTGTGTAGTTGCCAGTCGACACTGACTGGCAGATAGAACTCGGAGGAGGCCTAATCTATGCGATCTAATAGGTCGCAGGGAGGTAATTGGCAGGAGGCGGTCTCTCAAGTACACAGATCCACTACCATGATAGATAGATAGATAGATAGATAGATAGATAGATAGATAGAGAGAGAGAGAGAGAGAGAGAGAGAGAGAGAGATGATATAGAGATAGAGATAGAGATAGATGATATAGATATAGATAGATGATATAGATATAGATAGAGATAGAGATATAGATAGAGATAGAGATAGAGATAGAGATAGAGATAGAGATAGAGATAGAGATAGAGATAGAGAGATAGAGATAGAGAGAGAGAGAGAGAGACAGAGACAGAGACAGAGATAGAGATAGAGATAGAGATAGAGATAGATATATAGAGATAGAGATAGAGATAGAGATAGAGATAGAGATAGAGATAGAGATATATAGAGATAGAGATAGAGATAGAGATAGAGATAGAGATAGAGATAGAGATAGAGATAGAGATAGAGATAGAGATAGAGATAGAGATAGAGATATATAGAGATAGAGATAGAGATAGAGATAGAGATATATAGATATAGAGATAGAGATAGAGATAGAGATAGAGATAGAGATAGAGATAGAGATAGAGATAGAGATAGAGATAGAGATAGAGATAGAGATAGAGATAGAGATTTGATGAAATGTCTTATGATAGACAGCCCCTGTTTGAGATTTGACTTTAAAAAGAAAAACAAAAGTGGCAACAATGTAATGTCTCCAGTTCTAATTCCAGGGAAATTTATTCGATATTGTACAACAAACATTTTTATGGAAGTAATTTTGCTATTAGCACTTCAAAAAAATGTTTTGCAGAAAATAAATGCTCATTAAGATTTTTATACAGACATCAAGGAACTCTTGTTCACTCACCAAGTGTCTCTCATTATTATCCAAGTACATGGATGGGGGTATGACAAGATGAGGACTATGCCAGAGATTTAACCATATTAAACTGGTCTCAGTACAGAAGTCAGATCTTAAACAATATTGTGAGACTTCATTGACAGAAATCCATATCAGATTCCTCATTGCCCAACTGGACAAAGATGTCATATTAGATGCTGGAGTTCTTAGATATCTGGTGACAAATGGGATGCAGGATTTGGCTGACCATTGAAGACCAGCAGCTGCAAAATTACTGGAGGAATAATTGTTCACAAATCACAAATACAACACCAAGAAAACCAAGAAAGAAGGAATTGTTATTATAAATCCAGTCCACCAAGAACAGAATGTCTGAAAAGAATGCACCAATTCTGGAAAGAACAAAATCCGGAATCAGAACTAACAGAATAAAGACTAGCAGATCAATGAGGACCTATATTGCGAAATAAAGTATTCACACAGAAGTCTACGGAGATTCTATAGCAATAGCAATAGCAGTTAGACTTATATACCGCTTCATAGGGCTTTCAGCCCTCTCTAAGCGGTTTACAGAGTCAGCATATCGCCCCCAACAATCCGGGTCCTCATTTCACCCACCTCGGAAGGATGGAAGGCTGAGTCAACCTTGAGCCAGTGAGATTTGAACCGCTGAACTGCAGATAACAGTCAGCTGAAGTAGTCTGCAGTACTGTACCCTAACCACTGCGCCACCTCGGCTCTTATCATTCTCAGTCATCCAAGTCATGGTTGTCCCAAAAGTGCTTTTTTTTTTCAAGAGGCAACTGGACTTTCTGTGGGGAGGGGTTGTTGAAGATATTTTGCTTCTCATTCAAGATGAGAATGCAAAATATCGTCAAAAAAAAAGGCCAAAAGTCCAGTTACCTCTTGAAAAAAGCACCTTTGGGATATTCATACAGAACTAGACTTGGAAGAATTGCAGAAATCTACCCAGGCAAAGGAAAGGAAGCCTTATCAAAAGTAGGTCAGACTGAGGGGAAGGGTAGAGGGGAGGAAGAGGAAGGAGAGAAGGGAAAGGAGAGGAGGAAGGAAGGAAGGAGAGAAGAAAGAGAAGAAAGGGGGGAAGGAAGGAGGGAAGGAAGGAGGGAGGGAAGCAAGGAAGGAGGGAAGGAGAGAAGGAGAGAAGAAGGGAGGGAAGGAAGGAGGGAAGGAAGGAGAGAAGGAGAGAAGGAGAGAAGAAAGGAGGGAAGGAAGGAGAGAAGAAAGGAGGGAAGGAAGGAGAGAAGGAAAGAGGGAAGGAGAGAAGAAGAGAAGAAAGGAGGGAGGGAAGGGGGAAGGAGGGAGGGAAGGAAGGAGGGAAGGAAGGAGAGAAGGAGAGAAGAAAGGAGGGAAGGAAAGAGGGAAGGAAGGAAGAAGAAGTAGGATTGTTGTAAGATAAGATGGGTTTATGGGATGGTAAGAAAGCAATTTCAAGTATATTGTCAACTGTAGGGGAGAAAAATTGTTACAAATACATATTATTTTTTTTAAAAAGTAGGTCAGACTGCAGAGGCAAATCAGGGGTTGTTAGACAGTAGAGGAAGTCAGCATAGTTATTAAACCAGACACCCTCTTCTCTGCCTTCTCTGCAAGAAGCTCAAAGCCCCCCTAATAAAAAATAAGAGAAATTGAACCAAAAAACAATTGAGCATCAAGAACAGATCAAAAACAACAGGATAAGGTTGCCTGCATTGAAGCTTGTTCCCAAGAAAAGGCTAGCCAAAATATTAACCTTTAAATTAAATTAACACTTCAGATTATGACTATTTGATTTGATTTGATTTGATTATATTTATATGCCGCCCTTTTCCCCCGAAGGGGACTCAGGGCGGCTCACAATTCAAATCAGGGAAGGGGGGTACAGACAAAAAATAAAAGACGAAACATAACAATACATAATTTAAAAACACACAACAGTCATTCCATTCGAGACGGGGGCAACAGCTCTTTAGCCCCAGGCCTGTCGGAACAGCCAGGTTTTAACAGCTTTGCGGAAGGCCTGGAGGGTGGTGAGGGTTCGAATCTCCACGGGGAGTTTGTTCCAGAGGGTCGGAGCAGCCACAGAGAAGGCTCTCCTCCGGGTAGTCGCCAGTCGGCACTGGACGGCGGATGGAATTCGGAGGAGGCCTAATCTGTGGGATCTGATTGGTCTATTGGAGGTAATTGGCAGCAGGCGGTCTCTCAAGTACCCAGGTCCAATACCATGAAGGGCTTTATAAGTGACAACTAGCGCCTTGAAGTGTATCCGGAGACCAATAGGCAGCCAGTGCAGCTCGCGGAGGATAGGTGTAACATGGGTGAACCGAGGTGCACCCACAATCGCTCGCGCGGCTGCATTCTGGACAAGCTGAAGTCGCCGAATGCTCTTCAAGGGCTGCCCCATGTAGAACACGTTGCAGTAGTAAATACCTTTTGACTAAATACCTTTTGGATACACAATCAATAGGCAAGAACAAAGAAAATAGGGCAAAACTGATCAATATTCTGGATGAAGGAGATCATTAAAAATCCCTGAATATCCAATGGCTGCAAAAGGTGATGAAGGTAGCATAGATGGCTAAATTCATTGCTTTGATAAAAGAAATATATATATACCAGTAAGTATTTTTGCACTTGGAAACCGCTTCTGGACTTTGTGCTTGAGGTGGAAAAAAATAAAACTTTGACTTTAAGTTTTACCAATTAGATAGATTTGTGGATATAGAAAGGGCTAGTTTATACTATTTTGTAAAAGTAAAAAGTTAAGGTTGGATGTTACTATCTGATTATACTGCACCAAAAGAAGTCAGAAATCAATGCCTTTTCCTTCTTTTTCCCCTTCTTTTCTGCACAATAACCTTCCCCTTTCCCTTCCTTAGGTATTTTTGTTTTTTATATTATAAACAAATAAAAATAATAATTAATTTAAAATGCCTGGACATCCTAGAAACCGGCATTACGCAGGACATTACAATCAAGAAGTTTAGCAATAAATACATCTTGGAGTGAAGAAGATCTTAAAATATTCTTCAAACTCAAAGTCAGTTGAGTGAATTCCAGCAGGGCAAATAACATCTGGAGAATTCCAGTCATTAGATACACAGCTGAAATAATGGTCTGGAATCAGAACTGGAACTTCCTGGATCAGGAGAGCAGAAAAAATAAGGACAATAAATCATGTCTTTCATCCACACAGTGATGTTGTCAGGCTCAACTTACCAAGGAAAATATATGCGCTTGGAATATTGCAAGAACATCAGGCAGTTGAAGAAGATAAAAGAGCATTGGAAGAATATCTACCAAGTCCAATGAAGAATATCTACTGAAGCTAATACACCATGAGGCTTACTGAGTATTAGAGAGAACAAACTTGCCCACACGAAAGACCGAATGAAGAATAGAAAGGCAGGGCAAAATATTACATGACAGAAGAACTGACAGCTGTGCTTTCACATTATGGTGTACATAATAACAATAACAATAATAATAATGCAATTAAAAACAGTAATACATATTAGTAATTAGAATATGCTAAAAAGATGGAAATCCCTAGATTATTATAGTTTATTGTTTTTTCTTGTTGTTTTGAATTGTACATATTTCAGTGTCCAGTTTGTGAGATAGGTGGCTATATACATTTGATAAATGAAAATAAATATGATTAAATCTAGACCATATAGAATATATTTGGGTTACTTCCTTTTATGAGTTTTACATTTTTAAATTTTTAAAATTTCTATGGTACTTACCTTAGTAAAGTAAATATTTTACTATTTTTCACTATGTTTACTGCCTTTGTTGTTTTAAAAAGAACTTTACAATCTTTCTATAAAATTCTAGATGAAAAACATGTGCATACATATTTTGTACATGTTGTTAATATTTTTTAATATTAAGATTTCAAAACTAAACTTTAAATTGTGAATAATGTTTTCATTTTCTTTTAGATTATTCACTCTCATGAATTTAAATATTATGACTATGGGCAGAGAAACATAGAGATATACAACATGGTAAGAAAAAGTATAATTGTTATAAGGATTTGACAGTTTTTTTAAAAAAAAAATAGCTAGTTAAATATTGTTGATTTCCTGTAATTTATCTAACAACTGTGAATACCTCCATGTGAGTTCTACAAATATATATATTGTGTCACAACCCCTGGTATGCCGAAATATGGGAGGGAGCATACTGCTTCCCTTTTCTGTCTATCGGATCACCCTAGGAGCCATACAGGCACAAATGCAACATATATGCATACATATACATATATGCAACATATATACAAATGCAACACACTCACACACAGACACACACACACACACACACACACACACACACACACACACACACACACACACATATATATATATATATATATATATATATATATATATATATATATGTTATATTTATGCTGATAAATAAATAAAGGGAGACTAGTATAGATCTATTTCAAGCTATTTAGCTCTCATCAGCTAGCCACACCCTTGTTGGGAATCGAACCTGTGTTCAACAAGGGTGTGGCTAGCTGATGAGAGCTAAATAGCTTGAAATAGATCTATACTAGTCTCCCTTTATTTATTTATCAGCATAAATATAACAAATGTAACAAAAAGGCAACAGTAAAAAATATTGGGTTTCTGTCTGGATGGTCTCTTGTGACGAGCCGAAGACAGAGAGTGGAAGTGTGACCTTCCTCCCATATTTGGGCATACCAGGGGTTGTGACTTTATTTATTTTTATATATATATATATATATATATATATAGTGTCACAACCCCTGGTAAGCCCCAATTATGGGAGGAAGCTAACTGCTTCCATCATCTGTCAATCGGCTCGTCACAAGAGACCATCACGACAGAAACCCAAATATATATCATTGGTCTGAGAATTGAATTCTTGGGCTCTAATTTATACTGTTTGTAGTATATTTGTTGTAAACTGCCCAGACTGTTAAGACTGAGATAAACTCTTTATAATCAACCAATCACACCCACATTCAAAGAAAAAATAAAGATGTCATGTTTGGCCAGGAAATTTTCAGATCTCCCCCTGAGCAGACGTGGCACAGTGGTTAGGGTGCAGCACTGCAGGCCACTTCAGCTGACTGTTATCTGCAGTTCAGCAGTTCTAATCTCACCGGCTCAAGGTTGACTCAGCCTTCCATCCTTCCGAGGTGGGTGAAATGAGGACCCAGACTGTGGGGGCGATATGCTGACTCTGTAAACCGCTTAGAGAGGGCTGAAAGCCCTATGAAGCGGTATATAAGTCTAACTGCTATTGCTATTGCTAGTATAAATAATTTTCCAGCCTCGTTAAACTTCAGTATCCTCAAAGACAGGCAGAATTTTTTCCAGGGCTCAGTTAATATCAGCATAACAAGGGAGGAGAAACTCTGCTGGCAAGTGGCTAGAATGCTATGTTCAGGGTAATTCTGTCCACAGTCTAGAGTTCAATCCTTACGGATCAAAGGTTGTCTTCCATCCTTCTGTGGTCAGTGAAATGAGGACTCCGATTATTGGGAGCAGTATGCTGACATTGTAAACTACTCAGAGAGGACTGTAAATAGCAATTAGCAATAGCAATTAGATTTATATACCGCTTCATAGGGCTTTCAGCCCTCTCTAAGCGGTTTACAGAGTCAGCATATTGCCCCCAACAACAATCTGGGTCCTCATTTTACCCACCTCGGAAGGATGGAAGGCTGAGTCAACCCTGAGCCAGTGAGATTTGAATCGCTGAACTGCCGAACTAGCAGTCAGCTGAAGTGGCCTGCAGTACTGCACTCTACCCACTGCGCCACCTCGGCTCTTCATTAAAGCACCATGAAGCAGTATATAAGCGTAAATGCTATGGCTATAATATTTACTGTCTTGGTTTGTGATTCTTCTCCTACCACTGTAGTCTTGCAGCCAGATGACGGTGTTTTAATTTTGGATGTTAGCTTTCCCTAAACCTCTGAAATTAATGACCATCATCTGGCTGCAAGATCATAGAAGAAGAAGAAGATAGAAATCTGTTAGGACTAATATTCAATAGCTGTTAGTGAAATCTTCTCGGTGTTTCTGCCTTTTGCCTTTCTGGGTGCCGCTAATCGACAATAGGTCATCTACTTATCATAGTCCTGTTGTGAATAGCATATAAGTTTAAGACATGCCTACACTAACAATTTAACCTTCTGTCAAAAAGACTTGAATCCATTAGGCAACTTCTCTGCCCAGCGGGGGTGGCTCCCAAATCACCTTCTTTGTTTCTTCCTCTTTTCATCCGCAGACAAAACCTCCGTTTTATAAAATAGAAGATGTTAGTGTTCCAGTAGCCGTGTGGAGTGGAGGAAAAGATATTGCCATAACCACACGTGATATTGAATCCCTGCTTCCTCGAATCCCTCGTTTAGTTTTCTACAAGGACATTCCTGACTGGCAACATTTTGATCTAATCTGGGGTTTGGATGCCCCACAACGCTTCTATCCCGATGTGCTTGAATTGATGCAGAAATACAAGGATTAATTTCAGGGTTGGAGCCTCTTTGTAGGGGCGGGGAACAACATCTCAGCCATTTTGATTTTCGATTTCGATTTTATTGTATTTCTATGCCGCTCTTTTCCCAGAGGGACTCAGGGCAGCTCACAACCAAATCAGGGGGGGGGGGTGTGTACAAATGGAAAAAAAAGAAAGACAACAGACAACATAACACCACAATTTTAAAAACAATCAACAGCCACTCGAGCGGGGACAGGAACTCATCAGCCCCAGGCCTGTCGGAACAGCCAGGTTTTTAAGACTTTGCGGAAAGCCTGGAGGGTGGTGAGGGTCCAAATCTCGGGGTGGGGGGGACAACACCTCAGCCACTTGGCTGCTTCTTGAAATCTTTTTTTTAAAATTATGTCAGCTTTGGAAGCCATATTAACACCGGATACTTCCATGCTGCCACATTCCTGTGCCTGGGAAAGCAGGACGGGGGGATTTAGTAGGAGGGGATGTAGTTAGAGAAAATAGCATTCTTGGGATTGGACGAGGTGATGGACTGATGGGTGCATGGAATGGGTTTAGACTTTTGACTTATGGAGGCAAAACCCGGAACTCTTACGTTCGGATTTTCCCAGATGTGCCTGTATACTTATTCTAATAAATGGGAGCTTTGAGAAAATGCCTGTCTTGGAGTTTCATTGGAGTTGGGGTTTTCAGGAACGCTGACATATTAAGTGAGTTTATTTTAAACCACAACTATATACATAATTTCCACGATTAAGTTAAACATTTGAGGTTTTCTACCGTACTTTTTGGTTACTTATTTGTACAGAAATCCATGTGTATCATAGTTTCCTGGTTCACCGACAAATGCGCGCTCGACAAAAGTATGCCAACGAAATCATGACAAGAAAACCGCGAGTTCAAAATCGCGCCGATGAATTAGGGTTAGTTCCCGCCATAATGAGTTGCGATACGATGTACGATGGCCCCAGTTCCCATGTAAAAACTGTGATACGCGTCTATTTCTTTCCTTGTTCTGTGGGCGCAGCTAAGCACGGTGCAGTGGATATTCCCACGTGATCCCCACCAAACTCCGGTGCAACACGTACCCCCACCAAACTCTTCCCGTACCCCTGGGGGTACGCGTACCACACTTTGGGAAACACTGTTCTAGGGTGTAGCTAACCGAAACCTCTTCCTCTCTATACCATCATCTTGGGACTGCACGGTCCATTAATCCAAGCCTCCCTCTAAGAAAACTCTGTCATCTCAGAACACGTCTATTATTTACATTAATTTAATGCTGAGTTAGGCAAAACGTAACATTTACCTGGTGCACATTTACCTGAGGACATTCAGAATGTCTAAGCAAATTCGTTCCTACATCATCGTTTTAAAATAGCATAGATTCACTGTCTTCCTTGTCCTTAAGTACATTTGGTTAAACCTTAAGCAGCATCTGTTCAGTACTCAAGCTCTCCGGAGTAATAAATTAAGAGGTAAGCATTCGTCTTTTACAATCGAACTTAAGTTATTTTTGTTACAAGGATAGGACTGATTAATAATGCTGTCTGGGAATCATTGAATATAAGTCATCATAGGTCCAGCCTCAGAATGATAATTAATACTTCCAAGTATTCCAACCAATACTTCCAAAAGCTAGGACAGTCAAAATATGCTTTTCCTCTTTTCCAGTGTTATGGAAAATGTTTTGGGGTGTTTGTTGTTCTTTTGGGGTGTTTGTTGTTCTTGTTATATTTAGAAATATGATCAATCAATCAATCAATTTTCCACTTTCTGATGTATTCAAGAATTTGAAGGTATCAAAACCA